>NC_038046.1:43982298-44322386 GCF_002211085.1 Panicum hallii | reverse complement strand
CTCGGGGTCGCAGAACTGGTCCTCGTTCGCTTGGTCACAGTCGGGACCTTCCTCGTTCACTCCGTGTCCTACGACGCAAACAAACAGGCACACAATCAAGCACAAGAACTAAAAGCTTTTATCGTCGAGCTTGAATCGGAAATAATTTAGTTACGGAGGTCGGGGCAATATCTCTGGGTGGTTTCTTAATGGCATGGCTAAAACTATACTAGAAAGGGAGTGGTGAAGTTTCGGGTCGATCGGAGGTCGTTTCGCGCATAAAATGACGCACTAAAGAGGGTTTTAGGGGTTAAACGGGGTCTAAGGACCTGTTCGTAATTATCCAGGAAGAGTGAGGACTTATTTACGATTTCCTAAAGGTATCCTAAGTATGTTAAAGTGTGTCGAATATAACTAGGTTTGCGTATTGAGGGGTTTGTTTTGAAATAATAAAGAGAGTAGGGTCTCATTAGCAAAGAAGTAGTTAAAGGAGAGGGGGGGGGGGGTCCTTTGGGGAAAATAGGAAAACAGGAGGGGGTTTTGGGCAAAACGGCCCCCTTTCTTCCTCCCCTCGCTAAACAGGAACAGAGGAGGAGTGAGGAGGCGGCGCCGGCGGCCAAATCGGCCACCTAGGGCTCGGGGCGGCTCGGGTGAGAGGGGAAAAGAGAGAGGGGTCACGGGGAACTCGTTCCCGGCCTCACCTCGGGCCGGGGTGGTGCGTGGGGGCGGGGCGACGGCGGGCCGTGGGTGGCGGCGGAGGTGTTCGCGGCGGCGGCACTGTGAGCCGGGGAAGGAGCGGGCGGTGGCAGTGAAGGCTGTGGGGAAGGAAGGAGCGGGATGGGAGCCTATTTATAGGCAGGGAAGGCGGTGGGGAGGCGGGGCCGCGCGGTGACCGGCCTCCGGGCTCGGCGGGGCGCCATTAAAGGCGTGCGTCTGCTTGCCCGCGTCGTGACGCGGCGCGCGTGCAAGCACAGGACGGTGAGGCGGCGGCGCGTGCGGCGGGACGGGACACGGCACGGCGGGCGGCGCGTCGTTGCAGCTAGGCGTGCGCGTGTAGGCGGCGTGCGGCTCGGCGGGCGCGCGCGCCACGCGGAAAAACAGGGCGCGCGCAGGCGACGTGCTGCACGGCAGGCGGCGCGGCACGCGGCGCACGCGCGCGGGCGCGGGTGGCGCGACACGGCGTCGCGCAGGTCAGGGGCGTGGCTCGGCACGGCACGGCGCGGGGGCGTGGCGCGGCGCGACGCAGTGCACGACTGTGCGGCGCGGCCGGGCAGGGGCTGGCGCGGTGGTGCGGCAGGGGTGCGCGGCGCGCACGGGCACACGCGCGTGCGTGTACAAGGGAGGAGGGGCCGAAGCTCAGTACCAAGCAGGAGGGGCGGCGCTCGGGAGCAGGGGAGAGGAGAAGGAGAAGAGGAAGGGAGGAAAAGAAGAAAGGAGAAAGAAAAGAAAGAGGAAAAGAAAAGAAATAGAGGGAAAGAAAGAGAAGGGAGAGAGAGGGAGAAAGGGAGGGGCGCGCCGGCGCCGATCGCGGAGGCGACCGCGGTCGGTCGGCCGCGCGCGTGCCTCGTTCGCGTTGTGGCGGATTCGTGTGCGCGACGCGCGCACGCAGCGCGAGGAGATCAGAGGGGGAAAAGAAATGCGTCGCGCCATTCGCGGCCGCAGCCCGGCCGGTCGGCCACGCGCGCGTATTCGCGCGAAGAAAAGAAGTCGCGCCGGCGCTAATCCCGGCGGGCGGTCGCGCGTGGGCAACGAGCCATCGAGCGACGCGGAGCGATCAGTTAGAGTTAGGGTTTTGACATCGGATCGTTTTTACGAACTATTCTAGCGCAGGATTTAATTAAGTGAATTTTCGGGGCGTCACACTTCGGCTCCCGGGGAGTTAGGGTTTTAACAAAACGGTTCTTGAAAACGAAAATTTTAGCGTGTAATTTATGGGTAAGTTTTCGGGATGTCACAAACCTACCCCACTTAAAATGAATCTCGTCCCCGAGATTCGGCTGGTTCCTAAATAGATGGGGATACTCCTTCTTCAGCGCATCTTCGCATTCCCATGTCGCTTCTTCTACTCCATGTCTGCTCCTCTGAACTCTGCAAATCCGTACTTCGGAGTTCCTTGTCCTTCTAGTGACAGTGTCCAGAATCTTGACTGGTATTTCCTGGTATCGCAGATCCGGCTGCAGATCTATTGTCTCTACTGGCACGTGTTCTGCCTCGGGTACCCTTAAACACCTTCTTAGCTGCGAGACATGAAACATGGGGTGCACGTCTGACATTTCTTCTGGTAGTTCCAAGCGATATGCTACGGCTCCGACTTTCTTTAGGACTTGGTACGGTCCGATGTATCGAGGGGCTAATTTTCCTTGTACTTGAAATCTTCGCGTCCCTCGAATAGGTGAGACCTTGAGATAAACAAAATCCCTTGGGTTGAAACTCATCTCTCGCCTTTTCTTGTCCGCGTAGCTCTTTTTCGGGACTGAGCCGCTTTCAATTTCTCACGGATCTCCGCTACTTTTTCTTCTGCTTCTTTTATAAGAGCGGGTCCTACTAGGGCACGTTCTCCAACCTCTGACCACATTAGGGGAGTTTTGCACTTCCTTCCATAGAGGGCTTCGAATGGGGATATGCCTAAGCTGGCTTGGTAACTATTGTTGTACGAGAATTCTGCATAAGGCAGACTCTGCTCCCAATCCTTTCCATAGGTCAGGACGCATGCTCTCAGCATATCTTCCATAATTTGATTTACCCTTTCGGTTTGACCATCCGTCTGTGGATGATATGCGGAGCTGAAATCTAACTTGGTGCCCATGGCTTGATGCAAGCTTTTCCAGAACCTAGAGGTAAATTGGGTCCCTCTATCTGAGACAATCCTGCTAGGTACTCCGTGTAGCTTTACTATATTTTCCACATATAGTTTTGCCAGTTTTTCTCCACCGTAATTAGTTCGTACGGGTATGAAATGTGCCGATTTAGTGAGTCGATCCACTATTACCCATATGGAATCGTGTCCCTTCTGTGTTCTAGGTAGACCCACTACAAAGTCCATCCCTAACTCATCCCATTTCCGAACCGGAATAGGTAGGGGTTGGAGTAATCCTGCTGGCTTTTGATGTTCGGCCTTGATCCTTTGACAAGTATCACAATGGGCTACAAATCGTGCAATATCCGCCTTCATTCCATTCCACCAATATTTTTGCCTTATGTCCATATACATCTTGGTGGATCCTGGGTGGATGGAGTAGGCCGAGTTATGGGCTTCGTCCATGATTATTTGCCGGAAATCTCCATTTTGGGGTACACAGATCCTATTCTTGTACCACAATGTTCCTTTATCGTCCACTCTGAAACCTGGTGCTTTGTTTTCTCCAGTTTGTTTGCAGATCTTTATTAACTCCTGATCCGAGCTTTGGGCCTCTCTAATTCTATTCTCTAGTGTCGGTTGGATGTTTAGCACATGGCTGGAACCTCGAGGAACAATGTGCACATTTAATCGTGCCATTTCCTCGCGCAGATGGTCATCCTTGGGTCCATAGGATTTTCGGCTTAAGTCATCGGCTACCACGTTCGCTTTTTCGGGGTGATAATTTCCAAATTGTAGTCCTTAACTAACTCCAACCATCTTCTTTGCCTTAAGTTCAAATCCGGCTGGGTGAAGATATACTTCAGGCTCTTGTGGTCGGTGTAAATTTCACACTTATTCCCAATCAAGTAATGCCTCCAAATGTTAAGGGCATGCACTACGGCTGCCAATTCCAAATCATGGGTTGGATAATTCTTTTCATGAGTCCTGAGTTGGTGGGAAGCATATGCAACGACTTTCCCGTCTTGCATCAGCACACACCCTAGTCCTTGTCGGGATGCGTCACAATAAATGACAAAGTCTCGATGAATGTCCGGTAGGGTCAGCACTGGGGCGGTTGTCAACCTTTGCTTCAATTCTTGAAAACTCTTTTCACAAGATTCTGTCCAGGCGAACTTCTTCTCCTTCTTAAGAAGTTCCGTCATGGGTCGGGCTATCTTGGAAAATCCCTCGATAAATCTCCGATAGTACCCGGCTAATCCAAGGAAGCTCCTGATTTCACTAACGTTAGTTGGTTGCTGCCAATTGGAAACGGCTTCGACCTTCTCTGGGTCCACTGCTACGCCTTCCGCGGTCAGAATGTGACCAAGGAAAGCTACTCTCTCCAGCCAGAATTCACATTTGCTAAATTTTGCATATAGTCTATGTATCCTTAGCTTTTCCAACACTACCCGCAGATGTTGCTCATGTTCCTGAACACTCTTGGAGTAGATAAGTATGTCGTCGATAAAGACTACGACAAACTTATCCAGCTCGTCCATAAATACTTTGTTCATGAGGTTCATAAAGTAGGCAGGGGCATTGGTTAGTCCGAAGGACATTACGGTGAACTCAAACTGCCCGTAACGGGTGACAAAAGCCGTCTTAGGGATGTCACTTTCTCTAATCTTGAGCTGGAAATACCCTGACCTTAGATCGATCTTAGAAAAGTACTTAGCTCCTTTTAACTGATCGAACAGGTCATCGATCCTGGGGAGGGGGTACTTATTCTTAATGGTAACCTCGTTCAGTGCTCGGTAATCTACACACAACCTCATACTCCCATCTTTCTTCTTGACAAATAGAGCTGGAGCTCCCCACGGCGACGAGCTTGGCCTGATGAAGCCCATTCGTTGCAGTTCCTCTAGTTGCTTTTTTAACTCTGTCAACTCAGAGGCTGCCATCCTATAGGGTCTCTTGGCTATAGGGGAGGTTCCAGAGATAAGGTTGATGACGAACTCTATATCCCTGTCCAGCGGCATACCGGGAAGCTCTTCGGGGAATACATCTAGGTATTCGTTTACTACCGGGACTCCTTCTAAGGGCTTGGCTTCCATGCTAAACACCATTGGGTCAAACTTACTATCCCGGGTATGGCAAATCACTTGTACTCCTCCGGGATTTGTTAGGTGTACCACTTTGTCAGTACAGCCGATGAGACCATTGTGTTGGCTTAACCAGTCCATTCCAAGGATCACGTCTATTCCCCCAGACTTAAGTACTACCAAATCTGCTAGAAAGTCTACCCCACTTAAATTGATCCTTACCCGTGGACAACCTAATTGACAATTGATGTCGCCTCCCGGCGTCCGGGTTAATAGGGGTGTTTTTAGTAGTACTGTAGGTATTTTGTGTTTCTCCACATAGCTCAAGGATATAAATGAGTGCGATGCTCCAGAATCAAATAATACTATTGCCAGGGCTGAGTTGACTAGGTACTCACCGAGCACTACGCCCTGAGCTTCTTGAGCCTCCTGCGCGTCGATGTGATTGACGCGGGCTCGTCCAAATGATTGCTAGGGCTGCTTCATCTGCTGGCTGTTGTCGTTGTTGCGGATGGGCACTCGGTTGGCACCGGTCAGGGCTGGTCTGGGTCCATTCACCGTGTTGGAGAAGGCCGATGTTGCCGGCTTATTCTTGGCATAAGGGCAATTGGCGATGAAGTGCCCTGTCTCACGGCAGTTAAAACAGGCCCTAACGTTGTTGTTGTCGGAGGCGGCCAGGCTTGCATTGTTCTGCGGGGCCCTCATGGTATTCTGACTTTTAGGCTGTGCTTCAGGGGCCCGTGGTCCTGTCACTTGGGACTGAGTCCTAT
The DNA here is from genome assembly GCF_002211085.1 of Panicum hallii. Classification (NCBI taxonomy): domain Eukaryota; kingdom Viridiplantae; phylum Streptophyta; class Magnoliopsida; order Poales; family Poaceae; genus Panicum; species Panicum hallii. Next base: position 44,316,756 of record NC_038046.1, on the reverse strand, counting down.
ACTGCATTGGGGCCTGAGATCTTGGTGCAGTATAGCTGAGGTTTCTTGGCTTTTGGAAACGGTCCTGCTGGCGGGCCTTGCTTTCCAGGAATTTGCGTTTGTTGTCCTTCCTCTCTTCGGCTTTGGCCCTTTCCGTAAGGATAGCCTTGTTCATCAGGGTATTAAAGTCAGGATAGATCTGTGGGGTAAGCAAGGTCCGGAGTTCGGGGTTTAACCCCTTCTTGAACATGTCTTGTTTCTTGTCGTCGTCGTTCACTTCCTCCGGTGCATATCGGGCCAATTCTATGAACCGGTGGGTGTACTCCTCCACCGTCATGCTTCCTTGTTGTAGTGCGCAGAATTCATCCGCCTTGCGCTTCATGGTGGCCGAAGGGATGTGGTAGCGGCGGAACTCCCTCACGAATTCTCCCCAGGTGATGATAGAGGCATCCTCGGCTGCAGCACAGTAATTCTCCCACCAAGCTAATGCGGTTCCGGTGAGTTGGTGGGCTGCCAGAAGGACTTTGTCCCGGTCCTGGCATTCGAATGGTTCGAGCTTCCTCTGGATTACTCGTAACCAGTCGTCTGCATCCAAAGGGTTGCAGGATCCGGCAAAGGTGGGCGGCTTGGTCCTTAGAAAGGCCGTCAGCTTGTCATTCATATTCTGCCCTCGCGGCTGCTGGTTAATGAGGGCATTGGCCAGCATCTCCAGTATGAGGGTCTGGTTGTGGATTATCTGCGCCAAGTCTCCGAGGGGTGGGGGTGGTGGTAGTTGCTCTCCTTCCTGACTTCCTCCTCGGTTCTGGCTTACTTCCTGTTCTCCTTGGGGAAGATCTTGTTCAATGGGCTGTGCTCCGGCACTAGCGGCTACGGGGTTCCAGCCACGGGAGGCCCTCGCGACATTCCGGGGGGTCACCTGTTGATTGGGTAAATTGGGGTTACGATTATGTGATGTTTAAGTTGTTTAACTCGTATATAAGGCAGAATCTACCATCTGCCGGTATTCATATAAACAAGTAGTGCACAACAAACCAGCACACAACATCACAAGCAACAAGCACCAACCATTTTATTACTGCAAAAAGGGGGGTACAACTTAGGGGTACGGCAAGGTCTCGTGCTACTCGGCCAGGATCTTGTCTAAGGGCACGTTTTAAGCAGAAGGGGCTGAGGGGGTGCATCACTAGGACGGCGTCAGTTATTCTACTTGCGCGGCGGGCCTTCTTCCGGGGTGGGAAGGGTGAGAGGTCCTCGCTCACCGTCCTCTGGGTTCCCATCGGTCAAGGGTTGCGTTGCAGCATCCCCTTCATCGGCTGCAGCAGAACTTTCAGGGTTCTCGGGTGGGGCTTGTGTGCTCCCAAAGAGTGATCCCCACCCTATGACGGGTGTCCCTTGTAAAACATGGTCTTCTCCAATTGCCGGGACTGGTGTTCCACTTTGGGTCCAATCTTGCATACGCCGGTCTCGGGCCTGCCTGAGGGTCTCTTGGGCGACTGCTTCGCTACTGACCGCGGCTGCGGCTCTCGCCTCGGCGTGGGCGGCTCGGATCTGCTGTAACCTCACTGCGAGCTCTGCTTGCTCGGCTCGATGGGTCTGCTCCCTTAGAAGGTTGGCTTGCTCATCAAAGAGTTGGTCCAGGGCGGCTAGGTAAGTAGCCACTTGGTACAGGGGGCCTTCTTCGTGGCGACGTCATTCCAGGTTTCTCATGCGTGCTTCCCAGACTAGGGTTCTGATGGCCGGCGGGAAGAACTTTGCTGGCGTGGGGGCGAGGTGTTCTTCAAAAATCCGGCACAAATAACGGAGTGCTTTTCTGATGGCCAAGGGGTAGGTGTCTTGGTGTCTAAACCCTGTGGCGGTCACTCGCCAAGGCTGGATGTCGGGGTAGCGGCTGCTTCTGGCGATGACCAGGATTACCCTGCAGCGGAGGGTACCATGGTGCTTGTACTCTCGGCTGTAGTACCTTGGGCGTTCTGTAACACCAAGGCCTTCCAGGGTGTTAATAAAAAGGTCGGGAAAACCGGGTGCTGCTTGGCAATCGCCCTGGGTCCATCCTTCCTCAGCCATCTGAAACAAGGGCAGGGTAAATAGTCTAGCACAGATACAAAAGGGAGTAGATAACATTTATTATTGCAACAGGGTACAGTTCTCATGGATACGTGGTTATTAGGGTAGGATTCCATCTCGGAGTGCTAATCCTATCATGGGGATTCCTCCTCGATCCTGATAGGGCGCTTCTTTATTGGGAGGCACCGATCCATCTCATCTTCGGTCTGAGTACCTTTATCCCAATGGGTTTCCTCGGGTTCTTCTTCTTCTTCCTCTATCCATCCGCCTGTTCCGCTGCGGTTTTCGTATTCCTGCATCTGGGCTTGGAGGGTGGCTAAGGAATACTCGGCGCTTGCGGCTCTTGTCCGTTGTTCCTCCAGCTCATGGGTTATCTTTTCAACCCCACGGATTAGCTGCTTCAGTTGTGCTGCCTGTTCGCGGTAGAGTGCATCCAAGCCAGTAAGGTAGATGGATAGGTGGGAAACCATGTCTTCTAGGTCTTCTTCTTCTCGTCCGAGCCCCCTCATTCGGGCAATCCAAGTGCGTCCTCTTCCCTCAGCGGGTGGGAAAAATCCCATAGGAGTCCGCTGAAGGTGGTGTTTGTAGAGCACACGCAGCCGTCGCAGGGCTTTACGGGCGGCCTTTCGGTAGGTGTCAGGGAAGCGGAAGCCAGAGGTGGAGATGAACCAAGGGTCCACATCAGGGTAACGGGTGCTCCTCTTCACAAAGACCATCATATCGCATTGAAGGGTGCCTCCGGAGATGTATTCTCGGTAGGCATACTCTGGTGGTTCCATAACCCCAACGCGTTCCAGGCTGAGTAATAATAACTTAGGAAGGCCGGGCTCTGCGTGGCAGATTCCGTTAGCCCATCCATTGCTAGCCATCTGGAACAGGGCAAAGACCAACGGTGAGTGTTTGTGCAGAAAAATATCTAAGTCAGAACAAGTCCTAGGGTCTGCAACAGGGTCTCACTTCTAGGGTTACGTCCTACGGCCAGCCTACGGCTCTGATACCACCTGAAGCGTCCCCCCCATCAGGGAAGACTTAAAAGTGTTACTTTATTAGTCCCAGGAGGCTGATAACACTTTTATTACATCAGATGGTACATCACCGTACAACTCTTCGCGGTAATGGGTAGTGAAACGCCACTATCGCGAGGATAACCACTAAAACCCACACTACTACACTAGCTATGAAAAGGGGGTCATCAGAGTCTTGCGCCATGCGGAGTTCCAACGGTGACCTCACCCACAGGCAAGACGGGGTGCAGGACGGAACCCTACTCGACGTCTTCGGGGATGTAATCTGGATCTTCCACTGTAAAAGTAAGAAATGGGGTGAGTACGAACGTACTCAGCAAGTTCAATCACACCCGCGGAGGGGATATAACAGAAATAAATGCACAGGTTAATCCAAGGATAAGGTTATGGTTTTATTTGCGGAAAAACTCGGTTTTATGCAAAGGTTCGTTTAAAACATTTTCAAAACAAGTTTTCAAATACCAAGAAGCACGTGCTGTTGATCCACACTGGATCCGAACTTTAAGCTGCTACCGGACTCCCCGTCCATCGTAGCCCACGGCACAACTGCCGGATATTTTCCAAATAACACACACACCAATCCTAGAGAAACACTAGTTATGTGACCACACCGTAACTTGCCCAATACCGTGGGCACGGCTATTCGAATAGATTTTAACTCTGCAGAGGTGTGCAACTTTACCCACAGGTGGGGTACCACAGCACGAACACCTTAGTGCCGGTGCAGATCCCATCAAAGCCCTTACCCACCTTAGCTAGACCTGACTAGCCACCACGGGATCTATCAAGGGGTCATTCGACCTATCACCGAGGTTTAACCGGGGCATAAGTCACACAGAGCTTATCCCGTCTCCTTGATCACCCGTTGCTCCCAGCTCTCCTGATGGCTATGAGACTAACTAGTGGGGTTAGGCTAAGCCGTTGCCCATACAACGGTCAAGTGGTTTGCACGACAGGAAGCTAGGTGAGACGACACATCAACTCGGTCCTTAGGGGTGACAAGATGGATATCTCCCTTCCTCGCTCAACCACACAGGTACGAGCACACCAACGGCAATTCACACAGAAATGCCATCCATCCCGTCTGACACATCCTTCAAAACCACATTTTATCCCTTCCCACACGCACACATTTCTTTATAAAACCAGATGGTCAAGGTATGGTTATCACAAACAAGGGTGGCTATCCTACCATGTTTTTAGCAAACGAAACCATGCAATTTTATAAAATAGGCCACTGGGTTGTGTTTATAAAAACTAGTACAGAAACATGCATCAAAGGGCGGAATTGAACTTGCCATCGTCAAGTCCTTGCGGGAGGTCCTGATCGAAGCACTGTCCCTCGGGTTCGGGGTCGCAGAACTGGTCCTCGTTCGCTTGATCACACTCGGGAACTTCCTCGTTCACTCCGTGTCCTACGACGCAAACAAACAGGCATACAATCAAGCGAAAGAACTAAAAGCTTTTATCGTTGAACTTGAATCGGAAATAATTTAGTTACGGAGGTAGGGGTAATATTTTTGGGTGGTTTCTTAATGGCATGGCTAGAACTATACTAGAAAGGGCGTGGTAAAGTTTCGGGTCGATCGGAGATCATTTCGCACATAAAATGACGAGGTAAAGAGGGGTTCAGGGGTTAAACAGGGGCCCAGGGGCTTATTTGTAAATTTTCTGGAAAGGGGGGGGGCTTGTTTGTGAATTCTAGAAACATTGGGGGTACGACAGAAAGTATGAGGGGTCTCTTTGAAAATAAATCTACATAGTGGAAGGGTCTTGTTTGGAAAAATATAAAAGAGGGGGGGGCTCTTCCCGCAAAAGTGTACAAAGGGTGGGGGCTCTCAACCGGATAGGGGAAATGGGAGGGGCTTAAGGGCAAAATTGCCCCTTTCTTCCTCCCCTTGCTAGCAGGAAACAGAGGAGGGGAGGGGGAGCTCGGCGCCGGCCCAATCCGGCGGCCTAGGGCCTAATAGCGGCTAGGGATTGGGGGGAAAGGGAGAGGGGGAGGAGGGGGGCCCATTCCTAGCCTCACCTCGGGCGGGGGCGGCGCGAGGCGGCCGGCCAACGGGGTGGGCGGCAGCGGGCGGTGCGGCACAGGCGGGGCGGTGAGCGCGGCCTGGGGAGAGGGCAGGGGCGGCGGTGGAAGTTGTGGGGGAGGTGGCGGCTGCACGGGGGCCTATTTATAGGCGGCCGGGCGGGCGGGCGGATGGTGGCCGGCGGAGCGGCTTCGGGGCGGCCATTAATGGCGCTCGGGGTCGCGACGCAGCGTGCGGTGGGGCGCAGGCGCCGAGGGCGGCGTCGAGCACGTGGGGAGGAGGGGCCGGCGCTGTGCGGTACAGGGGTGGCGCGGGCGGCGAGGCCGGGGCGGCAGTGGCGGGCGGCGCGGGGGCCGTGCGGTTGCGCGTGCGTGCGGTGGCCGTGCGCGCGCGTGCGCGCGGTCTGGCGGTGCGCGCGCGTACGGCGGCGTGCGCGCGAGGGTGGGGCGGCGTGGCCGGGGCCAGAGGCCGGGCGGCGCGGCTCGGGAGCTCGGGAGCAGGGGAAGGAAGGAGGAGCAGGAAGGAAGAAAGGAGAAAAGAAAAGGGAGGGAAGGAAGAAAAAGGGAAAAAGGAAAGAAAAGGGAAGGGAAGGAAAAGAGAGGGGAAAAAAAAGAAAAGGAAAAAGGGAAAAGAAAAGAGGAAAGAAATGGTGTGAAAAGGAAAAAGGAAAATTTAACGCGCGCCGGTGGTATTCGCGGCGGCGACCGCGCGGCGAAATTCGCGGCGGCGACCGCGGCTGGTCGGCCACGCGCGCGCGGCGTTCACGCGCTGCACGAAGAGGAAAAGGTGACGTGACCGCGATTGGATTCGGGTGTCGGCTTCGGCTCCCGGGGAGTTAGGGTTTCGACAAAACGGTTCTTGAAAACGAAAATTTTAGCGTGTAATTTATGGGTAAGTTTTCGGGATGTCACACTGTGTGTCCACTCTCCAGACGGCGGCTTCGCCTCTTTCTTCTTCCCATCCTTCTCAGATTTCTTGGGCGCCATTTCTAGATCCGCTCGCCACGAGTTGCTCGGGGGCTGCGGGGAAAGGGGTGGGGAGATTTGGGTGGATTGGGGTTGTTTAAGAGGGAGAAGGCGGGATGCAGCTCTATTTGGGGGATTTTGGAAGTTCTTGGCGGATTCAGATTGAAAGCACAGTTTTTACTCGGCGTTACCGCGGGGTTAAATAACCAGCGGCTGGGTACAATTTTACTGCTTTGAAGTTGAAGAGTCATTTCATGGAATATTCAGAAGTTGAGGGGTCATTTGGTGGATTGTTTAGATAAAATATTCGATTAATCATTTTTTCAGGGTTAACTGTCCCGAGAAAAGGGGTTTTTCGAATTTCAGATCTAACTTCCATCGTTTGTACCATCACACCAGTTATTTACCATGTGGACATTTTTACATTGCATACCACGACTTTTGAATCCTTATTTCCAAACGTGAGAGATTTGGATTCAAGGCTCGCAGGGTGCGGGATACGTGGCATCGACTACTTATTTTTTCGATTTATTTGAAAAAGTAAGTAAGGAAGATTCAAGATTAATGCGACCCTCAGCCTGATTCTCCGATTCAACCTAAGGCTCGGGGGCTATTCTATATGGAGTGCGATTTTTCAATCGCACTCCATACCAAAGAAATAATTCGGGGCATGAGCACCTCATAGCTTCGATACAGCCAAGTAAGTACTCAAAGAAGAACTTCAAGACGGAGCTTCAGGAGAAGCCAAAGACTACTTCGAAAGTACTCGACAAGTCTGCAGTACTCAGCTACCAAGAGCTCGGGGGCTTGTCAGACCCGGGGCTACAGGGCTGTGTACATAACGTAGTTTAAATGAGGTTAAGAGATAAAGCCCGTCTTATCTCTTATTTATATTATTTTCTACTCGTTTGAGTAGGAGATAAAGCTAGTCGGTACAGAAGGAAACTACCCGAGTTATACTCGGGTACAATTTCTTAGCTGGTATTGATTAGATCCATGTAATCCTGACCTCCCGGACATATAAGGAGGGGTAGGGACCCCCTCAAAATGGATCATTCTACACCCAAGGGAATACAAACCATCATATAGGACGTAGGGTATTACGCACCTCGTGGTCCGAACCTGTCTAAATCTCGTGTTCCTTGCACCTTTGAGTTCCTGATCTCGGTGTCTCCTCACCTAAACTTACCAACTTGGGTATACCCTTCGGTGGGCAGCCAGTAAAACACCGACACATGGCCCACACCCTACACCAGTTGTAACCACTCGTACAGGAGTAGGACTAGTCGGAACAGAAGGAAACTAGCCGAGTATTATTCGGGTAGGACTCCTAAGCTAGTATCAGGTTAGAACTTCCATGTAACACTGTTCCCCAAGACTATATGTACATGGGTGGGCAGGGACCCCCTCCAAACATCACAACATCTAAGGCAATATAAACCACCGCACAGGACATATGGTATTACGCTCTCGGGAGCCCGAACATGTCTAAAGTTTCATGTTCCTTGCACCTTCGAGTTACTAATCTCGGCGACACCCCACCTACAATCTACCACCTCAGGGATATCTCTCGGTAGGCTTGGAGGTTAAATACCAAGAGACTTGATATTTTGATTTCAAATCCTAAGGATGCGATTAAATAGAATAATTGAAGACTATTCTTACTTTACTATCCTTTTAGACGGGAGAATGTTGAAGTGTAAGTAAATTTTGTACCTTCCCATCGTTTTGGGTTTTTGGGTTGAACCATTTTGTGTGTGCAACTCAACGATATCGAAAGAGGCATGCTTAAAATCTTAGCAAAATAACAATAACAGATATTTTTGTTTTGAGAATAGACAATAAGAGATATGTCGTATGGTTTCAACGCCTTAAAAAAGCAACATTTCTTAAAGAGTTTTCTCTAGTTAATTTATCTTTCGTTAGGATTACATGACCTTCTTAAATACCACAATAGAATCTTGGTCTGTATGGAATTTCAATTCCATAACTCTGTATTCATATTTGTTATTGCACTCCGAAGAATGCTGGAATTTCGGGCTTGGTCCATTAGCAAATTCAGAAATTTCTAATAAAATTTTAAAAGTCCATGTGTGCATGAAAATATTGTAATTAGTCCCACCTTGCCAGTGGTAGTGGAGGGATGAGATGACCAACATAAATATGGAGGTTGTCTTCACTCCTCTAAACTATATGATGGTGGAGAGAAGGAAAATATCACGTGCCTGGTGGGGCTATAGACAGGCGAATAACACCTGTGTGTTCCTCACAAATGACACGGCTACAAGTCTGCAAGATGTGGAAACTTAATCGGTTTAGATTAGATTGCCATCATGACGTGACTGTGCACCTCTTGTTCCACTATCGTAGTCTTCTCCATCCTGAGCGCAGTCGTGCACAGGGCCGACTTTGGGCTAGGGTGAAAAATGCGATAGCCTAGGGCCCAGCCCAGTAGGCGCCCATACCCTGACCCTGATTACATACATGTATGTTTGTTTCTTTTTCTCAATCCTCGGTCCAAGCCCAATCTCCCAAGCCCAGCTAACTAACAGCAGCTCAAAACAATACATGGTTGCTTGCTTGCTTTCTTTCTTTTTTTCTTCTATCTGCAATCGCTGCTCCACATTACGAGTTTGCGTCTTTGCGACCGTCAAACTTCCACGGCCGCGAGCCGCTGGACACCTTCATCATCATTGTCACAAGTTTCGTGAGGGACTGAACCTGATGGTGGACGAGGGATGGGGCTCACATGTTCGACGGCACCATTCCACAAGCACCGCGGAGGTCTGCGCTGGACTGCCTCGACCTCGATTCTCTATTCTACATCTCAGTGTAGCAACGGTGGGCACAAGCCTTCCCCAAATTTGATGTGACCATCAATTTCAATAATTAATTAGCTTCGATTTTGTTGGAATATTTGGGCTAGGTCCATTTATTTAATATTAAATTGAGACTTAAAAGACCCACGAGTTAATGCTAGTGAGTTATGATTTGTGAGTAACGGTTTTTCCATGGAAGAGTAATGTCTATTAAATGGTGTTGATTGCAGGCAATAATGGTGCAAATTGATGGCCATTAGCGTAGCCTGGGATATAGACACCTCTCTCATTCTAAATCTCTCACACAATCAAGATATTCCTGCTAAGCAGACCTCTCACTTCTCCCTTTGTTCTTCTGCTGCTACTGCACATTCATTCTCAACGTAACTCTCTACGCTCACAGAAGCTTGCGTGAGCATGCCTCCAGAACCTCTTCGTCTACGTGATCCTGCTCGGGATAGATGGGCAATAAGGTTTTCGGGGAGCGTACAAATACGCGACTGCTTGTTGTACGACTACTTCGAGCTTCAACCCGTGTACGACTACTTTCTGCTCCAACCCGACTGGTACGGCTACTTCCTGCTACAAAGCAACTTGTTTGACTACTTCGGCTACACACGATTGTACGACTACTTCGACTACTTCCTCTGCTACATCAAGAAGGCCGCTCATAGGACTGCATTGCGTACATCTTCCTGCAACAAATAAGTTCGACTACTTCGAGCAAGACCATATGTCTACTCCAATTGGTGACGGCGCATCCAATGCCTTCGGCAAAGGACCCGCCTCAGGGTACTACTCGAAACTTCTCTGGTTCATATTTTGTTTTATGTTCTTGTTTAATAGAAGATTAAACTTAAACACATGCACGTATAATATGGTCACAAGATCATGGGTATTTGTCATGATTAAAATGTACCGTAAGACGCCTATATTTCTAACAATCCAAAAATCTTATATTGTTGATAGGCTTTTGGTAGCTAACTTTGTTGCGTCAATTAATCAATTAAACCGAATATATTTGATGGTTCCAACTACAAACATTGGCATAAGCGGCTTATATTGTAGTTGACAGCGATGAATATTATGCATGTGGCAAAGGGAAAGCCTGAACAATTTACTCCAGAGGAAGGGAGTGCGTTCGATGCTCCCGATAACCTGTTCCCAGGCTGCATCATAAGTGTTCTTGCTGAAAATCTTGTGGATTCATATATCTGGCTCACGAATAGCAAGGAATTGTGGGATGCTCTTGAGGCTCAATATGGAATTTCTGATGCCAACAGTGAATTGTATGCTATGGAACCGTTCCTTGACTACAGGATGGTTGAAGACCGTTCTATGATAGAACAAACCTAAGAGATACATACGCTGGCTAAAGATCTCATGAATTGTAGCAAAGAGTCTCCATGTGTATTATCCACAAGTTTGTGGCTGTTGGTATTATCTTTAAGTTGCCACTTTCTTGGAGGGATTTTGCTACTTCACTAAAACATAAGAGATAGGAGTTCACCATCAATGGACTCATTGGGACTTGATGTTGAAGAGAAGACGAGAGCAAAAGATACACATGGAAAAGGAATTGTTGGAGCTTCTAGCACCAACTTTGTTCAATTGAACAATTATCACAATAACAAGAAGAAGCCACAACAGAACCCTACAAAGACTACTCAAACAACCACTTTCAAGAAGAAGAAAAAGGGAGCCTGCTATGTGTGCGAGAGTCTGGATCACTTTGCTGCTAAGTGTCTGAACTACAAAGGTGGCAAGAAATCTGCCAACATGGTCAGTAGTGAGGCTGGAGGAACATCGAGGTACAGTAATTTTTTTTACCAACAGTTCTTTCAGTATGTTAATCATTTGAATGGTGGGTTGACATGTGTTGTCGGTCAAAATCCACCGGTGAGCAGCGACAGGCAACACGAGGAGCCGGGAGGCTCCCAGGACTGCTGGTGGGCCCCGGTCCCTCGGTCAACGGCCCGAAATCCGGCACACGCCCTGGCGTCTGGGTTGCTAGGCGTGCCACCTGACCTTGTACCTGATTAGGAAGGTGTTATGTGTTAGTTTCCTGCATACACAGACATATGTAAACGTTAGTCCAAGCCGTGATCGGCTCATCGGATGTTTCCCGGTATCGGCTGTAAAGAGCCGATTGTGTTCAGTACCGGATCGGATCTATAAAATAAAGCATATATGTCCGATGGTAATATAAATCTTGCTCTGTAATCGTTAAGCTAATCCAATCTACAATGACTAAAGCTTTCACCATATAATCGGAACATCCTACACATAACTGAGCCTAACAGTTGCTGAAGGTAACAAAACAACAACCTAAATAGAGGCCTCAAAACCAACCAAAAGCCGATTTCCGGAATAATCCCTTTTCAAGCTGTTGTAAAACACCCAGACTACTGCCGAAACATTCAATCCATTTGAAGAGCCTAATCATGCAGATATTAAACTAAACCCTCGATTGACGAAGACTAACCATAATAGATTGGATCTACTAAACAAGTATGAAGCAAGGCACTGCCCTTATACCCGAGATCGAGTACATGGGCAGCCGGACGTTTACAAGTAACAAGCAAAGCATAATTAACGCATGAAAAAGCTGATGCTACTCTATAAACGCTAAAATACTCGCCATCTACAACGCTTCAGAACGAGAAACACGAAAAGTAGACAAGTAAGAACGATGCTGCCCCGATCATGCAGGGCGTGATCGGGGCCGCACGACGCTTACTCGAGAAACCCTAGAACAGAGGTGGTGATGCGCCGAGAGTTGTTGGTGAATGATTGATTCCTTTATTATTTACCCGAGATACATATTTATGGTCCGTAGACTTTCCTCTCTTAACTAATCCTAACAAAACATGATATAAATCTTAGCTATCTCTATCTAAACTATTTAAACATGCATACCTATCTAGATACACGGCCAACCTTGGCCCAGAACACTTGCATAGGGTCCGATTCGCAAGCTCATTATAACCATCCTTCAACCCATCTTACCCCACGGCCCACCTTTTTGGCCTGCCTAAATTACAGCGATAACACATGCCCCCCTGGTTTCGTCAATAATTATTCTGAAACCATTTCCCTTTTAATCGCCTCGTCTGTTCGACTTCTGAAATCCGTACAGGCGTGTCTCTTCAACTTCCAGGGGATGTGACTACTCTGCATCAGGCTCCTTGGAAACTGTCATATTGCCGATTCACCTTCCACTTTGCCTTTATAAACCTACCCCCAGCAACCTTTTCTTAATCGTCTTCTCTCTTCAGCCATTAGCAACCATATCCAACCCGATTTTTTCCTTTTCTTGCAATGGCTTCTTCCTCTTCCTCTTCCTCTTCCGCCATCTCCTTTAAATCTGGATCCTCCCAAGAGCCTACTCCGGAATATGATCTGATAGCCGCCTACGAGATCCTCGCCCCCTGTATTGGGATGCGGAGGAATGGGACTTCCAATCTTGGTCAGAGGATGACGTGTCCCTGACCGATGGTGAGGACCTCCTGCTGCTCCTCGGTGACGAGCTGGAGGAAGATGACGAAGACGATGCATCTTGGGAAGAAGAGCTCTCCTCTTTGGAAGATACAGCCGATTCCTCCTCAATCGAGGAAGATTCAATAGCAGGAAACTTCCTCCTTGGTGGATCATCGGAAGATGTCGACGAGGACGATGAAGAAACCGAAGACGACGGCAGCTTCACCAGCGACAGCAGCGGAGACGATGATAGTGACGAGAACAGCAGCAGCGACGTCAGCTCAGCTCCGCCAACCAAGCGTTGCAAGACCTCCGGCATCTACTGGTGTAGCACCAAGCAGATAAATCGGCTCTAGGAGCAATCGGCTCCCCTTTTGTACTTACTTCCTTATTGTAAATAATATCTTCTTTTTAATTGCAACGGTCTGTCAAGAACTGATGGCAACGCATTGGTCCCCTTCCTCCAAATATGACGATCTAGATTCGAACCAGTTCTTAAATTCACTTCATTTTTCGCCTGAATCCAGATCCCTCTCCAAAGTAGATCTCTGAAGATTCCCCAAATCCAGGTTACTTTCCAAAACCCCTTTGCTCATAAGCCCTAGCCACAAAATTCACCCCTGAGCCTTAGAACACACACTCGATCTTGCGCCGCCAACCCTAGATCTATTCCCCGAGTCCTCGACTTCATCAAGGTTCCCGATGGCGGAGTTTTCGAACACTGACGCGAATATCTTTGGTCTGAAGGTAAAACTCCAACCTCTATTAATTTAATGCAGTAATCATAAGATTCCTTGCGCTGTTAAATAACCTTTTTCTGATTACTTTGTCTTTTGTGGGTTTCTTTAGGCTTTCGATATCCTCTTGCCGCATCCTTCTTCCCCCAATTCTCTCTGTCTTGGGCCCCGTTCTTATGAGAAGCCCATAGATCTAATTTCTTGCGAGGCTAATCGGATCCTATTTGTGAGCCAAAACATAGATCTAGACTCCTGGTCCGACAGCCTTCGTGCGTGGCCGAATCCTCCCGAGGGCTGGGTAACTTGGTATAACAGAGTGGCAAATACCTTCCAGCCTACATGGGAATCCATAGTGATAGCTGATGCTCTGTCTCTCTCTCTTTCCCCTCTTGAAAAGGATGAGAACCTTTTGAACACCATCGGCTATATTTGGTCCGATGCCTTGAAATGTTTTCTCTTTGGTCATGGTCCGATGACCCCAACTCTTCCGGACATGACGATGATCACTGGTTTGGACATTGCATCATCCTATCCTTCAGCTTATAGACTATCTGAAGTCCCTTTCAAACTATCTTCCAAAGCAGAATGCATGAACTGGGGCGCATATCTGAATCAACACCAAAAAACCAAAGGCCCTGTGACAGAGAAAGAACACACAGCTTTCTTGCATCTTTGGCTAGAACACTTTCTCTTCTGTGGTCCTTCACTTGCTCCAACCAAGAACTATCTTCCTCTAGCGTATGAGCTGGCCAAAGTTCATACTGTTGGCCTTGGTAAATTTTTCCTTGGAGAAATTTATAGATACCTTCATCTGATGTCCTTGAGCCTTCTTTCCCAGAAAAAACTTAGGACTGGTGGTCTCTGGTGGTTCATCCAGCTGTGGGCTCACCTTTACTTTCAAGATTTCATCCCAAACTTCCCCTCTCTGGCCAACAATTCTTTTCCGGACCAAAGTGGGAGGCAAATCCGATGCACCAATTTCAGCCAGGCCTTGTACAATCTCCCTGGCGGCAAGTTGAATCCTTCAGACGCCTCACAATGGTTTAGGATTTTTTACAAGGACCTGGACAACCCAATCTTCCTCCCCTATGCTGAGTCTGAAATCTTTGAGAGCCCAGCCACGTTCCGATTGGCTGACTTCACGATGATGTCGACACACGGCGCCTGTACTCCATCATGATTGGCCCTTGCCTCCTCCCAGTCGGCATGAGCACCTCCAACCGGATCACCAAACCGGGATATGAGTTTTACCAGCCGGTTGTAACAGCCCAGCAATTTGGTCTTGGGCAAGTTCCTCCACACTTCCTCCTTCATCATTTGACATCAAACAGGGTAGCCTTCCTGACGCCCTCACCACCCAGAGATGCTACAGTCTGTTTTTAGACCTTTTCATCCCGATTCCTGTTGACCTCGCCTTCATTTCTTCGGCTATCAGCTTCGAGGACTGGTGGTTGATGTGGAAGATGCATGTTTTCCGGAGGGCCCTGGGGCCGATGCTGCAGCAGATTCACGCTGAGTATGAAATCCCTGAAGAAGAGGTATTACCGTCCGCCCATCATTTCTCCTTTTGACTTCGCTGAATCCTTTTCTGATTCCATTTACTCTTTTTGCAGCAGGAGGATGGCCCGGAGCCCAAGAACGATGATGGATCTAACTTCTAGTTCTTGCCAATTGCCCCTGTGGTTCTCTTTGGCAAAAACGCACCTCCCCCTTCAAGAAGTATCATGCAGATCCAGCCTAGCACCACAAAGCTGACCCCTAAGCGGAGTCGATCCTCTGACATTGTTGCCCCTCGGCTCATGCTAAGATGAGGAAGGTGCTTGTCAGGAAAATCCGGAAGGCAGCTGGGCCATCTTCCACCAGTCAAGAAGCTCCGGTTGCTAGCTAGGTTTGGATCACCTCTTTCGTAATTGACCTTCTGCTCATGTACATTCTTCTTGATTACACTCCCCTTTCTTGCAGCCCATTGTTGTGGACATTTTCAGTGGGCAGGAACCCCCATGCCAAAAAGATTCAGCTTCAGAAGTTCCAAAAGACGTGGAAGCGCCTGTTAGTGCTCTGGTTACCCATTAGGATCTTGACCCAAAAGCTCTGGAAGGCCCTACGGTGCTGATTGATGCTCCAGTCGCCCCTCAAGGTCTGCAGGAATCGATTGTGGCCGCGTCGGTCGTTAGCTCCTCTCTAGAGAGTCCAATTGTCGCCTCATCAACTGCCAATCTTCCTTTGAAAGGGGCGCGCCTGCAAGAGCCGACCGCTGCTTCGTCGGCTATCACCCCTCCTTCTGAGAGGGTGAACCCTCAAGAGCCGACCATCGCTTCTCCCGCTATCAACGTTCCTCCTCCAAAAGGGACGCGTCCTCAGGAGCCGATCACTACTTCATCGGCTGTCGCTACCCCCCCAGGACAAGTATGTTTTATTACGAGATCATTTTTTCCTTTTTCTGTGCTGCTCTACTCACATGCCTCCCTTCAGGGCCTGAACCTCTCTGAATTGCTCGCGTTTGATCCTGCATCTGTTGCATCAGCCATATTAGAAGCCAATGATCCTCAACTAGATTCGACCAGAGTCACCGGTTAGCTTCTCTGTGTGAAGGACCTTCTGTCAGCTCCGATCGATGCCCTGGTCCAGGACTCCAGTGCGGTAAGGTAGATCCTCGAAGAGGTCAACTCTCAGCTTCCCGTGGCTCTTCAAATCAAGCTCCGGCCGACCGGGCACATCCCTTTCTTTCGGGCAAGAGTAGCACAAGCTCGTCACAGCATTGAGACCCGTCACTCTCAAACCCCCCTGAAGGCCAACATTGCCGAGAGGTGCCAGTCGGTTAATGAGAGGAAAGCTGTTCTGGACGCCAAGGCTGACATGTCTGTGCACACTCAACGGCTTCTTCTTCTGGAGAAGGAATTAGAAGACCTCAAAAAGCGCATCCAAGAAGAAAAAGATCTTATTGCAAGCTCCAAACGAGAAGCAGAAACCCTGACTGCTCAACTGAAGGTGGATCTGGCCGAGCTGAGTGCTTTGAGTAAGCAGGTGGTGCCAGGAGTGGATGAGGAAGACGAAGCAGGGATTGCTGAAGCTGATCGCGTCTGTCTCGAGGCCATCACTGCCATCGATGAATTTCTTCAGTAGGCTTGCTTCTTTAACAGATAAACTTGTATGTGTACATTTTACACTCTAAAGTCGATGGTCACACATCGGCTGTTCGATGGTCCCAATGTGTTGGGCACTTTAAAACCCTAGAGTCGATGGTCGCACATCGGCTATTCTATCAATTTAGTGTGCTGGATACGAAGTACTTCTTTTTCCTCTTATATATGTAGGCCGACTACACGCATCGGCCTTCTTTCCTTGCTCTTGGCTTGGTACACATCACCAATTTTGTATGTGCGGGCCATTGCATTCTGTCATTTTATGCCCTCCCACACGGCCTCAGCTCTCTCTTATTCAGGCTTGTTGGTCATATCGGCTTACAGCCTGATGTAAAACATTGGCTTTACCGCTCACCATCCCATATGCTCAGGAAGTATCTCTTGAGATGCTGACCGTTGACCGCCACCGGGAACTTGATGCCATCTAATTCTTCAAGCATATATGCATTCCCAGAAAAGACTTGGTCAACCCTATAAGGCCCATGCCAATTTGGAGACCACTTGCCATACGCTGCATCTTTAGTCCCCAATGGTAGCACCGCTTCCCAAACCAGATCTCCAACTTGAAATTCCTTCGGCGTGACTTTCTTGTTGTACGCGCGGGCTACTTTGGTCTTATTTTCCTTGATCTTTTCAAGTGACCAAAGTCTAAGTTCTGTGAGGTCTTCTACATTATCATTCATCAAAGTAGCATACTCTCGGCTGTCAAGTCATTCTGGAATTCTACGCGCCTTGAGCCGGCCGTAATTTCCCACGGTAAAACAGCCTCTTGTCCATACACCAGGTGATAAGGAGAGGTTTTTGTTGCTCCATGGCAAGATATATGGTATGCCCACAACACCTCTGATAAGACCTCATGCCAACGCCTAGGATACTCATCAATCTTTCTCTTGATCAACTTGATGAGGCTCTGATTGGATGCCTCAGCTTGTCCATTTGCTTGGGCATAATATGGAGATGACCTGATCAATTTGATGCCCATGTCGGCGGCAAATTTCTTGAATTCTTTTGAAATAAAGACCGAGCTTCCAACTATTGTGATGGTCTGAGGGATCCCGAACCTATGAATGACATGTTCGTTGATAAAATTGATAACATCTTTGGATGCCACTGACTTCATGGGAACCGCCTCTACCCACTTGGTAAAGTAGCCCGTGATGGCCAAAATAAATTGGTGGCCTCTGCTAGATGGAGGATTAATTTTGCCGATCATGTCCATCCCCCAGCCTCTGAACGGCTACGATTTGATAATGGGATTCATCACTGAC
Organism: Panicum hallii; assembly: GCF_002211085.1. Taxonomy (NCBI): domain Eukaryota; kingdom Viridiplantae; phylum Streptophyta; class Magnoliopsida; order Poales; family Poaceae; genus Panicum; species Panicum hallii. The sequence goes on along the minus strand of NC_038046.1, from coordinate 44,299,243 downwards.
GCTGGTACCATCTGAATCTTTCCAAACCTCTGACACGCTTGACATCCTTTATAATATTTGAAGCAGTCTTCAAGCATGGTGGGCCAGTAATACCCAGATCGCCTAATCAGCCACTTCATCTTGTGAGCCGATTGGTGAGTCCCACAAGTTCCTTCGTGGACTTCATGTACGAGCCGATTGGACTCGATCGGCCCTAGGCACTTGAGTAGCAATCCCTCCAAAGTCCTATAGAACATGTCGTCTCCTATCAGGACATATCTCATAGCCTTGTAGCGTATCCTCTTGTGTGCCCCCCGAGCCGAATCCTTCAAATAATTGAAGATATCGGCTCTCCAATCGCCTTGGTCCATGAAGTGCACCTGAAGGTCGGTTCCATCTGTCACAGCCTTATACCCTGAAGCCATCTGTGCCAAATCATTGGCTTCAGAGTTTCGCGCCCTAGGTATCCAGTAGAAATTTATATACCTGAACTAGGTCATCAGCTCTTGGCATTGTACCCATAGCGGGAAAAGCAACTTGCTCTCACATCTATAATCTTCTGTGAGCTGTGAGATTACCAATTTTGAGTCCTCAAAAATTTCCACTGCTTCAGCCCCGGCCTCCAGGAGCAATTCCATACCTCTATGCACTGCTTCATATTCTGCCAGGTTATTGGTGCAAGCGGTATGCAATCTAATTGAAAAAGAATATGTTGCTCCTCAAGGCGATACCAGCAAGATACCGATGCCACATCCATCTCCGCAAACTGACCCGTCAAAGTACATGGCCCATGCACGTATGGAAAGTACTGCTATATTAGTATTAACCCTCTCTGCAATAAGATCCGCCAATGCTTGCTCTTTTTCCGCCTTTGTGTGTTGATATCGGATATCGAATTCTGACAATGCAAATATCCATTTTCCCAATCAGCCTTTCAACACAGGAGCCGATAGCATATGTTTTATGACATCCGATTTGCAAATGATAATTACCTCGGCCGATAATAGGATATGACGAAGCTTGGTGCATGTAAAGAATAGACAAAGGCATAACTTTTCAATATCAGGATACCTTGTCTCCGCATCCAGCATCCTTCTGCTGAGATAGAATACAACCTTATCTTTGTTATCATGCACTTGTATCACTACCGACGCGATGGAGGTGTCGCCTACTGATAGGTACACATAGAATGGCCTATCTTGTTGGGGCGGGACAAGCACAGGTGACTTCGACAGATACTCTTTGATCCCTTCAAATGCCCGTTGCTGCTCTGCCCCCCAGCGAAACTCTTCATTGGCTTTAATTTTTACCAGCTCCATGAAAGGCTCAATCTGTCCGGAGAGATTTGAAATAAACCTTCTAACAAAGTTGATCTTACCAATGAGTTATTGGAGCTCCCTCTTCGTAGTAGGTGGCACCATGGTGCGCACGGCTTCTTGACTTTTTAGGCCGATCTCGATTCCCCTTTCATGAACCAGAAAACACAAAAACTGACCGGCCGAGACTCTAAAAGCACACTTCTTCGGATTCATTCTAAGCCCGAACCTTCTAGTTCATTTTAGAACTTGTTGTAAATCCTCCAAATGCCCTTCAACCGATGCAGACTTCACCACGACATCATCAATGTAGATTTCCACCAGCTTGCCGATCGAGTCATGAAAAATGCAGTTCATAGCACGTTGATATGTAGCGCCAGCATTCTTCAACCCAAAAGTTATAACCACATACTCAAAGAGACCTACTGCCCTAGGTACTCTGAATGCAGTTTTGTTTATATCTTCGGGAGCCATAAAGATCTGGTTATAACCGGCGTTGCCATCCATGAAACTCAAGATCTTATGACCGGCTGCCACGTTAATTAATGTCTCCGCAATAGGCATCGGATATTCATCCTCTGGAGTAGCCCTGTTGAGGTCTCTGAAGTCCACGCAGACTCACCATCGGCCATCCTTCTTCTGCACAGGCACAACACTTGAAATCCACTCAGCATACCTGCAAGGCCTGATAAATCCTGCTTCTAGCATCTTTTCCACTTCCTTTTTAACTTCGACCAGGACCTCGGCCTTCATCTGTCGTGCTCATTGCTGGAATGGCCAAAACCCGCTTTTGAGAGGGAGCCGATGCTCTACTATGCTTCTATCCAACCCAGGAATCTCTGTATAATCCCAAGCGAAACAATCTGCGTATTCCTTTAGCAAAGCTATCATCAGCTCTCATAGACATAGGCGTAACTTTTTGCTGACAAATGTTGGTCGTGGCTAATCCCTAGGACCAATATCTATTTCTTTGAGTTCGTTAGCCGATGTAAGCCCATATCCTAGGTTCCCATCATCTGTTAAATTAACATTGCAGATGGACAAAGAAGATAATAAAAAGAATTTTGGACGATCATCGAGATCGGCCGCTCCATGTCGTTCATTGCTTTCTGAAACTTTACAAAAAGAGTAAGGCCGACTGTCAAAGCGGGCCTTCCTGTAACTGCTATGACTATGCACAATACTTGACATAAAAAGTTGACACTTTATTTTTTGGGGCTGATCACGGGGATCGGCCTCATCAAATCCATCAAAGCAGCCCGTTCCTCGTGACTCATTTATTCTGTAAGGCCAGTGGATAAGACCAGCCTCACCCCATTTTTTATATCTTCAATACAGTCGCAACCTTCCAAACTGATCCCGGAGATCGGCTCTTGGTCCTCCGCGTCCCAAATGCTCATTGCAGCATGTGAGATCTCGGTCGAGTCATCTGCATGAACCACCTCCACCTCATCTCCATCCCACTAGATTAGACATTGATGCATTATGGAAGGGATGCAACAATTGGTATGAATCCAATCCTTGCCGAGTAGGATGTTGTATGTGCTCTTGCTGTTGATGATGAAGAAAGAGGTCGGGACAGTCTTGTTCCCGACGGTTAGATCCACATTGAGGACACCTTGAGCTTCCAAAGTCTGTCCGTTGAAGTCACTCAACGTGACATTAGTCTTGATCAGATCTCCGGTGGACCGCCCCAAGTGGCGCAGAACTGAATACAGCATTATGTTAACTGCCGCTCCTGTGTCCACCAACATCTTATTAACGGGCTGGCCGTTTATGTAACCCTTGAGATATAAAGCCTTCAGATGCTTGTAATTCTTTGCTTGTGGCTTCTCAAATATTACCGGCCGGGGTCCCAAATCAAGCTGAGCTACTGACTCTTCATGGGATCAAGCGTGGAACTCTGCAAGGAGCACAAATACCATATGTGTATTAGCCGATCTCCTCACATCGACTCTTGTCGACTTTGGCCACCACTCCTTCCTGGGAGAACGCGACTCCCTTTTCTGTACATGGTGGACCTTATCCACCAAATCCGGGCGCGCCTTCCTTAGTGTCTCGAGATATCTAGACTCAGCTTCTTCCAGGCTGCGCAACCGCTGAACCCTGTGTTTCCGAGAATGATTGAGTCCATCAGGGCACCACCACGGATGATGATACTTGTCTTCTTCCTCCTCAAGGTCCACCCTCCTTTGTGGCGATCGAACCTGCTCTTGCTGAGTTGGAACAGGTCCCAAACGCCGAAAAAACGAGACCCCCTTTGCATCTGGTTTCACAGGTCCGCACTCTGGCAGTCTCTGGTAGTAGGCAATCGACTCATGTCAGAATCCCAACAGTACCTGAAAAACGGGCAATGCCAATGGTCACGTGCATCTTCCTGTTTCTTCAAACGCTTTCCAGTACGGCGCTCATACTCCTCTTCTTCTGTCTCACGCCGGAGACGCTGTTGATACTGGTACTCATACTTTCTGAGGAGATCAGAAGAAGTTGGCTGCTGATTCCTAACATGCCTCACCTGTTCCTCTGTAACATATCCTTTTTCTTCTTTTTGGGGCCGATCGCTAGGATCAGCCTCTTTATTCTTGGTTTGGCATTGTGGTGCCAACCTTGCTATATTGATGCCGAGCACGAAATCCAATTGCCGCCTTGCAGATCGATCGCAACCCTCTACCATGTTTACACTCAGGAAAGGTTGGGTATCAACCTTCATAGCAGTTTGGCCCAAGATCAATCGGCCTTGCTTGATAGCCGATTGGATCTGCCGATGGAGTTCCTTGCAGTCGCTTGTGCTGTAGGTAAAAGAGTCATGCCACTTGTAGTAGGATCTCCCCTTCAGTTCCTACGCTGTAGGAGGCTTATAACCCTCGGGTAACTTCAACTGTTTCTCTTTCAATAACAGATCGAATATCTGTTTGACTTTGCTAACGTCGAAGTCGAAACCCTTCACAGGCCCTTTCTGTTTTACCCATTTACAGGGCATGGGTTTTGCCCCCCGAGTCCATTCCGCAACTACCACCTCCTGCTCATCCTCAGAGTCTTCAGCTTCTTCTGTGTCAACCAATGCCACTTGACATTTGAACTTATCTTGATACAGCTCTGGGTGGCGCTGCTCATGCGTTGTTAGCTTCTGCACCAAATGCGCCAAAGAAGTAAACTTCAATTCAAAAGCCAGATCCCTGATCAGCTTTAGCAATCCCAGAGAGGCCAACTCAATCGCCTCTTTCTTTGAAATCCGTGTCGAATAACATCGGTTCTTCACTTCTCTAAAGCGTCGGACATATTCTGCCACAGTTTCCCCGCGCTTCTGCCGCACTTGCGCCAAGTCGGCAATTCCTGCTTCTGCAGCTTCCGAATGATATTGAATATGAAATTGCTCCCCAAGCTACTTCCAGGTGCGAATCGAATCAGGGCCTAATGATGTATACCACCCAAAGGCTGGCCCTGTGAGAGATTGCAAGAAAAACCTTACTCGCAAGGGATCCGACACTGATATCATCCCTAATTGCGCTAGTATTGGCTCACATGTTCAATAGAACTAGATCCTTCTGCTCCACTGAATTTAGTGAATTCAAGAAGCCGATACTTAGGTGGTAGGGGAATTAAGTCATAATCACTGGGATACGGCTTCATATAGCCAATTGCCCTCCTCTTTGGTAGAATACCAAACTGTTCTCTTAGGATGGTACTAATTTGTTCCGCTGTCTGTGATCCTAGGACCGAGTGCGCACTATCGTGACTCAGCCTGGTGGCATAGGCTGCTAGCCATGCTTGTTTGTCTGCATCCGTTCCAAGGACTCCTCCAGCAGTCCTCTGTGCTGAATGTACCAGATTACTGTTGTCCGGTATATAAGCACACATATATCCATGCGGGATCTCCTTGGGCGGCTCACTGAAGAATTGCTGATCCACGGAATCACCTCCCACATTGTAAACCACGTAGGCCGGAGAACCATGTGACTCCGCACCCGCGAGCGCATAAGGCAGTGGTGGCCTAGCTTGGAATGGCAATTCCCCTTTGTGGCTCCCCAAGGTCGGTCCCGTTGGAGAGTATTGATGCTTCATAATCTCCTGGACCACACGCAGGGCAACACGCTCGAAAGCGTTAACCAAGCTCTCAGAGTGTCGGTGTAGCAAGTGGGCCACCGCGTAGTTTACTTCTTGCCATAGAGCTCTAGTACGGTCCTCCGATGGGGTGGACAGATCCACTCCATCAAGGGCACCTTCGGGTGAAAACCCCTTCCACTTGATGCCGTGGTGGCGGGTCCTCTCAAAAGAGCCGATGAGATCGGCTTCGAATTGAGCCATCTCATCATATCTCTGCTTATGTTCAGTAGGCAGCTCCTCATAGATGATCGGTTCATCCCCCGCCATCCCGTCAATAGCAGTCGATGGAGTCAAAGAAGATGATGAAGTCAATGAAGATGATGAAAATGGCGACGATGGTCCCACCAGGCGTGCCAGAATGTGTTGTCGTCAAAACCTGCCGGCGAGCAGTGACAGGAAACACGAGGAGCCGGGAGGCTCCCAGGACTGCTGGTGGGCCCCAGTCCCTCGGTCAACGGCCTGAAATCCGGCACACGTCCTGGCGTCTGGGTTGCTAGGCGCGCCACCTGACCTTGTACCTGATCAGGAAGGTGTTATGTGTTAGTTTCCTGCATACACAGACACGTGTAAACATTACTCTAAGCCATGATCAGCTCATCGGATGTTTCCTGGTATTGGCTGTAAAGAGCCGATTGTGTTCAGTACCGAATCGGATCTATAAAATAAAGCAAATATGTCTGATGGTAATATAAATCTTGCTCTGTAATCATTAAGCTAATCCAATCTACGACGACTAAAGCTTTCACCACATAATCGGAACATCCTACACGTAACTGAGCCTAACAGATGCTGAAGGTAACAAAACAACAACCTAAAAAGAGGCCTAAAAACCAACCAAAAGCTGATTCTCTGAACAATCCCTTTTCAAGCTGTTGTAAAACACCCAGACTACTGCCGGAACATTCAATCTGTTTGAAGAGCCTAATCATGCAGATATTAAACTAAACCCTCGATTGACGAAGACTAACCATAACATATTGGATATACTAAACAAGTACGAAGCAAGGCACTGCCCTTATACCCAAGATCGAGTACATGGGCAGCCGGACGTGTACAAGTAACAAGCAAAGCACAATTAACACATGAAAAAGCTGATGCTACTCTATAAATTCTAAAATAATTGGTGTTACTCGCCATCTACAACGCTTCAGAACAAGAAACACGAAAAGTAGATAAGTAAGAACGATGCTGCCCCGATCACGCCCTGCGTGATCGGGGCCGCACGGCGCTTACTCGAGAAACCCTAGAACAAGGGTGGCGATGCGCCGAGAGTTGTTGGTGAATGATTGATTCCTTTATTATTTACCCGAGATACATATTTATAGTCCGTAGACTTTCCTCTCTTAACTAATTCTAGCAAAACATGACACAAATCTTAACTATCTCTATCTAAACTATTTAAACATGCATACCTATCTAGATACACGGCCAACCTTGGCCTAGAAAACCTGCATAGGGTTCGATTCGCAAGCCCATTATAACCATCCTTCAACCCATCTTGCTCCACGGCCCACCTTTCTGGCCTGCCTAAATTACGGCAATAACCACATGGGGGCTAATATTCATGTATGTGCTGATATTTCCTTATTTTCTTCTTATCAGGTTGGAGGGACTTCTTCCTTGTTGATGGGGAACAGATTGTATGCACGTGTTCTTGGTGTTGGTACGGTCGATTTGAAGCTTACTTCGGGAAAGACCTTGTGACTAAGGAACGTGCAACATGTCCCCACCTTCAAAAAGAACTTAGTCAGCGGCTCTCTACTCGAGATGGTTTTAAGTTAGTTTTTGAATCCAATAAATGGGCACTGTCTAAGTATGGGAACTTTGTTGGTAAGGGCTATAATAGCGGAGGCTTCTTCCACCCTTCTTTATCTGATGAATGTAATAAATTTATGAACCATGTGTCAGACCCGGGGCCACGGGACTGTGTACATAGCGTAGTTTAAATAGGCTTAAGAGATAAAATCCGTCTTATCTCTTATTTATCTCATTTATCTCTTATTTATTCTGTATGAATAGGAGATAAAGCTAGTCGGTACAGAAGAAATCTACTCGAGTTGTATTCGGTTACGATTCCTTATCTCGTATTGGACTAGCATTCTTGTAACTCTGATCTCCCGGATATATAAGGGGGAGCAGGGCCCCATTCAAAACACAACATCAACACACAAGGGAATACAAACCACCATACAAGACGTAGGGTATTACGCACCTCGCGGCCCGAACCTGTCTAAATCTAGTGTTCCTTGCACCTTCGAGTTCCTGATCTCAGCGTCTCATCACCTAAACTTACCACCTTGGGTATACCCTTCGGTGGGCAGCCGGTAAAACACCGACAGCTGGCGCGCTAGGTAGGGGAGCGCATCGAAGATCCACCGGCGAACTCGATGGCATCTTTCCAGTTCACCAAAGGCCGTGCTGGCGCCCATTGTGGGGCGCCTTGACTTTGCGAGGACGATCGGAGGCCCGCCGACGACTGCTTCGACTACTCGCCTCGACTTGAAAACTAGTTGGAATCGACTCCGACTAGTCGAGCTTCAACAACAAATCGTCACAGCTCCATCAACGAGCTCCACGGCTTCATCGACATTCGTCCACGAATCAAGCTAAGTAACTTATACCTTTTCTGACTTGTTCTTCACAGGATCGGCTACCTTTTTGGGTACGCCTCTCGACGGGCATGAAACCCTTGGGGGCTACACCATGATCGACTACCTATCTGTGTACGTCTCTCGACAGGCATTGAAACCCTCCAGAGCTACACTTCGTTGACTACTTTTGCGCACTGTGTATCTTCTTTGTTGCATGATGACTAGTTTCTGCTCATAGTCTCCTCTTAACGGTCGCTAATCTACTTGAGTAGCACATACCTTAATCTGTAAAACCTCAGCCCTTTGGTCACGCCTAACGCTATGAGCAACAGCTATGAGCAACAGCTAAACCAGGACCAGGTGCTTAAACGTAACAGGTGGACTGCTCGGGAGATTTAAATGGCCTAAAAAAGAGCTCAACACAGCAATTTTTACACCGAATAAATTTTGGTGTCTTCACATTATTACTGAGTACTACTCGGTATCTTCGCATTATGCTACATAATATATGCATTATCTTTTTTCAGATCAAGCTTCGGCAACAACCCTCCAGGCAGCACAGCGTTCCATCACAGTTCCGCTAGTTCCCAGGCTCGGGGGCTGGGCGATGCACACTACTCGACATGGCTCCTTCGGCTCTCCTGGCTCGTAAGCTCGGGGGCTGGACGCCGCAAAACTACTCGAAGACGACTCATATGAAGACAGAGTGCAGAAGAAACCCTAAGTCACCGCGCAGTTAAATAAACTAGGGGGAGGCTTAATTTCACTATGCAGAAGGCGAGGAGTTTTTCTCAGGATTTCAGAGTAACACCAATGCCATGATTCTTGGATCCTTTTTCCCAAACCTGGGAGATTTGGGCTCAAGGCTCGGGGTCTGCGGGGTACGTGGCATCGACTACTTATTTTTCAAATTTATTTGAAAAAGTAAGTAAGGAAGATTCAAGTTAAATGCGACCCTCAGCCTGATTCTCCGATTCAACCTAAGGCTCGGAGGCTACTCCATATGGAGTGAGATTTTTCAATCGCACACCATACCAAAGAAGTAATTCGGAGCATGAGCAACTCATAGCTTCGATGCAGCCAAGTAAGTACTCGAAGAAGAACTTCAAGACGAAGCTTCAAAAGAAGCCGAAGACTACTTCAAAAGTACTCGAGAAGCCTACAGTACTCAGCTACGAAGAGCTCCGGGGCTTGTCAGACCCGGAGCCACGGGACTGTGTACATAACGTAGTTTAAACAGGCTTAAGAGATAAAGTCCATCTTATCTCTTATTTATCTCATTTATCTCTTATTTATTCCGTATGAATAGGAGATAAAGCTAGTTGGTACAGAAGGAATCTACTCGAGTTATATTCAGTTACGATTCCTTATCTAGTATTGGACTAGGATTCTTATAACCCTAACCTCCCGGATATATAAGGGGGAGCAGGGACCCATTCAAAACACAACATCAATAGCCAAGGGAATACAAACCACCATATAGGATGTAGGGTATTACGCGCCTCGCGGCCCGAACCTGTCTAAATCTTGTGTTCCTTGCACCTTCGAGTTCCTGATCTCAGCATCTCCTCACCTAAACTTACCACCTTGGGTATACCCTTCGGTGAGCAGCCGGTAAAACACCGACACCATGTCATGAATACATATGATGATTCCTCTATTTAGCATTCATGACTTTGTCATGTTAATTTTGGTTGTATGATGAGGTTACCAAATTTGACTTTAATTCAGAAGTTCACTTTAGTCAAACATTCTAAGTGTCATGTAATTGAATCAAAAAAACCGTGCAAGCCTCATTTGGCTGCAAAGGCAAGGGACTTGGCATCTCTAAAATTAATTCATTCCGATCTTTGTGAAATGAATGGAGTGTTGACAAAAGATGGCAAGAAGTATTTCATGACTTTGATAGATGACTCGACTAGTTTTTGCAATATTTATTTGTTGACGTCTAAAGATGAAGCATTACACTACTTTAAAATCTATAAAGCTGAAGTGGAAAATCAACTCGAGAGAAAGATCAAACGTGTAAGGTCGGATTATGGTGGAGAGTACTTTTCTAGTATTTTCACTTCATTGTATGAGGAACATGGAATAATTCATGAGAGGACAGCTACCTACTCGCCTTAGTGAAATGGGGTTGTCGAAAGAAAGAATCGCACTCTAACTGACTTGGTTAATACCATGTTAGACACAGCGGAACTTTCCAAGGAATGATGGGGTGAGGCTATTTTGACTGCATGTCATATCCTGAATCATGTTCATATGAAGAATAAAGAGAAAACACCCTTCGAAGAATGGGAGAAGAGAAGGCTAACACTTTCTTACTAACGAACTTGGGGTTGTTTGGCAAAGCTCAATGTGCCAATAACCAAGAAACATAAGCTTGGACCTAAAACTGTGGACTGTGTCTTTCTTGGTTATGCTATTCACAGCGTGGGTTATAGATTTTTAGTAGTAAAATCTGGAGTATCTGACATGCTTGTTGGTACAATTATGGAATCCAGAGATGCTAGATTCTTTGAGAACATCTTCCCTATGAGAGAGGAAGCTAGCATGACTCGTTCAGAATTGTCTATTAATAAGGAACCTGCTATTTTGATAGAGCACAATGAACATACAAACGAATAAAATTCTGAGGAAGATGACAATGAAGCTCTTAGAAGGAACAAGAGACAGAGGATTACAAAGTCCTTTAGTGATGATTTCAATTGTGTACCTTATGGATGATACTCCTAGAACCATTGAAAAGGCATATTCCTCTCCAGATGCTGACTACTGGAAGGAAGCAATACAGAGTAAGATGGATTCTATTATGTCTAATGATACTTGGGAAGTAGTCGAGTGTTGGGTATTTTAACGATTGCGAATAAATCCGCAAGCGCACGGATACTGTTGCAGTTTTCACCTCATAGTATTCCAAGGGTTATCGAATCCAAGGGAACGTGTGTGTATATCTACGACTCTAGTATCCAAGGACAACCAACTAGATAGGTAGGCGAAGGGTAGAAAGTATTCCTTGGGATAGCACTTAGATAAGTTAAAGGTTGATCTCTCGGGTAAGACTCGCTTTGGGCACCGGCTTACTCCTGGTCTGCCAGGAGACTCTAGCCAACAGCTCTACACTATATCCGAATGTGGAGGATTACGAAGGACCAACAGGGCTGTCACAACCTACGGCCTACCTCACAAACCGTGGGATATAAGGCAAATGAAGTATAACGCTTAGCCCAAACACCACGTCTGCGCTACTGATTACTACTACAGTCTAACTACATCTGTTAACCCGTAGCAAACTATAGCACTCTGTATAAATATAGAGTGACGAACCCGCGAATAACACAACTGATCTCACTTATACATCAGCACTATACTAAAGAAGGAATCACGAATACTAACTTACTTTACTCAGAAGGAAGCCAGCATCCATAGAGGTACATAACCGGAGCAAAGTGCTGAGAAACTCAGCACTCCTCTGAGCTACTCCCTCTCTCTCCCCCCTATTCTAAGGACTAGCCTAGAAAGAGCTTCGTCTTGGAGTGGAGTACTACATCTTCAAGTAGAGATCTTGGAGGTCTTGGTGGTGTCTTGAATGGAGGGCTCCCCTCCTCCTTTTATAGCTTGGATAGGGAGGTTCCCGGCATCTCTTGGTATGGAAACATTAGCCACCACCTTTGGAAGAGCGCGGGAAGGATTGCCACCAAAGTTGGGCGTGCCGGGGGGCTGTCCAGGTTCGGCCGAACCCCACGGGGCCACCTCTCGCACCTCCTTTGGTCCGTAACACTGTCCTGTGGGCCCTCATGAGGGTACATGGTGGTTGGTAGTAAGTTTAGGTGGTTTTCCCTTGTTTGTGGGCCTATGGATTTGTGTACTTTGATCTGATTTTTTTTGGAGGTTTGTTTCTTTACTCCTTGAGTGTGTTTTGAGCATATCTTCCTCCTATTGTAGACATGGCTTCCCGAAATCAACCGACACCTGTGGAATTCCTTAGTAACAACTCCTACCACTATTGTTGATGTTCATTCTTTATGTGTTCATGTAGGAGTTGACGGTATAGAATTTGTACTTAAGAGCTGTCAACAACACCCCCACACTTAGCCTTTATTCATCCTCGAGTGAAGGAGTAAGTACTAAGGTGAAACATAACTTCCAAAGATATGAAGCGAGTATAAGACATATTCCAAGTCTTACCTTGCACTTGTGAACTTTGAAGTGTCTATCATGCCATCTTGGGTAGTTGAGGAATGGAACAGTCTTGAATCAAGTCTCCTCAACTCCGTATGTCAAGTAGCTTGGGATTTCTTTTATGTGTTTTCAAAACAAACCTTGCTTAGCTCCTCATTTGAATCTCTCAAGTCGCTCAATGTGTATATGTCCTCACCAATGCATTTGAAGAGAGAGACCAACACATATTGTGGAGCTTTTATTTTGTGGGATGTAATGGATAATGCTAACTTCTCATAGAAGCATAGCAAGGGGGTTATACGGTGTGCACATGAATCTTATTCATGAAAGCATGAAAAGAATTCTTCCAAGAGTCACAACAATTTGACAAAGCTCAATGCAAAGACAAGCATCATATGTGTATAGGGTTTTCAAGATATCTCATCATCTAGCTTTAGTAGGATTTTGAAATATCAAAGAGGAGCTTGCAAAGGCTTTTTAAGTTTTTAAAATAAATTTTTCCAAGAACTTAAGCATTAAGAGCGAAGATCGGATCCTCATATCATATCACACACATCGACTACTTAGATGAGCATGTTGTCCTAAAGATATTTGTTCACAAGCATCAACATGATAAGTAAGGAATAGAATATATGCAAGCCAACCATAGAAAGTATGTAGAGCAGGTGGAGCATGTTGATTCATTTTATATCTACTCCAGTTGATGAGGCGCATTTAATGCCTCCGGCAAAGGACCCACCTCAGGTACTCTTGTTCATATTTTGTCTTATGTTCTTGTTTAATAGAAGATTAAGCTTGAATACATGCACATATAATATGGTCACAATATCATTGGTATTTGTCATGATTAAAATGCTAATTCTCCATAGTAAGATGCCTATATTTCTAACAGATTTTCTCATTTTCCTGTTGATTCCAATTGATTTACTCCACAATTGTTGCCAAACTTCAACTTCAGTATCCATCATTTGGGGTTAAATTTAGTGTTCTTTTGCCCTTTCTAATTTCAGGTGTTTGGTTTGTATTTAAGGTAACCATATTAGTCCTTTTATAATTTCTATTCTAATGCTGGCATTGTTCATCAATCATCAAGAACTAAGAACATGTGGTTGGAAGTTAATTACTTGATTTCTATAATCAATATATTCGTATCACTGTTACCACGATAGATTACTTGAAAAGCATATTCAGCTTTAAGGGCCCACGACGTTGAGTTTGCCCGATGGCCCTTGAAATCATAGAGCGAGTCCTGGTCGTGCACCGATGAATTGGAGAGCAGGTCTCCGGAGTTCTTGCCTTTGAGATCCTGCGTCGGGAGAGGACGAAGTTTTTAGGAAGCGCTCCGTGCGACTGCTCAAGTTCTTCATCATGGCACGTCCTTCGGTCAACTCCCCTATGACACGGGCTAGCCGCCTTCATTACTGACTACTGCGGCGGGTCGTCATCAACAACGCATCTGCTCCAACCATGGCTTCTTCATCTGCAAATTCTCAGTATGATTTGTCATTTAAACATGTATATTAAGATCCTGGCTATGTTGTTGATACTTTCTAATATGTTAGATCTATGATGCTAGTTCTTGTGCTTGTCATAATTTATTTCTTTCAAAAGTTAATACTACGATTGTCTAATTATTCAACAAACCACCCATCTTCATTGCTGTTTGATTGTTCATAAACACGTTTTGAACAATAATTAGTCTAATAATATGCTAATGATGAGTGACAAATTTTATATATATTGGTTTCTATCCAAGCACTTTGATGATCATAAATTTGCAACTATTAATAAAATAACTATAGAAAGAACTAACATCGTCTTTTGGAAAAAAGAAACAACTTATCGTCAAAGATTGATTTTGAACATTCAAAATACGCCCACTAAAAGTGACTGAGTGACACTAATCCCACCCTTCAGGTGTCTGAAATCTTGGATGATATCAGCCTTTCAGACGATGTCCGAAGAAAACCGGCAATGGCTAGTAGTGCCCGAATAAATTAGGAGTTGGAAGAACAATAATTAGTGGGAGGAACCGAGGAAGGAGGAATTGCATTCTACACTCGTCCCTCTGTCGTTTTAGATTTAGGCCTGGCAGGGACCGGTCACTCGAGTACTCGGCCTCATTGGGCCAACGCCTTCTGGGCCCAAACAGGTTCACCGTTCACGCTAGCATTTTTTTTTCTAAAGAAAGGTTTGACCAGATTCCGTTCGTTAAGGTTAGGAGTGACTACCTAACAATCGAGTAAAAAACATAATGACATCACTCAATTTTTGAGCCAATAGAATTAGGCCATGGAAGTTGCCAGAATTTGAGTGACGATAAGTAAAAAATCACTCGATTTTGCAACCTGACTTGCCTGGTGGGAATCGGCTGAAAATTTATCTACAAATCACTCAAAAAAAGGTCTTACCCATACACATATAATAGACCCATCATGTACAAATTAGAAGGGTTTCTTATCAAAAGATTACAAAAGACCGTGACATGAACAAGACACAAATTTTAAGAATACACAAAAGCTGAAATTGACAATATTAAAACATAACTTGAGTTTGCCAACTGGGCACAACGAAGAGGCAACAAAAAAACTAGAATGCCCCAAAAGCTTTGACGGTCTTGCCACTACATCTCACAAACACACAATCAATCAGAAAAGAACAATCGCACATATAATTAAAAAACAAAAAAAAATCAAACATACCTTGAAATATACAAAACATTACAACTTCACCAGCTAATTTGATCTGATCCGAAGATATTAGATCCTGCAAAAAAATAATTAATAATTTGCTTGTCAAGAAAAATATGGCTATCGCCATGAGATTTTACTCACCCATGTGGCGTCTCGGTGAACAAAAATGCTGCAAAAGAAATAAGATAAGGAAATATGAAAATAACACATGATGAATACACAACTGCTGGTCTAGAAGACAGGGCACAGATGAATAACAACTACAAAAAAAAAACTTGAACTTTACGGAATCAACTTACCAGGTTGACCTTGAGTAAACATCTAGTAGCTTAGTATCCATCCAAATCATCCTCGACGTGTTAATGAGCCGTGTCCGCACTCCGCAGGAGCAATCTTATGCACGCTGATTTTTTTTTAGGGGAACACCACTTTTTATTAAACTTCTAGGAGTAAAGAATTACAAATGCCTTCAGGTGGTGAAAGAAACCACACTTGTCTACGACCTTCTAGCTAACAGGTGAGCATCTTCATTGGAAGCTCTTCCTTCATGAACAAACTCTGAAGACACGAACAAGCTCGTTGTGTCCACGATCTCCTGGACAATGGGCCCATATGTTCCCTTGCCTTCGCCTCTGATACTCCTCACAACATTGATGTTGTCACTTGCCATCCTGAACCTCCTGATCGCGAGATCGCTTGCAAGGGCAAGCCCCTCGCTGCAAGCAATCGCTTCCATCGTTTCCGGGTCAGTAATGCCCTGGGTTACCAGCACCGAAGCTCCCTGGAACACACCTGCTCCATCCCTTGCTACAGCCGCGGCAGCAGCCCGGCCTGTATTCTTTGAAATTGCCGCATCCACATTAATCTTGATTGTGTCCGCTGGAGGAGGGATCCACCTGGCCACTCGTTGTTTGCTCCCCACAGCTTTTCCTTGTTCTGGTTTGATGAGATCAAGATCAGCTATGTATCTCTCGATGAAGCAATGCGTGGATAATGAACTCTGGAAAGAGTCTTCATGTATTGCCTTCCTTCGTACATACCAGATCGCCCACAACGTGACTGCCACTCTGATCAGGTCAGATGTTGGCATCATCTCCGCTACTTCTGCCCACCAAGCATGAGCATCTGACTCTTGAACTGAGTATATACGATCAATCACTTCTTTTCTTTCTAGCGCCCACACACATCGGGCCAAATTGCATTCAAGCAGCGAACGCTTCCAGGAATCGTGAGCACCACATATGCCACATGAACTTTGTGGGGCCATGTGTCGTCGAAAGAGAACGTCCACTGACAGTAAAGAATGCCGGGCAAGTCTCTAGAGGAAAATTTTGATTTTGGAGGGAATATTCAGCTTCCAGATCGCTACCCATTCATTCTCCTCCGCCTTTATATCAGATCTTCCTGCAATATTCTCCAAGTATGCTGTTGCATGATGTTTATTGATCACCAACATCCTGTATGTCGATCGCACAGAGAAAATTCCTGTCCTTTCGTGATGCCAAGCCCAGAAGTCTTCCTGTCTCCTTGTACATACAGGGATGGACAAGATCGCCTCCACATCAACAGGTGTGAAGAGAGTTTCCAGCAACTGCAAATTCCAAGTCGCCTCGTAGTATCGATCAGCTCACTGACCCGCTAGGGAGCCAATTCATATTCCAGATGATCTGACCGGCCTGAGTGATCCGTCCCTAGGGAGCCAATTCATATTCCAGATGTCTGTGGTCTCACCTATACCGATCCGGCGGATCAGCCCCTGTTGCAACACTTCCCTGCCATCCAAGATTGAGCGCCAAATACGAGATGGTCGTGAGCCCAAACGTGCAGCCAAAAATTCTCCAGAAGGATAGTATACTGCTTTCACAATACGTGCACTCAGAGTGCCTCCATCCTGCAAGATCCTCCATGCTTGTTTTGCCAAAAGAGCTAGGTTGAAGAGTTCAATATCTCTGAAACCCATACCTCCAAGAAATTTTGGCTTAACCATGTCATCCCAAGAGACCAACAAGTTTTCCTCCTACCTTCAGCGCTACCCCACCAAATTTTTCAGAGCAGACTGTTTATATGCTGGCACAGGCCTCTCGGTAATTTGAAGGAAGACATTGAGTAGGTTGGGATCGCTTGGGCTACTGATTTGATCAGCACCTCTTTCCCTCCCGCATCCAACCTTGTAATCACTTCCACACACGATCTTTTAAGTACTTGAAAGCACCATTGGACGAGCTCCCAACATCCGACGGCATGCCCAAGTATTTTTCGCTTAGCGATTCCTTGTGAAAATCCAGAATCGCTTTCATCTCTGTCCTCGTCCCCTGTCGACACCCCTTTGCAAAATGAATAGATGATTTCTCCAAATTTATTTGTTGGCCTGAAGCTTGACAGTAGAGTTGCAAACATCTTTGATCTCCATTGCATTCTCCATATTCGCCTTGCAGAGCAGCAGGCTGTCATCTGCGAAGAGTAGATGATTGACCGTCGGGACCGATGGCGCCACCTTAATTCCTTTGAGTACTGATGACTGCATTCTAGACTTTAAAGGATCACCTTGACGAATGCCCCTAGAGGGGTTGAAGTCCTCCAGACACGCACCGCTAAAAAGCACTGCAAAAGAAACAGATGTGACCATCCGCATGATCCTATCCACCCAAAGTTGATGAAACCCAAACTTCATAGGCTGCTATAATATTACCTGTAATTAGTCGCCCTGGAACAAACAGCGATTGTTCCTCTGAAATAGTCTCCGGCAGTAGCAGCTTCAATCTATTGGCCAGGACTTTTGATGCAATCTTATATATTAGGTTACAAAGGCTGAACTGGCCCAGATCTGAACTGGCCCACATCTTCTTGATTTGTAATTTTGGGATCAAAATTGTGGCAGTACCGTTCGAATTAATCCGGTTTAAGTGCACTAACCATCACCATAGAGACAATCCAAGCTAATACGCACTTAAAAAGAGTAAAATGATATTCTCTCGATGCAACCACTGGAATTTCGATCGAAACACTGCATATATACAACCCACATGAAGGTGAGCCCAGAGATTATAACAATCCACAAATTTTACATCATAGAGTTCTACATGAATTATTATTACAAACAAAGTTCGAATTCATGCATAAACAAGTACTTTCAGAGTTTAATAGTGCAGCGGAAAATAAACGATAGTTTTAACGATGATACAAGATATCATGAGGGAATCGAAGCTATGAGGTGCTCATGCCCCGAATCACTTCTCTGGTATGGTGTGCGATTGAAAAATCGCACTCAATATAGAGTAGCCTCCGAGCCTTAGGTTGAATCGGAGAATCAGGCTGAAGGTCGCAATAGTCTTGAATCTTCCTTACTTACTTTTCAAATAAATTCAAAAAAATAAGTAGTCGATGCCACATATCCCGCAGCCCCCGAGCCTTAAATCCAAATCTCTTAGATTTGGAAATAAGAATCCAAAAGTCGTGGCATGCAGTGAAAAAATATCCCCATGATAAATAACTGGTGTGATGGTACAAATGATGTAAGTTAGATCTGGAATTCGAAAACCCCTTTTTTCAGTACAATTAACCCTGAAAAAATGATTAATCGAATATTTTATCTAAACAATCCACCAAATGACCCCTCATCCTCCGAATATTCCCTGAAATGACTCTTCAACTTCGAAACAGTAAAACTGTATTCAGCCGCTGGTTATTTAACCCCGCGGTAACGTCGAGTAAAAACTATGCTTCCAATCTGCAATCCGCCAAGAATTTTCCAAATCCCCCAAAACAGAGCCGCACTCCGCGCTTCACCCTCTTCGAGAGCTCCAATCCAACCAAATCTCCCCGCCCCTTTCCCCGCAGCCCCCGAGCAACTCGTGGCGAGCGGATCCAGAAATGGCGCCCAAGAGATCTGAGAAGGATGGGAAGACGAAGGAGGTGCAGCCGCCATCTAGGGAGTGGACTCACAGTAAGTGCTCCAACAACGATCTCAATAAACTTGTTTCCGAGGGATTGCTCCAAGGCCAGAGTTTTGTCAACTAGCGCCCCTCTTTTCGCGAACCTTTCCCCATGGAAAATGTAGACTAAATCGTCACATTTTACCATTTTGTCGAACGGGGTCTGGCCCTCCCCTCTTGCTCTTTTTTTCGTGGCCTTCTTTATTTCTACGGGCTTGAGCTCCATCATCTCAACCCGAATTCCATTTGTCATATCGCAATCTTCATCCATTTCTGTGAAGCCTTCCTCGGAATCGAACCCCATTGGGATCTTTTCCGCTTCCTTTTCCGAGTAAAACCACAGCCCACAACCCAAAATCTATCCGTTGTAGGGGGCGCCGGCATCCAACTTAGACAGCAAGCCAGCGATAGGTACCTTTCCTATAAATTCCCCTCCAACATTCCTGGATGGAAGAATCACCGGTTCTACATCGAAAACCATGCCCCCCAGCTGACGAAGAACATCAATCTTCAGAGGGAACTTGACAAGCTGAAGCAAGAGCGGACTCGAGAGATGTGGCTCCTCAAGAACGACCTCCGCAATCTCAAGAAGGCCAACTCCGAGCTCCAGGAGCAACTCAAAGAGAAGAACAAGGCGCACCAAGGCAAGCCCCTTTCTTCCCTCGAGTACTTTCCCATAGCAATTTTTCTTGGATTCTGAAAATATCTTCACCGTAGAGCTTAGAAAAATCTTAACATATAAAGAAGAGCTGCTTACTGACGTGAAGAATATGTTGTATCACCGTATAGATGACGTCGAGAAGCTGCAGAAGGTAATCGCCGACACTGAACAATAATTCGCCGATTGCCTTCAGCAGATCAAGACGCTGGGCGAGGAGAAGGAGCAGCGGCAAAAGGAGCCGCCAAGAAGCTTGTGGACATTGTGGACCCACAAGAAGATGGCAAAGCAGGCGAGCGGCCCTTGCTGGAGTGACTTCTCGGAGCACCGCAAAAGGTCGTCAAGTTCCTCACTGAAGCCCCGGTCGCGTGTGTCAGCCACGCTCTTTCCTTTGTAAAATCCTTTTGGCCGGAGGCTTGACTAGAAGCATTTGCGCAGGGTGTGGCTACGGAGTGTTCCGAAGAACAATTCAACGAGTACCTCCAAGAAGCCCAACCTGTAGCGGAACAAATAGTAAAAAGTGTACTGCAGGATTGAGATGTAAAAACAAGTACTCATTTTCCTTATATATATATATATTATTTGATGTCTCTACTTGTATGTGCCTTAACTGAATTGTCATCCAGATTTAAAGGCTAAGTAGTAGACATTGCCCCGGGGTGCAGCGACCCTGTAAGTAGTCGTAATAGCTTCGAGTAGGAACCCATCCAACAAGTTAGACATAACCCGATCGAGCAGGTTTAACTAGTTAGGAAAGAACGCGAGCATCGTCGTGAGATTGCCGTGCTTATGGCAAGAAAAATCGAAACTACCCCGAGTGTAATGACTCTGGGCGTAGTCGAAATTGCTCCTCATATGAGCCCGTCCAACAAGTTAGGTAGAAACCAATCGAACGGATCGAAGTTGTTGGGAAAAAATGCGATCATCATCGCAAACGACCCTCGAAGGTCATGGCCAAAGTCGGTTCTTATAAAGCATGAACGTGGCTGTGGCCTCCGTCAAAACTTATAACAAGAAGTCGATAAAACATGAACGTGGCCGTAGCCTCCGTTGAAACTCATGACAAGAATTCGATAAAAACATGAACGTGGCTGTAGCCTCCATCTGTTTAAAAGAAAAAATTTACATTCCGAATTTTGTGACACATAGCCCCCAAATTGATTCGGAAGAAAAAGGCCGCCTAGGTGTCTGGAGAACAGCTATCACTGGATGCTTCCTCATGGGTAGATCTTGCACAGGTTCTGAATGTTCCAAGAATTTGGGACATCTTGGCCCTCGGGGTATTGTAGTTGATACGACCTCGGTCTTGTAACCTGCTTGATGACGAATGGACCTTCCCACCTTGAGTTGATCTTGTGTAAGCCGGACTCGTCTTGGATGCGGCGTAGAACCAGATCGCATATACTGAACGACCGTTCCCTCATGTTGCGATCTTGATATCACCGGATCCCCTGCAGGTATCATGCTGACTGAACAAGAGCGGTGCAGCGAGCCTCTTCGACAGAGTCGAGCTCTAACTGCCTTGCTTTATCTGCCTCGTCTTCATTGTACATTTCAACCCTTGGAGATTTCCACATGATGTCGGCCAGTAAGATAGCTTCAGAGCCGTAGACAAGGAAGAACAGTGTTTGTCCTGTGGCTTTGGATGGCTGAGTCCTGAGCCCCCAGACGACATGTGGCAACTCATGTATCCACTTTCCTTCTTTCTTGCTGTTTTCATCATAGGGTCTTTTCTTGAGGCTATCAATTATCATGCCGTTCGCCCTCTCGACTTGACCATTGGCCCTTGGCTGTGCAACAGAGACATATTTGACCTCGATGCACGCATTTTCACAGAACTCCCAGAACTGGCTGGCCATGAAGTTTGATCCTAGATCTATGATGATGGTATTTGGGAAGCCGAAGCGATGCAAGATATCGGAGATGAAATCAACAACTCGATCTGGTGTGAGCTTGGCTATCGGCTTGTACTCGATCCACTTGGTAAACTTGTCGATAACCACCAAAACATGGGTGAAACCGCCTGGCGCCATTGTGAAGGGCCCAATCATATCAAGGCTCCAGCAAGCAAATGGCCAGGATGGCGGTATGGTGATGAGACTGTGAGCTGGGACGTGAGATTGCTTGCCAAAGAATTGGCAGTTTTGGCATCTCCGCACAAGGTCCTCAACATCGGACACTGCGATGGGCTACCAGAAACCAGCTCTGTATGCTTTTCCCACCAGCGTTCTTGAAGCTGCGTGGTTGCCGCAAACTCCCTCATGTATCTCCCGGAGTATGTCGTAGCCGTCTTCTTTCGCGACGCACTTCATGAGAACACTTGAACATGCGCCACGGCGGTAAAGCTTACTGTCGACTAGGACGAACCCCCTACTTCTGCGCATGACACGAGTTGCCTCTACGCTTCTTGCGTCCATCCCCGCTGGTAGTCTTTGATCCCAGATGAAATCAATATAAGCCTCTCTCCAGTTCTCTACAAGCATCATAACCTCCCGATCAGGTTGTTGAAGGCCCGCATCGGTGGTTACCTGAGGTGAGGACTTGATGGATGGCTGCTTTAACTCCTGGATGAAGACTCCCGCTGGAACCTGTGCATGAGTAGACCCCAGCTTGGACAGTATATCTGCGCCAACATTATGCTCCCGTACCACATGATGAACCTCCAGGCCAGAAAACTTATTTTCCAGCTTGCGCACTTCTTGTACATAAGCGTCCATCGTCTCCTTGTTGCAGTCCCACTCTTTGTTGACTTGCTGAACGACTAGAAGTGAATCACCATATACAAGAAGTCGCTTGATGCCTAGTGATATCGCCAAACATAGCCCGTGAAGGAGTGCTTCATACTCGGCTTCATTATTGGATACCTTCTAAAGGAACTGGAGGACATACTTCAGTTGTTCGCCTCTTGGAGAAATAAATAGGACTCCAGCACCGCCGCCACCAAGCTTAAGAGACCCATCGAAGTACATGGTCCAGTGCTTTGGCTTGTCGACTGGAGATGGAATTTGATTCTCTCTCCGCTCAGCCATAAAATCGACTAGAGCTTGAGACTTGATTGCAGTGCGTGGCTTGAAGTCGATAGACAAAGCCCCCAGTTCCACTGCCCACTTTGATATATGCCCCGTGGCATCTTGATTATGGAGAATATCCACCAACGAAAAATCCGTAATCATAGTGATCTTGTACTCGTCGAAGTAATGGCGCAACTTTCTTGATGTAATCAGAATTGCATATAAAAGTTTCTAAACTGCCGGGTATCGTACCTTGGATTCAGAGATTACCTCGCTGATGAAGTACACAGGCCTCTGCACTCCAAATGCATGGCCTTCCTCGCTGCGCTCGACTACAATAGCACCGCTGACAACATAAGTTGTTGCCGCAATGTAGAGTAGTAGATCTTCTCCCAGCAATGGTGCTGTAAGGACCGGATGAGACCGAAGGTGATGCTTCAGGTCTTGCAAGGCTCGCTCGGCCTCCTCCGTCCACTGGAACTTGTCTTTGCGCTTCAGGAGCTTGAAGAAGGGTAGTCCTCTCTCCCCAAGCTGGGAGATGAACCTGTTCAGGGCTGCCATACAGCCTGTTAGCTTCTGCACATCTTTGATTGTGGCCGGAGCCCCCATATCAGTGATGGCCAAAATCTTCACCGGGTTGGCTTCAATTCCCCGATTGTTGACGATGAACCCGAGCAATTTCCCTGATGGTACTCCGAAAACGCATTTAGTTGGGTTGAGCTTCCACCGAAACCTGCGTAGGCTGCTGAACGTTTCTTCCAAGTCTGCAATCAGGCCATCAGGATTTCTGGTCTTGATGACCACGTCATCCACATAGGCTTCAACGTTCCGATGCATCTGATCGGCAAAGCATATCTGAATAGCACGCTGATAGGTTGCACCTGCATTTTTCAAATCGAAAGACATAGTTTTGTAGGAGTAAGTCCTGAACGGGGTGATTAACGCGGTTTTGATTTGATCCTCCTCCATGAGCGCAATCTGGTGATATCCTGAATAACAATCAAGGAACCAAAGGAGTACACAACCCGCCGTCGAGTCGATGACTTGATCAATGCGCGGTAGCCCGAAGTGATTCTTTGGGCAATGCTTGTTGAGATCGGTGTAGTCAACACACATTCTCCATTCATTATTCTTTTTCCTTACAAGGATGGGATTAGCTACCCACTCTGGATGAATCACTTCTTTAATGAAGCCAGCCACGAGGAGTTTAGCTATTTCCCATTTAATTGCCTCACACTTGTCGTGAGCAAATCTTCGAAGGCGTTGCTTTTTGGGCACAGCCTGCGGGTGTACATTCAGACTATGCTCGATCAGTTCCCTGGGTAGCCCTGGCATATCCGCTGGTTTTCATGCGAATATGTCTCGGTTAGCCTGAAGGAAACTGACGAGCGCGAGTTCCTATTTCTCATCTAAGCCCGTGCCGATGACGGCGGTCTTAGATGAGTCACCCTCCTGGAGCTGGATCGACTTGAGGTCAAGGTCACCAGTCGACTGGATGCTCGTCTTGCTAGCCTTTCTTGAAGGGATCTCCAGCCCGGCTTAGGATCTGGCACACGCGTAGTCGAAGCATATTTGGATCACCTCCTGGTTGCAATCATATGACTTCTTCAAGTCACCTCGGAGAGTGAGTACCCCACTTTGTCCTGGCATCTTAAGAAGCAGATAAACATAATGCGGCACTGCCATGAATTTGGCGAGTGCCGGACGGCCCAGTATAGCATAATAAGAAGATTCGAAGTTAGCAACTTCGAATTTAATGAACTCGGTGCGGTAGTTCTCCCTCATGCCGAAGGTGACTGGAAGAACCACCGTGCCAAGTGGGTGCGCCGCATTACCTGGGACAATGCCGTAGAAAGGAGACTTGCTTGGAACCAGCATGTCCGTGAAGTCTAGACCCATCTTTCTCAAAGTGCTGGCGAAGACGAGGTTTAGACCACTCCCACCGTCGATGAGCACCTTGGTGAGCCTGACTTCTGCCACGACCGGGTCCAGGACCAGGAGGAACTTATCGGGCTCCGAAAAGCTTGTCCACTGATCGTTGCGGGAGAACGAGATGGGCACCTCTGACCAGCGGAGTGGTCATGGTGCCGCTGGCTCGACGGACATGATCTCTTGGAGAAGCAGTTTTTGTTCCCGCCCGAAACCGAAGTCTCCATCTCCCCCGAAGATGACGTTGACGGTCTTTGAAGCATCCTGGAACTTCACGTTGTGCACTTGGTCCCCCTGGTCGTCGTCTTCGGGTTCTTTATCTACTGGCTTCTTGTTCTTCTTGCCACCACCGGGATTGCTGAATGTCTTCCGGAGGTGGTAGCAATCAATTGCCGCATGATTGGCACCTGGATGCCATGGGTATTTCTTCTGCAGGAGCTTTTCGAATTCTTCCTGCGTCGTTGACTTCTTGTCTCGTGAGGGACGATCCACAGCCGCGATGAGATCATCTGGCTTGCGCTTTCGGGATGGACCCGAATAGTCCTGCTGGCTCTTGTCGTTGCAGTTGTCATTTGGATGCCTCAGATTGCTATCATTGTGCCTCGGGAACCGCTCCCGCATCTTCTCTTCCTTCTCGGACTAGTCATGCATCATGTCGCGAAGCCCCGTAACAGTTTTCGACCTATTCCGCCCAAAGTCTCTGTAGATGCCTGGGTCGGTGATGCCGTTGTAGAAGCAGTCGATGATATCCTCCTCCGAGATATTCGCAATGGTGGTGCGGACATCGAAGAAATGGCGTGTATAGGACCGTACGAGCTCGTTACGTTCCTGTTTACATTGAGCAAGATCGTGACGAGTACCTGCACGAGCGATCGCCCCCTGGAAGTTGTCGATGAAGACCTTCTTGAGCCGCTCCCAGGAGTCGATCGAGTTATTGCTGAGGCTCTCCAACCACGTGAGCGGCGCAAGGTCCAAAGCCATCGGGAAGTAGACGACCTTGGTGATGTTGGAGCCCCCTGTGACTTCAATGGCGGTGGAGTAGCAACGTAGCCATTGCTGAGGAGTTTGCTTGCCATCGTACTTGGTGATGCTGATCGGCTTGAAGCCCTCAGGGTACTTGTAACTGCTGAACCGTGCGGAGAAAGCTGGAAAACGGTTGCTGTAGTCAGTACCTTCTGTCTCGACTTCTTTGCGCACTTTGTGCCTGGAATCGATCACGTACCGCGCATTGCGGCCTTCATTGATTTGCTGGCGCAGATCTTCTGGAGGAGGCCGATGATTGGCCTGTCGCGGGTTACCTCCTGGAGGTGGCTGCTGCCTCCCGCCAGGGGCCTGACTCCCGCGAGCGTTGTTATTGTAGCTGCGCTGAGGTCGAGGACGACCGCCTGCCGTTCAGCTGTGAGCCTGGCTTCGGCTTTCGCCCACGCATTCCTCCCTGTGGGTAGATGCCGGGTTTTGCTGATCAAGCTGAATCCAGGCCCTCTGCGCGTAATGAAGTGCTTGACGCACGTTCGGACCGTTACTGCGCTCGAGTATGGCCGTAACCCTGGCGATGTTGGTCACTAGAGTCCTGAAGCCCCGCTCGCTTACGGCAGCGAATTCGGCGTCAAGTTCACGATGTATGGATCGCATGCGCTCATTGACCCTCCTTCGGCGAGCTGCGCGAGCTCTGTTCCAGGTCCTCCGTGCCTCACAATTGGCATCGTTTTCATCGCTAGTGTTGGCTGTGGCCTCATCTTCGGATACCGCATCAAATTTGACGATGGGCAAGTCGCCATCGTCCTCGCCTTCTTCTGCCATCAGCACCTGGCGTGATATGAGCTCATCAGAGCTCGCGTCAACTAGCTCAGTCGACTCCTCCGCCATGGTGGCTAATGGTCTGCCCTCCTGAAAAGGCAAAGGCTCGAGGTGTGCCACAAGTCGATCTTCGGCCTCGAGTAGATCAGAAAGTTTCATGCCATTCCAATACACGAAACACCCCTCCGGAGTGGAGGTGATTATCAGACCGTTGGCACCAAAACAACCAGAAGCGCCCTGACTTGCGGTGGCTTCGAGCTTTCCGAGTTGGAGTAGAGAGTCCAAGTCCTTCTCCAATGTGGAGAGGGACTCGGAGACGTTGGCCTCCTGAAGATTAGTGGCCAAATCATGTAGACCGAGTCATGATCGGCTACGCGAGTCCTTAGATTGGAACGAGTCTAATCCAAGAAAGGTTGTTGTAGCGCCGGATGAAGTTGGGCCGGAAGCAGACTCCTCCTCGATCCTCGTAGCGGATCCAAGAATTGACAAATCATCGAGATCATCAACGAACTTGTCGAGGTCGCTATGAGAACCCGCCGCGGGGGTTTTCAGCTTCATGTCGATGAGGAATCGACGGAAACTGCCCGCACCATCTGCGACGCAGACCCACGAGCCAAAAACAAACATTGTACCCTGAGAAGGTACTGATCTGGTGAACTGGAAAGATGCCATCGAGTTCACCGGTGGATCTTCGATGGGCTCCCCTACCTGGCGCGCTAGCTGTCGGTATTTTACCAGCTGCCCACCGAAGGGTATACCCAAGGTGGTAATTTTAGGTGAGGAGACGCCGAGATCAGGAACTTGAAGGTGCAGGGAACACAAGATTTAGACAGATTCAGGCCGTGAGGTGCGTAATACCCTACGCCATGTATGGTGGTTTGTACTCCCTTAGGTGTTGATGTTGTGTTTTGAATGGGTCCCTGCCCCCCCTTATATACCCGGGAGGTCAGGGTTACATGGATCCTAGTCAATACTAACTAAGGAATTATACCTGGGTATAACTCGAATAGTTTCCTTCTGTACTGACTAGCTTTATCTCCTACTCAAACGAGTAGAAAACAACATAAATAAGAGATAAGACGGGCTTTATCTCTTAATCATGTTTAAACTACGTTATGTACACAGCCCCGTAGCCCCGGGTCTGACAGGCGCGACGTCGCTGGTGCGTCGTGGCTTGGCCGTCGATTGTCGGCCGTCGAGAATCGAACGCCGCGTGGCATGTGCGCACCGGGCATGGGTGGATTCGGAGCACGGCAAATCGCCGGCAGCAGGCCTGGTCGGGGGCTGGTCGAGGCCTATTGGGGGTCGCGCCTTGGCACAGCTTGCCGGGTCAGGCATCGTCGGCCAGGTGGCTGGCGGCTGCTGCCTCTCGACGGGACAGAACAGGGGAGGGGAGAGAAGAGAGAGGGAGAGAGAGAAGGGCTGGGATTCAAATTAAATTTTCTTAAAATTCCAAAGAGCAATATGAAAAACTTTGAATACAAAAGTTGTAGGGAATTTAAAAATCTACAACCTTTGTTTTAGCCAAAAGTTCATTTGAGGCATGGTTTAAAGTTATTGTAAATTCAAGACTATTAGGATTTGAATTACTAGTCATTTCTTGAGTTAAATTTTTAATTTGCAAAAGGTGTTTGAAGTACACGTTGTAAGATACTGAAATATAAGTGTATTTTTATGCTACATTTTTCATAAAAAGTGGAGCATGAACGGTTATAAAACACAAAAGGAACAAATCTCACATACACACATACATACACATGCACATACACATTCATACACATGCATATGCACACACATAATTAGATGTATTGTTTCAATGATTCAGGGTCATTATGAATGATGCTATGTTTAGATTTTCTTGCTTAGGGTTCTAAACACCTAGGATGTTAAAAAATATTGGAAGTATTGTTAACAACTACCGGTGAAAGGAAACGGTGCTCATATCCTAAGAGGGGGATGGGGTGAATTAGACAATTCTAAAACTTCAACATATGGCACAAACTAGTTAGCACAAAATATAAGCTAAAATATATTATCTAGATGTGCAACTAGGATTCAACTAGTGTGAAAATCTTATGCCAAAGAGTTTTGCAACCTATAGCCAATCCTACCAAGATACTACACTAAGAATGTAAAGGCACATAAAATTGCAATAAGAAATACAGAAGCTTAAAGGAAGGGGATGAGGAGAAGCAAACTCTCGACACAAAGATTTATCCCGTGGTATCGGTAGGCACAAAGTCACCCCTAATCCACGTTGTTGAAGCACTCACTAACAGTATTGCTTCCCGGTCATCGAGTCTCTTCCGGAACTCTTCTTGACTCGCCACCGAGGCTTAGCCACCAAGCCTCTCGCCAAGTCCCCGGTCACCTCGATGCCATCTCCACTAAGGAGCTTCTCCATGAAGGAAGGGGGTTTGCACGTCCCCCGCACAAAGCCGTTGTCGCCGCTCCACACAAAGCCGGAGGGTCGATGACTTGCCAGTGAGCTACCAAGACTCCAAGGGGCTGGCACACCGAGATACAACTTGCAGTTCACTCAAGAACCAGCACACAAGGCTACTACACTTTGCACTCTCACTCTAACTAGAGCTAGCCTAGCAATGTCACTTACAAAGGTTGTGCTAAATCTAAGAATGTGATCAATAAGCTCTTGGATGGCTTCGAGAACTTCTTTAGAGTGTGGGTAGCTTCTCACGAACTCCAGCAACCTCAAATGACTAGAGTGAGACCTTATATAGGCTAAAGATCCACTCCTAGCCGTTACTTGCTTTTCTGCTAAAAAGCTTAAAAGCGTCGGTTAAACCGGTCACAGCCGCGATTTAACCGATCACTCTGAATCTGCATACTAGCCATTGAACGTCTCTCTGCCATGCCTGAGCTTGTTTACGTCATTGCACCAACGCAATGCACCGACGCACTGTCGGTTCAACCGGTGCTGAAGATTTTACTTGGAAACTCTTCTAAAACCAAAATATGCATACTGAGTAACCACATCACGCTTGCACCGATGCCTTCTTTTGCACCGTCGGTTTAACCGGTGCTTCTGTCATTTTTTTCACTTGATTGCCATGACATATCCTCATTTTACCGATGCCTTCTTTTGCACCGTCGGTTTAACCGGTGCTTCTGTTATTTTTTTCACTTGATTGCCATGACATATCCTCATTTCACCAATGCCTCCATTCTTATAGACCGGTGCAACAGGTTCTTCTGAACTTGATCATTGTTTCAACTACCAATGCACCGACCCGTTATCTTCTGGGATCTTCAGTTCAACCGGTCCTTGAATGTTTCTGCCACTTGTCCAAATCATCGCTGCGATCATCTTGACAGCGATTTGGACCCTCTTGTATATGGATTGGACTTCATCCATAGAATTTAGAAATTTTACAAACTTGAGCTTGCAAACTTGTTAATCCCATTGACTATATATTATCACATAATCACCAAAATCACAATCATAGCCTAACGAGGCCACGTTCCTTACAGCTTGATTATCCTCTCCACTAATAACCCTCATCACCACTGAGGTCACCTCGTCGCCACATAAATCCCAATGCCTCTGAAAAAAGTGCGCTGGGTAACCGTCCGGGCCCGGAGCTTTGGTAGGAAACATTTGAAAGAGAGCATCCTTAACCTCAGATGCCTTGATCGCTGCTAGCAACTGATCGTTCATCTCTACGCTCACCTTGACCGGGAAGGTACCTAGGACCGCGTCCATATTTTCCGTTCCTTCCGACGAGTATAAAGACTTGTAGAAATTGGTTGCCAGGTTTCCCATCTCCTGACTATCTTCTGTCACCGTCCCATCGGCCTTCTTCAGCTTAGAAATCATATTTTTCCTTTTCCTTCTGATGGCACGCAAGTGGAAAAACCGAGTGTTTTTGTCACCCGCACATAGCCATTCAATTCTTGCTCTCTGCTTCCACATAATCTCTTCCCTGTGGGGCAACTCCACCAGTTTCTCCACAATTTTTAACCCCCCATGTGACGGACAAGAGCGATTGGGTTCATTTCTCATCTTCTCCAACTCCTTCTCTAGTCGCTGTATTTCCCTACGGACATGGCCGAATGTATTCTTCTCCCAACCCATTAAAGAACACGACAGAACCTGCAGCTTCATCTGAAGGTCGCGCAACGATGTCGCTTTACCCTCATTCTGCCATGCTTGTGCCAACATATCTAAAAAGTCTTGATGGGTCTCCCATATAATCTCTTATCGAAACCTCCCTTTCCTTCGCCGTTGCGATTGTTTCCTATGGCACTGCAAGAGGATCGGTACGTGGTCAGAAGCCGCCGCTGATAGATGCTGCATCGATGCCGCCGGGAACCTGACGCTCCACTCCGGCATAGCCAATGCGCGATCAGGTCGAACTCGGCAATATGAACCACCAGCCACCCTTTTTTCAAAGGTCCAACTACGCCCCTCGAATCCGAGGTCATCTTATGCACGCTGATGAATCAGACCAAAAATTGACTAAAGAAATGGAAACGGAACAAGGAGTTGGCTGCAGACCGCTCGTTCTCGGCCTTCTCGTCAGTCACACTAGGAGGAGCACAAGAGGGCCGTGCGCACTCTATGCATACTAGAACATCATGCGCGCGTTGCGCGCCCTATCATAACTAAAGCAGTAGAGCTGAACACATCGATCAATATATAAAGTATATAGAAGATATATAGAAAGGAATGCACGTAAGATGTCTTAAAATGATGGATTCTATTTCACAGGGCAGTTAAATTTGAACATCTTCACCAGTAGCAAGAATACTGATCCAAAATTCCAAATAAACATGCAACATATTAAATAAGGTTTAGGAAACAAAAAGGTTACACAGTACATAAATGTTAAATTTTCAAAAATATATCTAGCTGTTTGACACAAGTTCTGAACAGCCCAAGTAGCGAGCAACCAGTAGACAAAAGGATGCATCCTCTTATTGCGCTAACCATCCTTGCTTTCATTGCAGTGACAATAAACATTACGTTACCATTGTCAGACTAAGTAAGAAAATGAACTTCATATATTTTTATGAACTTCATATATTTTTCTACCAAACCGGATAATACAGTGAAATCTCTATAAGCATGATATTACTGCAATGAACATGGTGTATTCTATTCACAAGAAGAAAATGGCAAGCCTAGAAGACTAAGGCTACAATTCTTCTCTTTTACATTCATGGAAAACCTAGCCTAAATGACATCAATTCAATCTTGCCGGTTATCATTTTTATTCAAGGGACCTCTACATTATTAGTAGAACAAAGTTAAAATAATATCAATTAAATGCACCAAAAAGCACTAACGGCCATGCTGATAATCTGATTGTAGGCCAATTACAATTTGCCATTTTGGTGTGATGGCTGAAAAAAAATTTGAGATCGGTATTTTTTTTTATAATATTAGAGGCAGATGTCTATATATACAGAAGCAACAGAACTTCTGTTGATACCAAACACTCATAGATAGAATCAAATACCATTTGTGCAGAGGTAACAGAGCATGGCATGCAAAACTTGAGAAGTAGAAGTCACGAGAACATATCATGCCTTATTGTTCAACATGAATCCCAACTGCATATCTCAGTAAGCTAAATTTCAGAAATAGATGTCTATAGTTTTATTTTGTACATTGACCAAACTGTAGGAACAGAAATACCAAACTTTACAAACACATGTTTCAGACAGCTTGATATCTAAAGCCAAAATTCTTTTCATATGAAACCACACAGTTCATAAAATCAAAGAGCAAACATTCTGCTGCAATTATTATAAGATCATCATACACAACTCATAATTATCCTAAGGGGACTTGCTTAAAAAATCCTGCTGGACAGCATCAATTTGGTTATGCATTTTCACTAAGTTGCCTAATTATTTTGATTATGCATTTTCAGAAGTTGCCTACTTAGTTTTCCTTTTTCTATGTATGGGCACCTAATTTGAAATGAATGTTTGGTTATGCATTTTCAGTGAGGTGCCTACCTATTCTTCCTTTCCGTATGTATGGGTAACAAAAAAAAAATACTGCTACTGCCTAGTGTATGGTACAGGTCAATGGGGACAAGAAAGACTAGGCATGGTACAGGTCAATGGGGACAAGAAAGATGCTAACAGGATCACTTGACAAGATGAAGTCCCCAAAAAGTAGATCATTCAAGAAAGCAACCCTACTTTATACTTTGTGGATTATAGGAGGTGCCAAGGCAGTAATTTAAAATATTACTATTTGATGTAACTGCTCAGAGGTATACACTAAGCTACATTTTAGACCACAGCATGCAAAATCATATCAAACAAACCACAAAATTAATCCAGCAATATTAAAGTTCATACTAACAAGCCATAAGGGAAGATTTGTTGTAAATGCTCATAGGTATAAATTAAGCTACATGAAACATATGAACATAATTGCCATGTGAAAAAACTTTTGTCCTATGCGAAAAAAATTGCTTTGAATCCTGAAGTAACAATTTCAACTGAGCACAACTACATTTAGTTGTACCTGAGAAACCTTTGCACAGACACATGTAGCCTCCTATCCAAGCCTAGTCCTAACTTGTGTGAGATATCCTTCTAATCACCAACCTGCATCAAACATTAATCAACCTAGAATTAGCAGCTGAGGATCAATAATTCTATAGAATGGAACTGCACGTTTAAACCTAGGTGCTACTTAAAATTGAGTATTTTAAGCAACTAAACAGATTAGTAGCTGCACATTGAACCATCCAATACATGTGGGGGAATAATCACTTAGAACAGTCCAAATTTGACATGAATAACTAACAACTGAACACATCATTCGCTGTTCAGATGCCGACACAGAGGTGAACACAAATATAGAGTGCAAATAATTTAGGAAATCACAAAATTTCAGGTACTAAGCCACTGCACACACAATCTCTTTCACAAGCAAGAGCAATTCACATGACGAATTGAATTTTTGACCAAGAATTTTATAACTGCTCACACAATATGATTTCCTGGACAAGATGCATCACTTATCTGAAGTGCATACTAAGGATTGTTTCACACTAAAACACCCATCAAGATAAACCACACATCTTAGCAGTAAGCCACAAAATAATTCCAATTTCACCTATACTTTCAATAAAGTAGGTATGGCATTTACAAATAT
Source organism: Panicum hallii (assembly GCF_002211085.1). NCBI lineage: Eukaryota > Viridiplantae > Streptophyta > Magnoliopsida > Poales > Poaceae > Panicum > Panicum hallii. The sequence goes on along the minus strand of NC_038046.1, from coordinate 44,265,907 downwards.
TTGTTTATGGTATTCCTCCGTGCATTTGTTTCAAATAAAAGACAATAAATACCTCTATGTTTTTATCCAAGAAACTAGCATTTGATACTCGTCCTGGTATTGTGTCAAACCATTTTAGGCTGAAAAAAGAGAAACGGCAGAACAGAATGCACCTAGCAGTACAGTTCAATCAAAGTCACCACCAATTCTAGTAATTGTACACTTAAAACACAACTCCCGTCAAAATTCACAGGCTTCTCTTTACAATCCGTGCTAAAAATTAAAGGTACTAAACAGAATTCAGAGAGTTTGCAGTGAAATAGACCTAGAAAGTTAGTAAAGGTCGCACCCTTGCCAAGTTCCTCACAGCTTCTTGGCCGCCGCGTGAGCGAGTCCCTCTCCTTCATCAGTTTCGGCTGCACACCAAGGATCCGCAGGCAAGAAGCTAAGTACAAGTCCTAATACTACGAATACGGGAAGAATTACGGTGACTGGGGAGCTTATGTTCAAATCGAGGGTTGCAGCTAGGCGGGTGCGGAGGTCAGCCTCAGTGCAGTCGCGGTCGGCAACGCACATGAGTAGGAGGACGATCTGTCTCCCGCACCTTACCTCTCGGCAGATCTAGGGGGACTGCCATGCCACCGCCGCCTTTCTTGATGGATCCAAGTCCGCGCAAGAGAGGAGAGGGAGTCGGTGCCGAAGCCGCTCGATGCTTGAAGGGAGATGAGATGGAAGGGGGAGGGGTGAAGAGCGATAGCGGCGCTCGCGCTGGAGTGGAGGAGCGTACATCACATGTGGCGATGGTGGCAGAGAGAGGAAAGGGAAGGAGAGAGAGGGGGGGATGAGGAAGAGCTGGGGTTTGGTCGAGCGGACGGTTTTCTGAAAAACTAGATTGCAGGAAAGGAAGAGCGCCCGCGGGCGAAGATCAGCACGTTTCGAAGCAACATGGCGGGCTGGGAATTTGCCGTCGTACACGGTATTGTGAAACACTCTCGCGCGAGGAGGAGGAACCTGTGAAACCCGATGCAGGCCAGCAGCACTAGCAAGCCCCGCTGCTGGGCTACCTCGCCTGCTGGGCCGGCAAGGCAAGCATGGGATGGCCCCACAACTTGCTGCTGCGTACTCCGTACACGAAAAATCGATTGACAAAGTAAAACGAAAATTAGTCGAGTGTTAGTTAGGAATTCCGTAATTCAATTAGAACTCGATGTGGATCAGCCAAATTCCAAGGAATTCAGTGTCCAAGTATCTGATTGGTGATGGGTTTCGCTATGTTCTCTCTTTTTTAATCTTTTCGAAATGGAAAGCAGTTCCAGTCTGCGGTGCTGCACAATCGTCAGGGACCATCATCTGAAGTTCTGATAAAAAAGAATGCGGTCGGCTGTCAAGGACAGGAGCGAAGCGACATCAACCGAACATGACCTGCCAAGCATAGCGCGAGGGGCATGAGCTTGTTACACTGTCTCCAACGATATCCTCCAAATCCCATCCTCTACATCCTTCATTTACAGAATTCTCTACAAGATTCTCTCCTCTATATCTCATTTCTCTCCAACAACGTTCTCTAAATCTCGTTCTCTATACATTAAACCCTATATTAGAAACGTATTTTGTTCCAAAGTTTTATACGTACGTATTTATCATACCTCAAACACTATGGACATATTTTATTTTTATTTAATTCAGTGTTTGAAACGTAAAGAAAAAATAGAGAAGAGAAGAGAGAATCTCTATATATAGAGGAAACTTGTAACGTTCTCTATTTTAGAGAACTACTTAGAGAACGCTGCTGAAGCAACAGAGAACGGAATCTTCCTCTATATATAGAGTACAGAACGCTTTACAGAACGCTGCTGGAGACAGCCTAAGAAGAAAATCATGCCGGATGATATCCTTCAGCTCGCGATGAACACACAAGCAATAAAAAATAATTGTCCCAGTGTGAATACACCAAAATTTAACTCAGCGTCGAACGGTGGAACAGAGCCAGGTCAAGGACTAGCGGTAATCAAGAAACCCTTGTGCTATGCAACTACTGCAGAATCAGAAACCCTTGTGCATTTTCATTGAACCCAACGACGACAGATAACCCAACGAGCTCACAGCCAGAACAATCCAACGGCCACGAACACAAGGTCTAGAACATCATGACAGCAAGTTCCATCCCGGATTACTTGGAACGATGGAGGACAACCACTGCTACTGATTAGCTAAGGTTATAGGATGATAACTAGTCCGCATCAGCATTTTCTCAGCAGACCAACTGGCGCATAATCGTAGAACCTTCAACCTGACGATAATTCTTCTGACGTGCTCCAACAGAACATCGCCACATCGAGCTATTTTGTTGGTAAACATGCAAAAGATGCCTTAAAAGAGGGAGTTCACTAGTCTACTTCATCGTTGCCTGCTTCGTCAAGTCATTAAGCGATAAACATCATCTACTGTACATATATCATATCACTCACTACAACAAGAAGGGCAAGTTTGTTCAACTTTGATATCTTGAAGCCAGATCACCCTTCTAGTGACGCCTTGCCTGGCAAACCTCTTATTGTATGCTTGCACTGGAACCTGTAAGGGCAACACCAATTCATTAAAAGGTTTCACCACGGTCAGAACAAAAAAGGTTCATTGTAGCTAGAACATAGGTATATATATGATCAGTAATCTGTAACAGCTTGATAATAAGAGTTAAGCAAATGTGGTTTTCCTTATCCAGAACCATCAAAACAATAGAAGTTACTATGCAAGCAACAAGGCCCATATAGATGAATGATCAATGAATTCGACAGCAAAACACTGATCATCCGTGGCACAAATTTCCAGTTTCACAATGCAGCCCTGAAAATACTCTGTATTGCATAGCCCAGGAACAGCCTGATGTACTAGGAGAAGACATTACATTCGACACTACAAAAGGGACGAGAATCCCACAACCAAGGAATCAATGGCAAGATGACATCACAAAAAAAAAATTTACCAGATAGCATCTGAAGGAGAAGATTCTGAAGTGGAACATGGGGCATTAGCAATTGGCATATGGTGCTGGTTATTCCATTGACAGCCTGCTTTACTGCACTTTATATGCATTTGAAGAGGTACAACCTGAGGTGAAAAGTTTAGGTTCAGGGAATTAATCTTGGGGAATTGCTATGTTCCAAAGGAAGGCTGATAAACACAAATGAGTTGAGTAAATTAACCTTGACAAAAGAGCAGTACCTTCTTGCTGTAACGAAAATCACGCTTTGGCAGGAAATCCAGTGGTAAGTTCAATGTACTGGGACATCTTACCAGCAAAAACAACTTGCTAGGCCCTTGAAGAGAATACAACTAAATTAAGTTAAAGTGGATTCTGACCTCAGCCAAATATATATAGTAAACCAAAAGACAGAATACCTGTGTAGGACAAACTCCCTGCTCCACATGATACAAGAGCACGGATAGCCTAGAAATATGCAACTGTGTTATCATTGGAAAAGGAGAATTCCAAAATAGATGCTCATAATATAAGAACTCGTTATAAACCAGTACATATTTCATGCCTGGAAATGTGGTAATAAACATGAAAAGGTTCAACTACTTAGCCATATGCCGAACAACAAATTGAAAATCCAACACGAAGATAGCAAAAATTTGCAAATATTGATATCTGTGGATAGTACTTCAATGCTTAACCAAGAACAGATCATAATAAACAGAATCATTCTACATTTAGGGTAAAATGTTGGTTTAATAGTAGCTCACCTTCCGAGAAACAGATTGAGCTAACTTGGTTAGAGCTTGATCTTTGGCACTTCCTGAATCAAACGTACCATGAGAAATTGTAATGTCATACACAAATAAGGGTCGTACAAGGCTTCCTCCAAGGATCAGGACAACTCCTTCAATGCTAGAAACTTCATCAAGTGCTTGCTGAAGAGCACACAGTAAGGTAGAGATGCCATTCATCAATTTCTCGTGCTTCTTTATTCTACATCTGACCTCCCTTTTTCGTGTATTGTACTTTATCTGATCAGATGGTTTGAGTTCAGCTGGTTGTAATGTCATTTCTGTCTAGAAATGGCCATAATTCACAAATTTGTTCCTTTCCAAAATAGAAGGCAGTAGAAAAGTATTTACTGAATGCTGAACTTACCATTTCCTCCTTTAAACTAGCAAATTCATTTTCAAGACTCTGCAAAACCCTGAAAATGACGAAATTTAATACACAGTCCAAATTCATTTGATAATTACATAGAAGAGTAAATAACCATCCTACCCTAGTTTACTAAAAAAATATTATTATGTTCTTCAACTGTTGTGCATCGATATATTAAAAAAACACTCAACAACCTTCTATCATGAGATCCCCTGCACCAATGCAAAATAAGGCTTCCATTGTGATCAACACAGTAGCCTCAGACAAATGCACAACCTTTAATAATGACTTCAATCACTTCTCAAATTGTTGGGACAGTGCCCCATGAAACAAGAACTACTAATGGCCAGGCATACAGATGTAGGGAACATTTGTTGTGTGTTTGGATAGTAAAAACACAAAGACATATCAATACTAATCAGACTATATATCAAAACTTCAAGCTCCACATGTACATTGTTTTTCCTTGAGTGTGCTATACATATATTATTGTTGCGGGTTGTTGAGTGTCAACACTACTTAACGGTGTCAGAGTACTCTCAGTTTTTGGTTTGTGCAAATATTTTTATTCCGCTATTGTCATTACCATGATTTGTGCTGTTTCTTCATCTTGTCTTTTGATCCTAAGCTTAAACCGTATCCGTTTAGTTCTGTTTAGATAAATATTGAATTTTCTGTCTGGACATAGTTTGCAGTTTGTTAAACACTGTAGGTTGAGTTTTGTTCCTTTTTTTTATTTGTCATGCTCCATTAGTTTCACAATGTGCACATATGCAGATTAAAATTTCTTGTGATAATCACAAGAAAAGCATGGTCCAAATAGTTATAGACTAATCTCTTTGTTAATTAAGTTCTTGATGAAGTATGTACTCAGGAAGTAACGGATAGATCCATAAGCTGGTTCAAAAACTGAGAGTAGGAAGCAACGCATAGATCCATAAGCAGATTCAAAATAAAAGACCTCAGCAGCCCGGATAAGATAATATCAAGAAACATTGAGCTAATAAGGATGCATAAACTTAATAGTAAATCTGAAACCAAGGCTTATCACAAAATTGTATAGAAAGGACTGGCTAAATGAGCAAACAAAAGCCCATTTTTGTAACCACCTAAGGAATCGTCCAATAAATCACATATAATTGTCTGAGATTTCCCGAGGCAGTTCAAAGTCAAACCCATGTAATGATCGAATCCCCTACAGCCAGTCGATCCAAAACCCTTACTAAGTTGCCATTCCGCACACAGGAAAATTGCTCCATAGCATAAACATTAGCGCGTGAACTGATCCATCGCAAATGGAAGCTAATCCAAAACCCAAATTACATCCACAGGCACGACGGTTGCTCTAGGCAGCCATAAGGGTAGGTTCAATCCAATCCAAATCGACCAAATTCAAAGCCCCGCTCGACCAGATATGCAACGAAAAAGCAATCGGAACAGCGGCAGTCGCTCGATTAGACCCAGAGCAAAGAATTTACACCGGAACCCGCTAAATCCGCCATAGATCCTACCAAATCCCAGCATTGAACAAGAGAAATACAGGGATAGATTAGGGATTACGAGGGGATCTGGTGGTGCATGTAGAGGACGAAGCCGACGAGCTCCTTCACGACGTGGAACACCTCGGATCGCCGCAGCGCCGCCGCCGCCGCTTGCACCTCCACAAGCCCTAGCCCCCGCTGCTCGGTGCCGGCGCCGGCACCGCCGCCTCCGGAAGAGGAGGAGGAGGTGTTGGTCTCCATCTCGCCGCGACCGCACCGCCCCGCCAGCACCGCACCGACGACGGTTAGTAGGAATTCGAAATTTTGGGGAAGGTTTCAGACAACTCTGTTGTTTGTTCCGTTGGGCGAACGGAAGGTCCTCGTTTGAGGTTTGTTATTACAAATTTATTACTCCTACCATTTTGTTTTGGGATTTTACGTTTCAAACTATTGCCCTTTTTTTAAAAAGTTAAAATACTACTCAAAGATGCAACTATTTCTGTTCTTCTTTTTTGCGGGTACAACTATTTCTGTTCATTTACCGTTTTGTTATACAATTGTTAATTGCGGCTCTAAGATCTCTATTCGGGCAAAGATGTTCCAGTCAAAATAAATAAAAGGACACATCAGCTTCAAAATATAAACTATACCATAGCAATAAACAACTCGTTCAGAATTTCTTCCCTACAACCGAACTTACAAAGCTTACCACATCTATAATTATCTTATTTAGAGCTTTTCCGAGGCCGATGCATAAATCTACATGGCAGTGCAAAGCTAACCATCTGTCACTAGATATATCGATTCATAGCGAGGAGAGATGAGTTCAATCCTATTTGAGAGTCGAGTTTTTGCAGAATAAAAAATAGATGCATGCAGAGAAGGTACCATGGTTATGAGGAGGATGAACAAAACATAAGGAAAAAAGAGGCCGGAAGAGGAATCGTGCTAATTTTTTACTCTCATATGGGACATGTACTGGTTTTTTATCCAAGAGTCGATTCAATCTCTTGGTTACTTGGTTGTCCTTTTAACTAAGGAGTCGACTCGCTGCTACTGTAGATGTCCTGATTCTTTACTCTAATGTGGGATTTGTACTGTTTTTTATCCAAAAATCGGTTCAATCTTTTGGTTACGTGGCTGAGCTGAGGGGTCAACTCACAGTTGCAGGACACTAATCGTGTTTGGCAAATGTTTCAATTGTCTCGATCTAAATTTTATATTACACTACTAAACACTATTAGCTGTTTTTGTCTTCCACCCAATTTGAACATCAAATTCAGATATATGCCATATACTGATATAAAATAATTTTATATCAAATTTGGACATTGTTTTTTACTACATCCATGATTCCATTTTACATTTCCTCAAAAGAAATGCAGCAAATGTTCCCAACAGCACTCAAGTTTAATCAGGGTTACTAAGTTGAGCAATGAAAGACACAAGACCATGCCGGTGATGGCTTTAACGGAAGGCCTCACGACGCCAATGAGGAGCAGGCGTGCCGGTGGAGGCGATGACGGACACACAGCCAGCTCTTCAATTGGCCGTGCAGGGATGGCCAAGGCCACTCGCACATGGTGTGGTACTTTGCCGTCTACAGCGGCCTTTGTTGCACCGCACATCACCGTCTTTCAACGTTTCGCAACACTATCCAGTAAATTTATGTTGCGTGTACGCTCGTATGACGTAGCTCTTGTAGACTTAGGATTTATGCTAGTTTGTGCATTAACGCTCTACGTCCACTTTAGATCGGTTTGTATTTTAGAGCTCGAGGGCTTAAAGTTTGCAGTAGGGGTTAAAGTTTGCAGCAGGGGGTACAAGCGAGTCGGCGAGAGGTTAAAGAAAACCCCTCGCAGAGTGAGTGGAAAAATATCTAGAGTTGCTATAGACAGAGAGAGAAGGCTTGCTCTTCTTTTTTATATGTCTCAAGAGAAGGCTGAGGATGATGGTGCAATGAAAATTAAGGTGGGACCCGATTGTCATCTTGAGACAGCTTCTCTTCTGTCGCCTTGTGGTTGCGTGGACCTGGCCACGATAGTGTGAAAACAGGAAGGAGCGAACAGCTGGATGTAAGGATTATTTGTGTAGAGGGTGGTGGCTCTAAGAACTCCCCCCCTTAGGGTAGAGAGGTGTTGAAAGGATGGCTACTCCATGATAGCAGGGGTATAGGTAGAATCAAAGAAAAGGAAAAAGATAGGAGGATGAACTGGGTCCGAAGATAATATAGCCACCATTCCCAGGCAACGGCGCAACGGCACTAGAAAGCTTGTTGGGTATTTTAACGGTCACGAATAAATCCGCAAGCGCATAAATACCATTGTAGCTTTTACGCAGGAGTATTACAGGGTATCGTATCCACAGAGGAACGTGAGTATATTATCTAAGGTTTAAGTTCATCTAAGGACACCACTCTTCGGAAGAGGTAAGGAGTAGAGATGATTTCTAATGCTAAAGTCTAAAATAAGATAGCACTATCCTAATTGTTTAGTTTGGGCTACTGACTCCACCTGGATAAGACCGAGATGCCCCAATAATACGGCACTGTGGTATATCCGAACAAGGAGGGTTACGCTGAGTAAACAGGGCAGTCACCACCTGTCACCTACCTTATCAAACCATAGGATATACCACAACCAACAGGTAAAGTTTAACCTAGACACCACGTCTACACCGTCCTTTACTAACTCTAGAGGCGTACAAGAACATTCGTCTCTATCAGGAGTCTTACTCTAGAGCACCCACTAAACTAGTGAACTATTGATCTAGTAAACAACTAGGGGACTAGAACTATTACTTAACTAAGAGACTAAAGCACAAAGGAAATCACGAGCACTGTCGGAGGAAATCTCCAGCCGGGTGGCGGAACGCACTCGCCTAATCCTAGTTTAGGATGAGTTTGGGGGGAGACCTAGGAACGCTTGATCAAAGGGAGCATGAACACGGGAAAGACACGAGGAGTGCTTCGGGCCGCCGGAGCGTAATACCCTACGTCCACTTGTGTGTTGTATTGCTTGAGAAAGCTTGGAAAATTGTTGGGCCTTGTGAACCTTATGAAATTGTTGACCTTGTGTTCTAACGAGCGCACCCTCCCTTTTATAGACTAAGGGAGGTGCATACACTGAGCGGAACCCCGACACGTGGGTCCGGTGACCGGAGCCTGTAATATGAGAGATATGTGATCTTCTTCTCCAGCTCCTTCCTGTAGTCCTCTCGATCGAGAAGTTGACGTGCGTATCTACAGCCAGGATATGGTCATGTGCCGCCTTACCGGCACAGTGCCTGCTACCAACTCTACGCACAGTGGAGGACGTGCTGTCACTATTGGGTCAGGACCCTCTGACAGGCGAAGGAGCTGCGCTGACCCGCCGCGCCGTCACCTCCGCGCGTACTGTGGCAGCGCACGCCTCAGCTCTCCTGCAGCAGACCATCATTACTCCTTACCCACGAGCGTGGCGCAGTGAGTTGACTGTACACCGCCTGCCCGTGCGCAGTGCACCGTGACGCGCCGCCTTAGAAACAGGCGGGCTTACCGTGGTGTCAGTGGGCAGGCCATGCCCTGTCTTGGGCGCGCACAGCCCACCTACCCGTATTTAATGCGGTAGTTGGGCTGGCATCCCGCGGAGTGCCTTCTGCCACGGGCACGTGGCAGGGCCGGCCCTGCGGTCACCTCCTTGATGGCACGTGGTGGTACCGGACCCCTTCCCGGGGGAAGGGGAGGTCTGGTCCCCGAGGCCAGTCTAGATGGGCAGGCCCAAAGGGGTCTGGCTCCCACGCGCGGCGGCCCGGACCCCCTGGGGGTCTGGGCCTGTGGAGGCCATTCCCGAGCATCCTGTCCTCGCGAGCATGTGGGGGTGCCAGACCTATATGAGCACGCGGGGGGGGGGGGAGGTCCGGAGACCATGATCCTAGCTGTCAGGCCCGGACCGTATGTGGCAGAACCGCTCGAATTATTCCGGCTCAAGTGCGCTATTGATCGCCATACAACCGCAATCAGACCAACGCACTTCAAACGGAACAATCCTTTGGTCTGTCGGGTCTCCGCCTGATACAACCACGGTTCAGCAGGATCGAAGCAGGTTTACCTCGCACGAAGGCGAGTTCACATCCCGGAATAGCTCATCAACTTTTAATTTACAACCATACATACATTATTACAAACCGAGTTCAAAGATAAATAAATTTACACAAACCATGTTCAAACTGACAAGCGTAACAGCTTGTCTAAACTCACAGCGGAAGAAAAAGTTTCTACGCGACTACACATGTCGCGAAGGCGAACACCAAGCTTAGCCCAGGGCCTGGTGTCACTCCGGAGGGTCTGTGCCGGCCGGGGACGGGTCCCACTCCACGGACCAGCCAAAAGGAACGGACGTTGGCCACACAAGGTTGTCCGTGGGATTTTCGAAGGTTATACCTGAAACAGATATTGGCAAGGCTGAGTATTCTAATACTCAGCAAGGCTTACCCGGGGCTGGGTATACTTAGCCCATAACTAGACTCATGAAGGCATTGTAAAGGCTCTGGGTTTATTTTCAGCTGAAAAGTAACAAAGAGTATGTACTACTTTCAAGTTTTAGCTTTCATCTTCTAGTTGAGTAATTATTCTAGATTAGCACCTACACTAAGCAAGCAAGGTAGTGATTATCATTCATCAAGATTATCCATCATTAGTTCCACTTCTTACTCAATGTGGTAAAAGGGATAAGTAATCTCAATCCTCGTGAGAGGCGGACGATTCGAATCGAATTTAACCTTGCAAGGTAAACCTAACTCACACGCTCGAAGTACCGACAGGGTGTTCCGAGCAACCGTTTCCCTCATATTCCGGGTTATGGATCGGGGCCACCACAAGCGACTGCAGGACCGTACGCACACCCAATGTGTACAGGACATACGTCTGTAGCGCGACTACAAAACCCGTATTCCTGTCTGCCTTGCAGAACGTACTCTCACATGTCGGTGCGTGTAAACATAAAATAAAAGTCGAGTGGTGGGAGCGCGTCCATTTGCCGGGCCAATCGGGTACTAGGCTTACCGCTTACCATATTTCGCGGTATGTGGCTAGTACTTTCAAAAACTTAGCCACCACTACCACACATTTCGACCTTAAGACTTTTATCAAAACAGACAGGGTAAAACCTCAGGTCATGATACAACACATGACCCTGTCCGTCATCCTTATAGTGGTTGCAGAAATGTAAACATGCAACTCCTATATCGCGCGAGTGACAGGAAATCACCCGACTTCTACCGGTCCTATTAGCGAAGCATCTAACCGATAAGGACTCGGAAGCATTACATTGGATTCCTAGGATTCATGCATCTAGGGTTTCACTTCAACTCCTAGACTTAATGCAAGATATAATATAGATAGGCATAGCTTGCAGTGTAAATAAAGTAATGGGATATGTCCGGGGCTTGCCTTCTAGAGTAGGGTTGAGGGCAGGAGTGTCAGAGATTTCCGAACTCGGGTTCGGAGCTTCAGTTAGTTCCTCGACGACTTGTGCTGGATCTTCGGAAAAGCCTTGGTCTTGTCCTAGCACCAATTTGTAGTCCCCGTCGTCAAGTGTCGTTGATTCTATATGAGATGCAATAAAATAAATAAGGTAAAATTTAAATTTGATTTCACATTTCAAATGTTGTAACTCACCCAATTAACACACAAGAATTCATAAAATAAAGAGGTTTAGGTTTGAAGCACTATTTATAAAGGAATTACAAAGACATTGCTGAGTTTGTTGCAAACAAGTACTAAAACATTTAAATTTGAATTTGAAATGAATCAAAATAAATTCAAAACTTTTAAATAAAAGATCATAGGTTTTGGAGATTTGATTATACATTAAACATCAAATAATATCACATTAAAGAAAGACAATAGATTTCAATTACAAAAGGTTACACAATAGGTTTAGTTAATATTTCAAATTTGAAAGTTCAAATTTGAAAGAAGTTAGGTTTAAATCAAATTTGAGTTTGAAACTTTGTATAAAGTTACCTAGAACATTCATGCCAAACTTCATAAATATCAAAGCATGAAATGACAAGGTTAAGTGTATATTACCCCTTAATCTTAGATTTAAAATACAGGTAGAAATATTTTGTTTCAAACTAAACTCTATTAACAAAAGTCATAGAGTTTGAAATCTATTTTCTAACAAAACTGGTTTTGCTATTTTTGGATTTTTCTATGAATTACTACGAATTTTACAAGACAGGAAAATGCTTTCACATGAAATAACAGGCATCCTTTACACATCAGTCCCTGCGTTTTACATCTAACCCCCTGGAAGGAAAACTCAGAGAGCAATCAGGTCCAGGGCCATGGCCGGCGGTGGGGGAACACATGTCCGGCCAAATTCCGGCCGGGGAAGTCGCCGGCGGCGAGGGGGGAAAGGGAGGGAAGCACGAGGAGGTCTTGGGCTACCTGTGGGCAGTCTTGGGGAGGCTCGGGGTGGCCGGAGACGAGCTGCCCACGGAGGGCCGGGCCGGCGGCCGGAGGCGCACGGCGGCGGGGTGACTCCGGCGTGTGGAGGAGGGGAAGAACTAGCTGGGGAGATGCGGTAGGGCACGGGAAAGCTAGTGGTGCTACTAGTTTGAGAAGGGGGAGAGCGGAGGGGAAGGTCCCACGATGGCCCGAGGTCCCGGCGGCGGCAATGGAGGAGGAGGCGGCGGTTTCTGTGCGCGCGCGAAGAGACCTGGGCATCCTTTTATAGGCAGAGCAGTGGAGCAGGATAAGCACGACGAGCAAGACTTGATTACGGGCGCTACGGGGGAGAGGAACCACAGAAAACCCGACGGCGACAGAGGTGCCGGCGGGCGGCGCGGGCCTCGCGCGGACGCCGTGGCACGCGAGTAAGGCGCCAGCAGGGGGGGTTAGAGAGGTGGACGAGCAGGGGACGACGCGTGGGCGGGGAAGACGCAGAAGATGGCCGGCGGTGGCCAAATTCCGAGCACTGTGCCGGCGGCAGGAGACTCAGAGCAGAACAGGGGAGCAGAGACGCCAGGAGGAAGAAAGGGGAAGGGATGCAGTTGAGGACTGATTTGCAAAATCAGAGAAAAGCAGGGACCTTACTGTAAAGGGCTTGCAACTATTAAACCAGTGCTCAAATGAAGATGGTCCAAAAAGCAAAAATGCATGGTTTTTCAAACTCTACAACTTCTCTTTAAGGTTCATCTGCATTTGAGCAATATTTTTAGAGATAAAATAGACTTAGTAATAATTTCATATTTTATGTAAATCCATAAGTAAAATTACTTTTACACATATACCCTATGGTAATTTCATATATATTTTTGCAATTTAACCACAGATATCACTTTTTGCACACTAACCCTTAAGCTTTTAAACTCTTCCCCCATCTCCATCAATTTTGCATAAAAGGACCTTTAGTTAATTTTAATTACATAAACATCCCTTCTTCCATAATATTGCATACATAAAATACACATTTATCATACTTAAAACATACAAGCATACCAAAACTCTAATGTGTGGCCAAGCTAATTACCTGAGTGTCACAGCCTTCCCCCCTAAAAAGAATCTCGTCCCGAGATTCCGGAATGGAAAGGAATGGAAGGATCAAGCTTGGAGGTTGGTTTGGAAGAAGTTGGGAAAATTATGCCGAAGATAAGATTCGGTTTCCCATGTCGCTTCTTCTTTCGTGTGATGGTTCCATTGAATCTTGTACATTCTGGTGGTTTCTCTTTTGGTGCTTCTCTCTTTAGTGTCTAGGATTTTGATTGGATGCTCTGTATAGGTCAGATCTGGTTCGATTTCGATAGCTTGGGAATTGATGACTTCGGTGGGGATCTTAACACACTTTCTGAGTTGGGATACATGAAAGATGTTATGGATGGCTGCTAATTGAGGAGGAAGTTGGAGACGATAAGCTACAGGTCCACAGATTTCAAGGATTTCAAAAGGTCCGATGTATCGAGGAGCAAGTTTCCCTTTTACACCGAATCTTTGAACGCCTCGGGTGGGAGATACTCGAAGATATACGAAGTCTCCGACGTGAAACTGTAATGGTCTTCTTCGTATATCAGCGTAGCTTTTCTGTCGAGATTGGGCGGCCTTTAGATTGTTTTGGATAAGCCTGACTTTATCCTCTGCTTCCACAACTAGATCGGGTCCAAAATTTTTACGCTCGCCGGTTTGTGACCAATTCAAAGGAGTCCGACATCGGCGACCGTATAAAGCTTCAAATGGGGCTATCTTAATACTTGTCTGATAGCTGTTATTGTAAGAGAATTCTGCTAATGACAAGTATTTATCCCAGTTTTTGTCAAATTGGAGTACACAAGCTCGGAGCATATCTTCTAGAATCTGGTTTATTCGTTCAGTTTGCCCATCTGTCTGAGGATGATAGGCAGAGCTTCGAATTAATTTAGTCCCAAGAGCATCATGAAGCTGCTCCCAGAACCTAGCAACAAATTGTGCTCCACGATCAGAAATGATCGTCTTAGGTACTCCATGAAGATGAACAATTTGATCTAAATAGATCTCGGCATACTTCTTGGCAATATACGTAGTATGCACGGGAAGGAAATGTGCAGTCTTGGTTAATCGATCAACGATTACCCAAATAGAGTTATGCCTCCGAGAAGTGTTGGGCAAGCCAACAATAAAGTCCATACTGATATCCTCCCACTTCCACGAGGGAATGGGTAGAGGTTGAAGGATACCAGCAGTCTTTAAATGACTGGCTTTGACTCTTTGGCAGATATCACATTCTGACACATATTTGGCAATCTCTCGTCTCATACGAGTCCACCAAAAGTTCTGTTTCAGATCCTGATACATCTTCATACTGCCAGGATGTATAGAGAATTTGGACAAGTGGGCTTCGTCCATTATTTGCTTGCGGAGCTTATGGTCCCTGGGTACAACAATACGTTCATTGAACCATAACACTCCTTTAGAATCAACTCGGAAGCATTTATACTTCCCTTCTCCTTGTGTTATTTTCTGTTTAATGACTCTGACCCCTTTATTACGCTGTTGTGCTAGAACAATGCTATCTCTAAATGTAGCTTCAACCAAAAGATGGTTTAAGTCACCTTGGGAAAGGATCTCTAAGTTGAGCTTACTCATTTCCCAACAGAGAGTCTCGTTGAATGCTTCAACGGATAGGCAGGAACAATGCGCTTTGCGACTAAGGGCATCCGCAACGACATTGGCCTTACCTGGATGATAATGGACCTCCAAATCATAATCTTTGATAAGTTCTAGCCAGCGCCTTTGCCCAATATTCAGATTTGCCTGGGTAAAAATATACTTGAGGCTTTTATGATCAGTGTAGATATGACATTTCATACCCATCAGATGGTGTCTCCAGATCTTTAGGGCATGAATAACAGCTGCAAGTTCAAGATCATGAGTAGGGTAGTTCTGTTCATGAACCCTAAGTGCTCGTGATGCATATGCAATTACTCGGTTGTCTTGCATAAGTACACAACCAAGTCCAGTTCCCGATGCATCACAGTAGATGTCAAAAGACTTTGAGACATCAGGTTGAGCTAAGACTGGAGCAGTCGTAAGATGATTTCTGAGAATATGAAATGCATCTTCGCATTTTTGATCCCAGGAGAATTTCGCACCTTTCTTTAGTAGTTCGGTCATAGGTTTGGCTATTCTGGAGAAGTCAGGAATGAAACGACGATAATAGCCAGCTAGATCGAGAAAACTACGAATTTGATGGACGGAGGTCGGGGGTTCCCAGTCCATCACTTCTTGTACTTTATTGGGATCGACGGATATTCCGTCACCAGAAATGGTATGGCCCAAGAATTTGACGGTATCTAGCCAAAATTCACATTTAGAGAATTTGGCATACAGGTGGTGATCTCTTAATCGCTGAAGGATGACATGGAGATGCTTAGCATGATCTTCTGGAGTTTTAGAATAGATCAAGATGTCATCAATAAAGACCACAACAAACTTGTCGAGTTCTTGCATGAAAACGGAATTCATGAGGTACATGAAATAAGCTGGAGCATTAGTGAGACCAAAGGACATGACAAGATACTCGTATAGACCATACCGAGTGGAGAAGGCTGTTTTTGGAATATCACTGGGCCGAATCTTAATTTGGTGGTAGCCGGAACGAAGATCTATTTTAGAAAACACCTTGGCTCCGGCTAATTGATCAAAGAGGATATCAATGCGGGGTAGAGGATACTTATTTTGATGGTCACCGCATTGAGAGGACGGTAATCGACACATAGCCTCAAGCTATTGTCTTTCTTTTTCACAAATAAGGCTGGACAACCCCATGGTGATGCACTTGGACGAATGAAGCCTTTATCTAAGAGATCTTGGAGTTGGGTTTTTAACTCAGCTAACTCATTAGGAGGCATTCGGTAAGGTCTCTTAGAGATAGGGGCTGTACCAGGTTGGAGTTCTATAATGAACTCGATATCTCTGTCTGGGGGCATTCCGGGTAAGTCATCCGGAAATACATCTGGATATTCACAGACGACTGGAATATCTTCTAGCTTGACCCCAGATACGGCATAGGTGTAAGAGTTGAACGACTTCGATGGTGGGAGATAAAGAAGAGTAGGTTCGTTCTCTAATGAACCTATCTCCACCATGCGGGAATGGATATCTATGGATATATGGTACTGGGTCATCCAATTCATTCCTAAAAGAACATCCGTTCCTTTTAGGTCTAACAATAATAAATCTGCCCTCATCAGATGATTGCCCATTTGAATTGGTACACCTCTATAGACGTGATTGGCAGAGATATTACCACCAGGAGTTGTTATCACATATATCCCATTAACAGGACAAATTTCCAAGCCTATCTTAGTCCCTAACTTTGTATTGATAAAACTATGGGTAGCACCAGTATCAAAAAGAATAGTAACGGGGTAATGGTTGATAGAAAATGTACCCGTCAGTATTGGTGCCCCTTCAGGGAGTTCGGAGAGTGTAGTGAGATTCACCCTCCCTTGTCGGACCTGCACCACTTGTCTCTTACCCTTGCCCTTGTAGTTTGGATTAGATGTTTGCCCTTGGAATGATTTCCTAGGTTGAGGGCAATCCTTAATGAAGTGGGACGGGCTTCCGCAATTGAAACAACGATTATTGTTGTTTCCTAGAGTAGCTGGCGGAAAGCTCGGCCGTAGACCTTGTTGGGGTTGTTGTTGAGTTTGGGGCAGAGGTGGTCGGTTGAATTGTGCTTGCTGGGGAGGTCGGGCTACCCATCTGCCAGACAAAGTATTACGAGGCGGAGCTCGAGGGGCATTGCTCGGAATCAACCGATACCGCGGCGGCTGTGGAGTTGCAGGTCCTGTAGGTACCTTCCGTTTCTTTTCCGCTCGGTGGGCGGCAATGCAATCTTCCTGAGTAATGGCCATATTGACCAACTCATTGAAATCGTTGGCCTTTACTAAATTCAGCCATTCCTTGAGCTTGGTGTTTAAGCCTCGACGGAAGCGATCACATTTGCGGGCATCCGTGTCCGCATGTGATCCCGCATACTGGCACAGGTGATTGAAAACCTGTGCATACTGTGTAACTGTACGGGTACCTTGGGTCAGACTTAAAAATTCATTGAGCTTTCGCTCAATGAGTCCTGCTGGTATATGATGTGCTCGGAATGCAGTCCGAAACTCATCCCAAATGACCACGTGTTCGGCGGGTTGCATTGCATGAAATTGATCCCACCAAAGACGTGCATGGCCTCGGAGTTGCTGGGCTGCGAAGAGCACCTTGTTCTCCTCTGAACATGGAGCTGACAGTAAAGCGAACTTAGACTCGATAGTCCGCAACCAGGCATCTGCGTCCAGAGGCTCATCGGCCTTATGGAATAAAGGAGGTTGGGTGCTGAGAAAGTCCTGATAAGTGGCCGATAGAGGTTCTCCTCGGCCTCGAGGTTGCTGCTGGAAATGGCCCCTCTGAGCTTGTACAAGTTGATTTAGAAGCTCGGTTTGCCGGGCCATAACCTCGGCCAGGTTTGGAGGTGGCGGTGGTGGTTGCTGAGAACTACCAGGTTGTCCTACCCGGAATCCTTCCGGGGTTCCACGAGTAGCTCCAACCATCTGAAATCAAGGAGACATCCATTGTTAACCATAATCTTGCTCCAATTTCAGATAATATGCAATTATCAAACAGACTTGTAACGCATATGTCCCATTCAATCCACTTGTAACAGATGCACCGATATTGAATAGGATAACCAAAACTCAGGATTTGGATTGCTACATAGATATTAATATCCTTACATCTTACATCAACACACTCAAACTGTTACAACCTCTTACCTAAAAGTACATGCCACACTACCACAAGTGGCTTTATAACTAGGTAAACTACACACCACCTAAGTTACATCCAGCTACAGCAAGGAGAGTGACGTGCTAAAAGTCATCAAGGTTTCCCACTGATGACTGGCTACCAGAAGAGGAATGATGGGGACTGATGACAGGATCTCCATGCTCAGAATCAAGTTCTGAGACTCCTTCAATCTCCTCTGGATCTTCTTCTTCAGCTTCAGGTGCTGCAGGTGCAACGGGAGGAATCGGGGGCTGCTGCAATTCTTCAATCTGAGCTTGAGCATCATCCACCGCAAGGATTAGATCTTGAACTTGTGCCTGTAGAAATTCAATAACAGTATCTCGCTGAGTGATTATGTGATCACTCTCGTTGATCTGATCTTCACGATGATGGATGGTTTCATCCCGTGCCGCGATAATCTCTTCCTTTTGAGTCACTAAAGCCTGAAGCTGATCCACTTGAGTATTTTGTCTATCAGCTTCTCTATAGTGACCTCGGGCAATATAGATTGCTCGGCCCAACTCATGACGCAGAAGTAGATGATAATGATATTGTACATTCATAAACCGCATCATCCCTTGGAGTGCTTCCTCCGGTGGACCATCCAATCTATGACTCTCAGGGACGATTCTGAGATTCCATTCTGGCTCATCGGGGTTTGTCATGGAGAATAACCCAATGGGCTTTCCTGCAACTTCTTTTGGATGCTGAATACAGAAACGGTAGATTGCCTCTAATGCCGCTGCTTCAATAGTATCCACGATACGATAACCCATTACATTAACTTCGATGGGCGACCATTGAGAGTGAAATGGATGCTGTGGAATTGTCATTACGACATGAGCTCTATGAATCCCATCCTCCATAAACTCGACAGCATCATACTGAGGAGGCTCCGTGTAGTAAAAAGACTGCAAGGACTCCCAAAGTAGACGTGGAAAACCTTCCCAATGGAGGGCATTAGTATGAAGATGCCCCTCCGAATCCCAGAAAACGTTAGAAGGTGTTGCCATCTGCGACCAGAATGCAAATGGTGGAACTTTTTATCTTGTTAAGAGAGCACAAGATAAACAGAACAAGATAGTCAATGCTGATAACAGCAAGGACTGATAATCAGATGAAAACCTAGAATTCTATATAGGATACCCAACCTAATACTATCCTTAGAACTCCATTAGCCCATTCCAAAGACAAACAACATATCCTTCATATATGAAAATCCCTTTTGTTAACAGATTATGCATGCACGCACTACTCGTCCTCACAAGCAAAACAACTGCCGAATATGTTCGGACTTATGTAGTTAGTTTCGGTGGCATAACCATACGTCTCTCACTATATATAACTAATCGATAAACCCTACGCATCCTAATAGCATAATCGTGGTTAGTGTACCTGCAGAAGAATACACACATATATATATTTCATGAACCTTTCATGGCAGCACGACATGAAAGCGTCCCCAAACATTACTGTTCACTATAGAAACAGCATCTGTACAATTACCGCCGTACAGACAACGTTAACATACGTTATCAAAACAACGTATTCACGGGGGTACCGCAAAATGCGGGGGTATGAACAGCGATCGCCATACCCTGCGCCGAACCATATACTCCCAATATAATCAACCTAAGTTGGTATATTGGCAGCATCTCAAGTAGGCCACTGCTTGAGAAACAGCGTTCGGTTCGCATCACCGACGGGAAGGCCAAGCTCCCTCAGTTGGCTGAGGATCCTTACCTTCTTACCTCCATTCGTAGATGTTGTTACGGTAAGTAAAGTTGGATTGTGCAGGAATTTAAGTTTTGACAGAAAGTAGTGCTGCAAGTCAGAACTATCTATACATATATAGATACTATTAGCCACCTGATATTTTCCCATATAAACCCCTAGGGCTTTACGTTCTAAGCACAACCTTAACGGATCCAACGTACTTTGTAAATTCATTTGTTGGCAACTTTTATCCAGAAACACTTTTTAAGAGCTTCTCCGGATGTAAAAGTAAACCTACAGCTCTGATACCAGCTGTGGCAGAACCGTTCGAATTATTCCGGCTCAAGTGCGCTATTGATCGCCGTACAACCGCAATCAGACCAACGCACTTCAAACGGAATAATCCTTTGGTCTGTCGGGTCTCCGCCCGATACAACCACGGTTCAGCAGGATCGAAGCAGGTTTACCTCGCACGAAGGCGAGTTCACATCCCGGAATAGCTCATCAACTTTTAATTTACAACCATACATACATTATTACAAACCGAGTTCAAAGATAAATAAATTTACACAAACCATGTTCAAACTGACAAGCGTAACAGCTTGTCTAAACTCACAGCGGAAGAAAAAGTTTCTACGTGACTACACATGTCGCGAAGGCGAACACCAAGCTTAGCCCAGGGCCTGGTGTCACTCCGGAGGGTCTGTGCCGGCCGGGGACGGGTCCCACTCCACGGACCAGCCAAAAGGAACGGACGTTGGCCACACAAGGTTGTCCGTGGGATTTTCGAAGGTTATACCTGAAACAGATATTGGCAAGGCTGAGTATTCTAATACTCAGCAAGGCTTACCCGGGGCTGGGTATACTTAGCCCATAACTAGACTCATGAAGGCATTGTAAAGGCTCTGGGTTTATTTTCAGCTAAAAAGTAACAAAGAGTATGTACTACTTTCAAGTTTTAGCTTTCATCTTCTAGTTCAGTAATTATTCTAGATTAGCACCTACACTAAGCAAGCAAGGTAGTGATTATCATTCATCAAGATTATCCATCATTAGTTCCACTTCTTACTCAATGTGGTAAAAGGGATAAGTAATCTCAATCCTCGTGAGAGGCGGACGATTCGAATCGAATTTAACCTTGCAAGGTAAACCTAACTCACACGCTCGGAGTACCAACAGGGTGTTCCGAGCAACCGTTTCCCTCATATTCCGGGTTATGGATCGGGGCCACCACAAGCGACTGCAGGACCGTACGCACACCCAATGTGTACAGGACATACGTCTGTAGCGCGACTACAAAACCCGTATTCCTGTCTGCCTTGCAGAACGTACTCCCACATGTCGGTGCGTGTAAATATAAAATAAAAGTCGAGTGGTGGGAGCGCGTCCATTTGCCGGGCCAATCGGGTACTAGGCTTACCGCTTACCATATTTCGCGGTATGTGGCTAGTACTTTCAAAAACTTAGCCACCACTACCACACATTTCGACCTTAAGACTTTTATCAAAACAGACAGGGTAAAACCTCAGGTCATGATACAACACATGACCCTGTCCGTCATCCTTATAGTGGTTGCAGAAATGTAAACATGCAACTCCTATATCGCGCGAGTGACAGGAAATCACCCGACTTCTACCGGTCCTATTAGCGAAGCATCTAACCGATAAGGACTCGGAAGCATTACATTGGATTCCTAGGATTCATGCATCTAGGGTTTCACTTCAACTCCTAGACTTAATGCAAGATATAATATAGATAGGCATAGCTTGCAGTGTAAATAAAGTAATGGGATATGTCCGGGGCTTGCCTTCTAGAGTAGGGTTGAGGGCAGGAGTGTCAGAGATTTCCGAACTCGGGTTCGGAGCTTCAGTTAGTTCCTCGACGACTTGTGCTGGATCTTCGGAAAAGCCTTGGTCTTGTCCTAGCACCAATTCGTAGTCCCCGTCGTCAAGTGTCGTTGATTCTATATGAGATGCAATAAAATAAATAAGGTAAAATTTAAATTTGATTTCACATTTCAAATGTTGTAACTCACCCAATTAACACACAAGAATTCATAAAATAAAGAGGTTTAGGTTTGAAGCACTATTTATAAAGGAATTACAAAGACATTGCTGAGTTTGTTGCAAACAAGTACTAAAACATTTAAATTTGAATTTGAAATGAATCAAAATAAATTCAAAACTTTTAAATAAAAGATCATAGGTTTTGGAGATTTGATTATACATTAAACATCAAATAATATCACATTAAAGAAAGACAATAGATTTCAATTACAAAAGGTTACACAATAGGTTTAGTTAATATTTCAAATTTGAAAGTTCAAATTTGAAAGAAGTTAGGTTTAAATCAAATTTGAGTTTGAAACTTTGTATAAAGTTACCTAGAACATTCATGCCAAACTTCATAAATATCAAAGCATGAAATGACAAGGTTAAGTGTATATTACCCCTTAATCTTAGATTTAAAATACAGGTAGGGCACGGGAAAGCTAGTGGTGCTACTGGTTTGAGAAGGGGGAGAGCGGAGGGGAAGGTCCCACGATGGCCCGAGGTCCCGGCGGCAGCAATGGAGGAGGAGGCGGCGGTTTCTGTGCGCGCGCGAAGAGACCTGGGCATCCTTTTATAGGCAGAGCAGTGGAGCAGGATAAGCACGACGAGCAAGACTTGATTACGGGCGCTACGGGGGAGAGGAACCACAGAAAACCCGGCGGCGACAGAGGTGCCGGCGGGCGGCGCGGGCCTCGCGCGGACGCCGTGGCACGCGAGTAAGGCGCCAGCAGGGGGGGGGGGGTTAGAGAGGTGGACGAGCAGGGGACGACGCGTGGGCGGGGAAGACGCAGAAGATGGCCGGCGGTGGCCAAATTCCGAGCACTGTGCCGGCGGCAGGAGACTCAGAGCAGAACAGGGGAGCAGAGACGCCAGGAGGAAGAAAGGGGAAGGGATGCAGTTGAGGACTGATTTGCAAAATCAGAGAAAAGCAGGGACCTTACTGTAAAGGGCTTGCAACTATTAAACCAGTGCTCAAATGAAGATGGTCCAAAAAGCAAAAGTGCATGGTTTTTCAAACTCTACAACTTCTCTTTAAGGTTCATCTGCATTTGAGCAATAGTTTTAGAGATAAAATAGACTTAGTAATAATTTCATATTTTATGTAAATCCATAAGTAAAATTACTTTTACACATATACCCTATGGTAATTTCATATATATTTTTGCAATTTAACCACAGATATCACTTTTTGCACACCAACCCTTAAGCTTTTAAACTCTTCCCCCATCTCCATCAATTTTGCATAAAAGGACCTTTAGTTAATATTAATTACATAAACATCCCTTCTTCCATAATATTGCATACATAAAATACACATTTACCATACTTAAAACATACAAGCATACCAAAACTCTAATGTGTGGCCAAGCTAATTACCTGAGTGTCACACCGTAAGCCTCGTTACCCAGAGGACAAGGGTGAGGTCACGGATAACTTTGCGCCCATCTGGTAGGACACTCTGTCAGATGACTTACTGACGGACAAGGTCGCCGAAAACGCAGATCTGCTCGGAGCGGACCACTACGACCTTCTGGTCGTTGAGCGGCTCCTTGGCGATGATCGAGGAAAGGCGGCCGAGCATGTGGTGGCGCGTGTCCACCACGATGCGCTTGGCCCACACGCCGGAGCCGGACACTATCACATGAGGTACCCCTATCCATATGTACCGACAGAGGCCCCCGGGCCCACCTCGGGTGAGGAACGAACCCGCAGGTGGGGCCATATCCCAGTGTTGTACTTGGTGGATGGCTTGCTCCCATTGTGAAGAGGCAGGAAAGTCCTTTCCCCCTCGGCGGGATCCCCGGGGGGCCCATCCTCTGTCCGCGCTCCGCGCGCCAGATGGTTCAGGTTCTTGTCTCA
Organism: Panicum hallii; assembly: GCF_002211085.1. Lineage (NCBI taxonomy): Eukaryota > Viridiplantae > Streptophyta > Magnoliopsida > Poales > Poaceae > Panicum > Panicum hallii. Next base: position 44,242,384 of record NC_038046.1, on the reverse strand, counting down.
TTCGAGCCCGTCCCGCGTCACTGGCGGTTCGGATTCCGCCTTTTCCCCCCGCCTCCAGCAACCGCTCCCTTGACTGGCGGGCCTAGGACCACCGATCATAGAGGGTGAGAGGCGGGGGCCTGGTGTAGGCAACCCTTCGGCTTCTCCTCGGTCGCCGTGGGGTTCGAAGAGGTGAGCAGCTTTACTTAAAAGCAGGCGCCGTGGAGATCGGCTACCTTTACGCTCTTGCCTTCTCCAGACGCCACAGTGCCCCTTCGTCTCCGCACGCACATTTGCAATCTACTTCTTGCGCTCGGCATTTCTTCCTCCTTCGCCTCCTTTCGATCCTAGTCGCCGCAAAGCAGCAGCCACCGCCATGTCTCTGCTTCGCCACCTCCGCCGCTTCCAGCGTGAGAGCCAGCTTGACTCGGTGCACTGCCTTCTGGGGTGGACCACGCTGGAGCTCGTAGGGAGGATCCGGGCAGGCTCGATTCCCCTCAATGACCTGGCCGCGAGGGGAATTCGTCCTCTTCAACTCATATGCCATGTGCGGGCTGGTGCCGCCGATCTCCTCCTTCTTCCTCCTGCTCTTGGACGAGTTCGGCCTTCAGCTTTAGCACCTCACCCCCACTCCGTCCTCCTCGTGGCCGTCTTCGCCCACCTCATGGAGATGTTCGTGGGGGTCCGTCCCTGCATCGTCTTCAGGCATTTTTATGCCCTGATCGGGTCATGGAGGAGCAAGCGCGAGATCGGCGCCTACTACTTCCAGCTCCGGCAAGGGACGGCCGGCTCCTACATCAGCGCCTTCTCCAGCGCCAAGTGGGAGGACTGGCGTGATGGCTGGGTCATCGCCACGACCGACGCCAACGACCGCCTGGAGCTACGGACGGGAGGACCCCTCAGCGATCGCAGCACCTGGAAGGCCAAGCCGTCGCTGCCGGAAGGGCTTGACCCGGTCCTGAACCGTGTCAAAACTCTGGCGAAGGGCGGCCTGACATCCATGATGGTGCTAGGCAATTTCTTGAGGCGTCGCATTGCTCCCCTGCAGCAGCGGTCCAGGATGGCCTACATGTACACGGGGTCGAGCGACTGCTGCAGGATCATGCGCGGGCCCGGCATAGATCTGACCCGTGCGGAGCTGGAGGCTGCAATCCGGGCGGTGACCGTCGAGGCGTACAGCCTGGAGTCGCTGTCCTCCGAGACGGATCAAGGCCCTATGCGAGGACCAGGCAATGCGGTCGGCGGTCCTAGCGTCGATGCCGACCCTCGACGAAGGTGGCCTGGCAGTCCGGTAGGTGGGAGGTGACCCCAATCGTGGGATCCAGATCCCCAGCACCTCGCCCAACCGCCAGCAACGTGCCAACTAGGGTCCCGGCGGGTCCAGCCACGGAGGTCCGGGCCCCGCCGGGAAAGGGAAAGGAAAGGAGCCAGAGCCGGAGCTGCACCACAAGCACAGCGTGGGCTCCATCCCGACCCGGAAGGGCGACAAGGCCTAGGGAGCGGCCACCACCCGGTGCGGCCAGGCGGAGGAGTCCAGGTCATGGAGGCTCTAGCGCGGCGACGGGTCTTTCATGGGGAAGCCAGCCCCCAACCACCAGAAGACGGCGGCACCGGAGGGGCAGAGCAGCAGGCAGGCTCCACCACCACCATCGCAACGCTCGCAGCCGGAGGAGGCGCGGCGGTCTTCGCCACAACAACAAACTCCACTGCCGCGGCCAACATCGCAGCGCCCAACGACGCCGCCACCACCACCATCACCAGGGCCGCAGGCCCCGCCCCTGCCGCCGAGAGCACCCTCGGCGGGGGGCCACCACCAGACAACCGGGGAGTCTTCCGTGGGAAAGGAGGATCCCCCGATCACCCAGGGAGGTTGGGTGTGGCCTGACTTCGAGTAAGCAGTTTACTCATGCTTTTCTTTGTTCCATTCAATTTCTGAGTCCTAACCACGTTGGTGTGTGCCAGGCCCCTTTTTCCAGACACGCCCGCTGTGCCTGTTGGTGATTCACCGGCCGGGGGGTCCAGCCCCCAGCTAGCTCCATCTTCCCCTGCTGGGAAGTCGGCGACAACACCAGCAAGGGCTCCGTCCCCGCCAGCACCGGAAGGGTCCGGACCCGGAGGTCCGGAGCCCGAGGCCACCCCTCGGGAGGCTGAAGCCGCACCCGAGGAGGAGGCAGCCCCTTCTACCACAGCAGGCAGAGGGCCGGAGGCCTCCACTGCACCCGGTGCCACGGCGGAGCCCTCCCCGACTGGACCGCAGTAGAGGAGGCTGCGGCGACAGCGGTGGCAACCGCAGTAGAGGTTGCAGGGGCACCCAGCTCCGGCCCCCAGCCCGCGCAGGAGGACGTGCCAGAGGTGGTGTATGGGAGGCACCTTCTTCTGAGCCCGGTGGAGATCCCTCTTCCCCGCTTCCTGGTCAAGGCCCAGCGGGCGATGGAGGAGGCAGAGATGGGCTTTCATCGGGAGTGGGAGAGACTGGAGGCGGAGCGCCTTCGGCTCTCCGACTGGGAGCGCCGCCTAGGGGACCGCATCAAGACGATCACCTCCCGCCACGTCGAGGAGCGAGCCCAGCTCAAGCAGGAGCATGACGACCTGCAGGAGCAGTTGCAGAGGGTCCTCGAGCGAGAGGCGGCGGCTGCCCGGCGGGAGAAAGCGGCCGCCCGGCGGGAGAAGGTGGTTATCGAGTGGGAGCTCGTGATGGAGGAGAGGACGAAGGCCGCTCTCGACCTAACCAACCACGCCAAGGCAGCGTTGAAGTTGATCGAAGAGCAGCGCGCCGCTCTCCAGGAACAGGAGATGGGCCTCCGGGAGAGAGGGATGGCACTTCCGGAGAGGGAGGTGGTGCTCCAAGAAAGGGAGGCCAAGGTGGAGGAGCTCCTGGCAGAGTGGAGCGCCGGGATCGACCGGGTTGTGAGGTGGGTCGACGAAGTGAACCCCTCCCTAGATGCTCTCAGGCTAAGTCCCATCCAGGTCGTTGAGGCCCCTCCTTCACTTGGCACCGTCCTCCCGGTGCTGGACTCCGCTGTCCAGCGGCTACGACACATGGAGTCCGCCATCCTCGACCGCCTAGAGACGGAAGGGCGAGTGGTTGCCCGGGCGATGGCGGAGTACATTCTTACTTGCTACCGGAGCCACGACCCCACCATTCCACTGGCTCCAATCCTGGTTGGCCCCGTCCGAGCAATGGCGACCACTGCACAGGAAGGAGTGTAGGAGGCGGCGGACATCGTGGCGTCCCGCATCCAGCGCCGTCCCAGACCTGCAAGGAGAAGGGATCCCTCCGGACCACCAGAACAATAGGAGTAGCTCCTTCTTTTTTATTTTCATGTAATATAATGTAATATTTTGTACATAATAAGTAATGTATTTGCTTTGCAAAAAACAAGACTTAATCGTTTTATGTATCTGCTTTTGAGAGAAAACTTAGCCGTTTTTCCGATTGCCGATTCTGTCATGTCCCTTTAGGTCTGCCGAGGTCCCTTGGCCCCCTGGGAGGTAGTCGCGATGAATCGGGACTAGCTACCATTAAACCGAGGTCCTGCACATGACTTAGAAATGGTGGTTAGCGATCTTTCCCACGAGGTCCCGGATCTTGCCAACGAGGGTCCTTTGAGTTGCGTAGCAAATCAGAGCAGCAGGATCTGGGTTCAAGAGTTGAAGGGGTCCGGGCTCTTGGGTACGTGGTTCAAGGTACTACGGTGCTTATCCTAAGGAGGTAGAGTGTGTAGGCTTAGGGTACGGAACCAGGCTAGACGGCTACACAACTCAGGACCCCCGTAGAGGACGAGCACGTTTCCCTGAAGCCAGTCCCCAGAAAGCCGAACCCTTCCCCCCTGTGAAGCAGAGGTCCTGGAGCAGAAACGCAAAGTAGCAACTCAAAGCAGGCCTCGGGCATGGCATGGGAATAAGGGACCACGTGAGGGTTAGTGAAGCAAGAAACAAGGGAAAAACAGAATCGCATAAGCCTTAAGGATATACTGAGAATAAATTTTTTCTTAATAAGCTGGTACAAACAGAGCGTGCGATGGACGACAGGGGCTGGGTTTATGAGGACGGACCTCCACCGCCCTGGTCCGCACAGGGATGCTACCATTTACAAAGGAAAGAATTTTCTCTCAGCTAGGCCCCTAAGGGTAGAAGTTACAGAGGTGGTCAATATTCCACGGGTTGGGTAGCTGCATGCCTTCCTCCGTAGCCAAGCGAACAGATCCGGGTCGGCATACTTTTGTTACCTTGAAGGGTCCGTCCCAGCTGGGGTAGAGTTTGTGTAACCCTTCTCGGTTCAAGATTCGCCTTAGGACTAGGTCCCCGACCTGGAGCTCCCTACTATGCATGAACCGTTGATGATAACGCCAAAGCGCTTGGTTGTACCGTGCATTTCGGATTGCTGCTCGCCATCTTCGCTCATCGACGAGGTCCACGTCTTGGCGACGCTGCTGCTCCTGCAAGTCCTCATCAAAAGCTTGGACTCGTAACGAGTCCATGGTGATCTCCGGGGGAAGGCACGCTTCGGCCTCGTAGACTAGGAAGAAAGGGGTCTCCCCAGTTGCCCGGCTGGGTGTGGTCCGGTTCCCCCACAGTACACTCGGAAGCTGGTCAACACATTTTGTGCCATGTTTCTCAAGATCACTGTAGGTTTAGATCTTGAGCCCTCTAAGGATCTCAGCATTAGCCCGCTCGACTTGGCCATTGGTCCTGGGATGCGCCACGGAGGTGAAACAGAGCTGGATACCAATATCTTCGCAGTACTCTTGGAAGTATTGGCTTGTGAACTGAGTCCCATTGTCAGTGATGATCCGGTTCGGAACCCTGAACCGACACACCATTGACTTGAGAAAGATAGTTGCTGACGCCTTGGTAATGTTGACCACTGGGGTTGCTTCCGGCCACTTGGTGAACTTGTCGATGGCAACGTAGAGGCACCGGTACCCACCAACGGCCCTAGGGAAAGGTCCCAAGATATCCAACCCCCATACAGCGAAGGGCCAGGAGGGTGGAATCATCTGCAGTGCCTGAGTTGGAGTGTGTATCTGCTTTGCATGGAACTGGCATGCTTTGCAGGACCTTACCAGCTCAGCTGCATCCTGGAGCGCTGTCGGCCAGTAAAAGCCATGCCGGAAGGCCTTACCGACTAGCGTGCGGGATGAAGAATGACTTCCGCACTCGCCTCCATGGATCTCTGCGAGCAAGTCGCAACCCTCTTCCCAGATGATGCACCGCATGAGGATGCTGTTAGCACCATGGCGGTAGAGATCCCCTTCTACCACTGTATAACGTTTAGCCATCTGGACTATGCGCTCAGCAGATGCCTGGTCTTCAGGAAGGAAATTATCCTTCAGGTAGTCCCAGACCTTGGAGATCCATGCATCGGGACCTTCCTAAGAAACTGGGCGCGGCTCCCCGAGGTCTTGGGACCCTCGAGGGTGCACACAACCTTTGGCGGACTCCACGGATGGAGCGCCGCTGGGACCGCTAGCTTCGAGGTGCTAGTCCGACCCCTCCGCCCAGTCCGGCAGGCTGGGCAGAAGGCTTCAGCAGACGTCTTTGGAAAACGCCCTCTGGCACAGGTGCCTGAGTCGATGCCTTCGCGGAGAGTGCATCAACCACTTAGTTGCCTTCGCGTGGAATGTGTTGCAGTTCCAGCACATCGAAGTCCTTCTCCAACTTCCTCATGTGGATGAGGTATGCTGCGAGCTGGGGATTGTTGCAGCAACACTCCCCCTAGACTTGCCTGATGACGAGTTGGGAGTCCCCTTTGACCACGAGCTCCCGGACCCCCAAGGACAGGGCCACCGAGAGTCCGAAGATTAAGGCCTCATACTCTGCCATGTTGTTGGTGGCCTCAAAGTCGAGGAGCACCATGTACTTCACTTGCTTGCCGTTTGGGTCAATGAGGACTACGCCAGCCCCAGCCTTCTTGTTGCGTGTGGACCCGTCAAAGAAGAGTGTCCAGTGGGGTCCGGTGAACATCGGAGCCCTGGCTTTTGGAGGGGGGTCCGACGCTTGGTCCGGACCCCCTGGGACGCTTGGTGTTGGAGTCCATTCCGTAATAAAGTCTGCAAGGACCTGGCTCTTGATGGCGTGATGGGGCTGGAAGTCGAGTTGAAAGCTCTGCTGCCCACTTGGCGATGTTGCCCGTGGTGTTAGAATTGTGGAGTATGGCTCTCAAAGGATAGGAGGTCACCACCACACTCTTGTGAGCCTGGAAATAATGACAGAGCTTCCGGGACGCGATAAGTATAGCATAAAGGAGCTTATGCGTCTCAGGATACCTGGCCTTTGCCTCATGAAGGACCTCGCTGACGTAGTAGACCAGCTTCTGGACAGTCTTGACTTTACCAGTGAGACCTGGTCCTTCCTCTTGAGCTGGGGACTCGCCAGACCCCAGGCCACCTGATTCTTCCCCGGGTCGGGACCCGACCGGACCCTCCGAAGTAGGGTCGGTTGTCACACTGGTGGAGGCCGGACCTCCACCTCCTACAGGGGGAACCACGGGGGCCCCCTGCAAGATCTGCTCGGACCTCTCAGTGACCAGCACCATGCTGATCACTTCAGTCATCACTGCAAGGTAAAGAAACAGCGTCTCAACTAGGTCCGGTGCTACCAGGACCGGCAGGGAGGTGAGGTACTGCTTCATCTCCTGGAAGGCTTGTTCTGCCTCTTCAGGCCATGTGAATGGACCGGACCCCCTCATCAGCTTGAAGAAGGGAAGGGCCCTCTCTGCCAGCCTTGAGATGAAGCGGCTAAGGGCTACAAGGGACCCCGTCAACCTCTGCACATCCTTGAGACACGCAGGGGGTCTCATTGCCTCGATTGCCCGGATCTTATCCGGGTTCGCCTCAATTCCCCGGTGTGACACCAGGAACCCGAGGAGCTTTCCCGCTGAAACACCAAAGACGCATTTCTCAGGGTTAAGCTTTGTAGAGGTCGCGCGTAGCTTGTCGGAGACTCGAGCTAAATTTTCTAGAAGATAATTTGATTCTCTAGTCTTGACAACGATGTCATCAACATACACCTCTACTATATCTCTAACCAAATCACCTAAAGTGATGTTCATTGCACGAGCAAAGGTGGGTAGAGCATTAAGAAGTCCATATGGCATTACTATATAACAATAAAGACCATCCACTGTTAAAAAGCAGTATGCTTCCTATCATCTTTAGCCATTTTGATTTGGTGAAAACCAGAATAGGCATCTATAAAGGATAGCAAATCACACCTGGAGGTGGAGTCTACAATCTGATCTATTTGCGAAAGTGGATAGGAGTCTTTTGGACATGCCTTATTGAGATTGGTGTAGTCGATGCACATTCGAAGCTTCCCGTTAGCCTTTGGGACAATGACCGGATTGGCCAACCACACTGGGTGGTAGACCTCTTCAATGAAGCCAGCCTGTAGCAGCTTGCGGACCTCTTCACGGATGAAGTTCTGCCGCTCGATGGACTGCTTCTGTGGCTTTTGCCGGACCGGCCTGGCATCAGGGTGGATCTTCAGACGGTGCTAAATAACCTCCCTAGGGATCAGGGCATCTGTGACAGTTCCCAGGCGAACACGTCAACATTTGCCCGGAGGAAGGTGATGAGCACGCTTTCCTATTTCTCTCCCAGGCTCCCGCCGATGCGGGTGATCTGGGAGGCCTCCGCTCCGACCTGGATGGTCTTCACGGGAACATCGTCCGTATCAGATGGACGGACCTTGGGTGCCTTGGCCGGAGCCTTGGCACGTGAGGATGAGGGGTCGGACCCCTCTACGCCAGCTGCCGGGGCAAGCCCCGCTGCCAGCGCATGGAGCTTCTCAACCACCACGACGGCAGCGGTCCGATCGCTCTGCACGGTGAGGACGGCATCTTGAGGACCAGGTACCCATAATGGGCAACGGCCATGAACCGGTACAGAGCCGGTCTGCCTATGATGGCATTGAAGGGGAGGTTAACCTCCACAACTTCAAACTGCACATTCTCCGTGCGGAAGTTCACCTCCATCCCGAATGTGACCGGTAGGGAGATGGCCCCCACCGGGTAGACAGGATTTGGGCCCACTCCGGAGAATGGGCGCGACGGAGCTAGCTTGGACTTCGGGATCTGCAAGTGTTTGAACGCTGCATAGCTGATGACACTGAGGCCAGCGCCTCCGTTGATCAGCACATGGTGGAGCCGGACGTTGGCAATGGTGGAGGCCGTGACAACCGGCAGCACCCCAGCGCTCGCCATGTTCTCAAGGCAGTCAGTTGGCCCAAAGAAGATGGTGGTGCTCTTCCACCGCTGGTGGGGCACCGCCTTTGGCGTCCCCGGCTTCACCGAGAGAACCTCTCGGCGAAGGGTTTTAACATCCCACCGGGAGATGAGCTCCAAACTGCCGCCGTACATGACGTACAGCTTTTTGCGATGCTCGTCCCTACCGAACTCGGAGTCGGACTGGTGGAAGAGACTCTTGAGGTCATTGTTTGGGGTCTGATACCCCAACTCCCTCTCCGTCGTGGCTGCATCGGCATCGGAGGCCTTCTCCTTGCCGGACCACCGTGGAGGGGAGGAGCCTTCCCTGGAGGCTTGGTCGCGCCTCTTGCTAAGGTGCTCCACGAGCTTCTGGATCTCGCAGCACTCGGTGGTGCTGTGGCGAGCCCAAGGATGAACAGGGCACGACCGGGGTTGGTGTGCTGTTGACGTGGGCGCTTGCCACGGGAGTTCTGGTCCCCGGCCACTGCTGTTGCATCGACCGGACCCCCAACTCGTGACTAATTGAAGCCACGGTTCTTCTTGCTCTTTTTCTTGCCGCTGCCAGGGGCAGCGACACTGGGCCAGCTCATCTGAGCGGTCCTCCTTGAAGGGCAGAATGCCATGCATGGCCCTCTGCAGCCCTGGCGCATTTGTCCGCCAAGGCGAACAAGGTGGTGACAGTCTCCACCTGGTGTGTTGCCAGCTTCTCTAGTATCTTCTCATCACGGACCCCCTAACGGAAAGCCGTGATGATAGATGCATCGGAGATACATGGAATGGTTCCACGTACCTTGGTGAAGCGGGAGATGAAGGCCTGGAGGGTTTCCCCGGGTTGTTGCCTCACGTCGTGGAGGTGGGCCTCCACGCCATGCTGCTGATACGCGCTGGCGAAGTTCGCCGTGAACTGCACGCAGAGCTCTCCCCAGGACTGGATGGATCCCAGAGTGAGGTTCATGAGCCAAGTCCGGGCTGGCCCGGTCAGGGCTACATGAAAGTAACTTGCCATGATGGCATTGTTACCACCAACTGCTGTGATGGCGGTGATGTAGACCTGCAGGAATTCTGACGGGTTGGTTGACCCGTCATACTTTTTCGGCAGGTGCGGTCGGAACTTGGACGGCCAGGCCACCGCATGGAGGTGGTCTGTGAGCGCTGCGTAGCCCACCCCAGACACCGGTGCCTGAGCGAGTCCCTGCGGCCTTGTCACGGCCGCGTTAAGCTCGGGCTTGAGATCCCGACCCTCAATATTGAGTCAGCGGTTGCGTGCTCGCTCGATGGAGGTGCGGGCATCCTCTCCCGCACGTCAGTAGTTGAGCTCTGCCCGGAAATCTTCGGCCCGTGCACTCCTCACTGATGGAGAGTGCACAGAGCCGGATGCACCGCCCTGACGATGGTGCTGCCTAGACGTAGATCCCCCCGCTGAGCCTGGGGAAACCTGTGCCAGGTTGAGGAGGTGGTCGACGTCGTCACGCCAAGCGGGTTGTGGAGCAACTCCCTAGCTGCCACGAGTGGCCCGTTTGGTGCGAGCTGCGATTGGACCACGGAGGCTCGCTCCGCAGTGCGCTGTGGTGCAGCACGCGCCGCCACCCTAGTTGGGGGATGGCGTGAGGCATGTGGCATGGATGACGCCACTTCCTCGCCCAACAGAAGGTCGTGATGCCCATTTTCCCGCACCATTGCGGTCTTGAGCCATGACCAAGCGCCAACCAAACCTAAACTGTCCCCTACCTGGTGCGCTAAATGTCCGAGGAAATCTCCAGCCGAGTGGCGGAACGCACCCGCCTAATCCTAGTTTAGGATGAGTTTGTGGGGAGACCTAGGAACGCTTGATCAAAGGGAGCATGAACATGGGAAAGACACGAGGATTTAGAGTGGTTCGGGCCGCCGGAGCGTAATACCCTACGTCCACTTGTATGTTGTATTGCTTGAGAAAGCTTGGGAAATTGTTGGGCCTTATGAACCTTATGGAATTGTTGACCTTATGTTCTAACAAGCGCACCCTCCCTTTTATAGACTAAGGGAGGTGCATACACTGAGCGGGATCCCGACAGGTGGGTCCGGTGATAGGAGCCTGTAATATGAGAGATATGTGATCTTCTTCTCCAGCTCCTTCCTGTAGTCCTCTCGATCGAGAATTTGATGTGCGTATCTACAGCCAGGATATGGTCATGTGCCGCCTTACCGGCACAGTGCCTGCTGCCAACTCTACGCATAGTGGAGGACGAGCTGTCACTATTGGGTTAGGACCCTCTGACAGGCGAAGGAGCTGCGCTGACCCACCGCGCCGTCGCCTCCGCGCTCACTGTGGCAGCGCACGCCTCAGCTCTCACAGCAGACCATCATTCTCCTTACCCACGCGCGCGGCGCAGTGAGTTGACTGTACGCCGCCTGCCCGTGCGCAGTGCACAGTGACGCGCCACCTTGGAAACAGGCGGGCTTACCGTGGTGTCAGCATACCTGCCCAGTGTGTCAGTGGGCAGGCCATGCCTTGTCTTGGGCACGCGCAGCCCACCTACCCGTATTTAATGCGGTAGTTGGGCTAGCGTCCCGCGGAGGGCCTTCTGCCACGGGCACGTGGCAGGGCTGGCCCTACGGTCACCTCCTTCATGGCACGTGGCGGTACTGGACCCCTTCCTGGGGGAAGGGGAGGTCCGGTGTCCCGAGGCCAGTCTAGATGGGCAGGCCCAAAGGGGTCTGGCTCCCATGCGCGGCAGCCCGGACCCCGTGGGGTGTCCGGGCCTGTGGAGGCCATTCCCGAGCACCTTGTCCTCGCGGGCACGTGGGGGCGCCAGACCTATATGAACACGGGGGGGAGGTCCAGAGACCATGATCCCAGCTGTCAGGCCCGGACCGTACGCCCCGTTACCCAGAGGACAAGGGCGAGGTCACGGATAACTTTGTGTCGATCTGGTTGGACACTCTGTCAGATGACTTACTGATGGACAAGGCCACCGAAAATGTAGATCTGCTCGGAGCGGACCACCACGACCTTCTGATCATTGAGCAGCTCCTTGGCGATGAACGAGGAAAGGCAGCCGAGCATGTGGTGGCGCATGTCCACCACGATGTGCTTGGCGCACAAGCCGGAGCCGGACACCATCGCAGGAGGTACCCCTGTCTGTATGTACCGACAAGCACTTACTATGATTGATAAGCATCCGTCGAGGTACAAGGTGTAGAAGAGCACCGGGACCGACCGGCACCTCCCTGACTTCCCCTCACTCTCTTCCTATTTTCTAAGCACTACCTAGGCAGCACTAAACCTTTAACGAGCCCTTGAGCTCAAATGTGATAGTGAAAGTACAAGAGAGGAGAGGGAATGGTGTGTCTTCATTTGGAGCCTCTCCCCTCATATTTATAGGTGTGGCACCAGGGTGCTACAGCCGACAAACATGGGGTTGGCACCTGGAACCGACATTGGGGGTCCAAATATCCAATGCGGAGCTGCCACGTGCAAGGGGAACGTCGGTGCACCAAAAGTGGTTCAGCTGAACCACCATTTTGGCCGAACCAGTATAGCCGCCTTTGGCCACGGTCTTTGGCAGGGTCACTAGTAGGTGGGCCCTGACCATGGTGGGTGAATTGGTGCTGTCCCAGGTCAGTTGCATGCTCTGGTGGGTCTTTTGATCCATGTGAGGCTGAACAGCGCATTCTGATTGGTTGATGAGGTTTTGCCTTGGATTCAAGAGTGTGTTTTCCCTCCATTTCTACTCAAATTCCTGTATAGCTATATTTTCAAGGGGACATGTGGAATTGACATTATTTTAAATAAATATGTATGCAAGGAATGTTAGTTCTCCCAACTTTCTGGTCAAATTGATGGTTGAAATCATGATGTAACGAGTGTCAACAAGGTCCCCCACACTTAGTCTTTGCTCATCTGTCAGTGTTTTACCGGCTGCCCACCGTGGGGTATACCCAAGGTGGTAAGTTTAGGTGAGGAGACGCCGAGATCAGAAACTCAAAGCTGCAAGAAACACAAGATTTAGACAGGTTCGGGCGGCGAGGTGAGTAATACCCTACGTCCTGTATGGTGGTTTATATTCCCTTGGGTGTTGATGTTGTGTTTTGAATGGGTCCCTGCCCCCTTATATATCCGGATGGTCAGGGTTACATGGATCCTAGTCAATACTAGCCAAGGAATCGTACCCAGGTATAACTCGAGTAGTTTCCTTCTGTACCGACTAGCTTTATCTCCTACTCAAATGAGTAGAAAACAACATAAATAAGAGATCAGACAGGCTTTATCTCTTAATCCTATTTAAACTACGTTATGTACACAGTCCCGTAGCCCCGGACCTGACAAGCCCCCGAGCTCTTCGTAGCTGAGTACCGCAGGCTTCTTGAGTACTTTCGAAGTAGTGTTTGGCTTCTTTCGAAGCTCCATCCTGAAGTTCTTCTTCGAGTACTTTCTTGGCTACATCGAAACTATGAGGTGCTCATACCCTGAATTACTTCTTTGGTATGGTGTGCGATTAAAAAATCGCACTCCATATGGAGTAGCCCCCGAGCCTTAGGTTGAATCGGAGAATCAGGCTGAGGGTCACATTAGTCTTGAATCTTCCTTACTTTTCAAATAAATTCAAAAAAATAAGTAGTCGATGCCACATATCCCATAGCCCCCGAGCCTTGTATCCAAATCTCTCAGGTTTGGAAATAAGGATCCAAAAGTCGTGGCATGCAGTGAAAAAATATCCCTATGATGAATAACTGGTGTGATGGTACAAATGATGGAAGTTAGATCTGCAATTCCAAAAACCCCCTTTTTCGGGACAATTAACCCTGAAAAAATGATTAATCGAATATTTTATCTAAACAATCCACCAAATGACCCCTCATCTTCCGAATATTCCCTGAAATGACTCTTTAACTTCGAAACAGTAAAACTGTATCCAGCCGCTGGTTATTTAACCCTGCAGTAATGCTGAGTAAAAACTGTGCTTCCAATCTGCAATCCACCAAGAACTTTCCAAATCCCCCAAACAGAGCCGCACTCCGCCTTCACCCTCTTGAAGATCCCCAATCCAACCAAATCTCTTCGCCCCTTTCCCTACAGCCTCCGAGCAACTCGTGGCGAGCGGATCCAGAAATAGCGCCCAAGAGATCTGAAAAGGATGGGAAGAAGAAGGAGGCGCAGCCGCCGTCTGGGGAGTGGACTCACAGTAAGTGCTCCAACAACGATCTCAATAAACTTGTTTCCGAGGGATTGCTCCAAGACAAGAGTCTTGTCAACTGGCGCCCCTCTTTTCGTGAACCTTTCCCCATGGAAAATGTAGACGAAATCATCACATTTTACCATTTTGCCGAATGGGGTCTGGCCCTCCCCTCTTGCTCTTTTTTCCGAGGCCTTCTTTATTTCTACGGGCTTGAGCTCCATCACCTCAACCCGAATTCCTTTTGCCACATTGCCATCTTCATCCATTTCTGTGAAGCTTTCCTCGGAATCGAACCCCATTGGGATCTTTTCCGCTTCCTTTTCTGGGTAAAACCACAACCCACAACCAAAAATCTATCCGTTGTAGGGGGTGCCGGCATCCAACTTAGACAGCAAGCCGGCGATAGGTACCTTTCCTATAAATTCCCCTCCAACATTCCTGGATGGAAGAACCACTGGTTCTACCTTGAAAACCATGCCCCCCAGCTTCCTGAAAAATCCGGCAAACCCCCTGTCGTGAGGCCAGAGTGGAACACTGAGCCCTCCAGAGCAGACCTGGACCAAGTCGACGAGTTGCTAGCCATCATAGCAGCTCACAAAGAAATAGGGGTGACCGGAGCGTCCGTAATGTTCTCTTCCTTCAAGCGCCGGATCCGACCAATCCAAGAACGCCACACTTTAGGCTTTGACTACATCGACGCTGAAGATTCCTCTTGGATGTGCGCAGAAGAACTGACTGACGACGCCGCACTCACCCGGGTCAGGCAAGTGCTTCTAGACATGGATGCAGTTCCCTACGTCCCGCAGCTGTTTTCTACACAAAATCCTCCGAAACCGGTAAGTATTCGACTACTTTTTATTGAAAGCAAGTTCTGCTGTTCTACCACTGCTAACTGAAAATCTTCTGCAGGGATACACAGAGTTGTACCGGAGCTACCCTCCACAACCCGACATCCCTCGACCGGACCACCTTCACCCCAGTGCTGCAGCCGAAGCAAAGAGAGCTCAAGCAGCCGAGGCTCAACCCGGCAGCGAGACCACGGAAAGTGGGAGCCCCCTGGCGGAAAAGGAAGCTGAGGGGGAGGCGAGAAGGAACAACTACCCCGGACCATCCGTGGAGTTGACCAAAACTCTGCCTTCGGTCCCGCAGGGTCGTCGGGTTGTGCACAAACGGAAAGCGCATGTAGTCGAATCCTCCAGGTACAAATTTGCTGCCTTGTTGAGTTGTCAAATACCGGTGTTGTTGCATGCTGACACCATATAGATGACGTCGAGAAGCTGCAGAAGGTAGTCGCCGACACTGAACAACAGTTCACCGATTGCCTTCAGCAGATCAAGATGCTGGGCAAGGAGAAGGAGCAGCGGCAAAAGGAGCTGGAGGACCTCAGGGGAGCCGCCAAGAAGCTTGTGGACATTGTGGACCCACAAGAAGATGGCGAAGCAGGCGAGCGGCCTTTGCTGGAGCGACTTCTCGGAGCGCCGCAGAAGGTCGTCAAATTCCTCACCGAGGCCCCGGTTGCGTTTGTCAGCCACGCTCTTTCCTTTGTAAAATCCTTTCGGCTGGAGGCTCGACTAGAAGCATTTGCACAGGGTGTGGCTGCGGAGTGTTCCGAAGAACAATTCAATGAGTACCTCCAAGAAGCCCAACCTGTAGCGGAACAAATAGTAAAAAGTGTACTGCAGGATTGAGATGTAAAAACAAGTACTCGTTTCCTTGTATATATATGTTTATTTGATGTATTTACTTGTATGTGCCTTAGCTGAATTGTCATCCAAGTTGAAAGGCTAAGTAGTAGACACTACCCCGGGTGCAGCGACCCTGGAAGTAGTCGTAGTAGCTCCGATTAGGAACCCATCCAACAAGTTAGACATAACCCGATTGAGCGGATCTAACCAATTAGGAAAGAGCGCGAGCATTATTGCGAAATTGCCGTGCTTATGGCAAGAAAAATCAAAACTACCCCGAGTGCAACGACTCGGGCGTAGTCAAAATTGCTCCTCATATGAGCCCGTCCAACAAGTTAGGTATAAACCAATCGAACGGATCGAACTTGTTGGGAAAAATGCGATCATCATCGCAAATGACCATCAAAGGTCATGGCGAAAGTCAATTCATATAAAGCATGAACGTGGCCGTAGCCCCAGTCAAAACTTATAACAAGAAGTCAATAAAACATGAACGTGGCCATAGCCTCCGTCACAACTCATGACAAGAAGTCGATTTATATAAAACATGAACGTGGCCGAAGCCTCCATCTGTTAACAGAAAAATATACATTCCGAATTTTGTGACACGTAGCCTCCAAATTGATTCGGAAGAAAAAAACCGCCTAGGCATCCGGAGAACAGCTATCCCCGCACGCTTCCTCATGGGTAGAACTTGGGCAGGTTCTGAATGTTCCAAGAATTCAGGACATCTTGGCCCTCGGGGTATTGTAGTCGATACGACCCCGGTCTTGTAACCTGCTTGACGACGAACGGACCTTCCCACCTTGAGTTGAGCTTGTGTAAGCCAGACTCATCTTGGATGTGGCGTAGGACCATATCGCCTATGCTGAATGACCGTTCCCTCATGTTGCGATCGTGATATCACCGAATCCCCTGCAAGTATCATGCTGACTGAAATAGAGCGGTACAGCGAGCCTCTTCGATAGAGTCGAGCTCTAACTGCCTTGCTTCGTCCGTCTCGCCTTCATTGTACATTTCAACCCTTGGGGATTTCCACATGATGTTGGCCGGCAAGATAGCTTCAGAGCCATAGACAAGGAAGAACGGTGTTTGTCCTATGGCTTTGGATGGCTGAGTCCTAAGCCCCCAGACAACATGTGGCAATTCATGTATCCACTTTCCTCCTTTCTTGCTATTTTTATCATAGAGTCTTTTCTTGAGGCTATCAATTATCATGCCGTTCGCCCTCTTGACTTGACCATTGGCCCTTGGGTGTGCGACAGAGACATATTTGACCTCAATGCATGCATTTTTACAAAACTCTCAGAACTGATTGGCCGTGAAGTTTGATCCCAGGTCCGTGATGATGGTATTCGGGAAGCCGAAGCGATGCAAGATATCGGAGATGAAATCAACAACTCGATCTGGTGTGAGCTTAGCTATCGGCTTGTACTCAATCACTTGGTAAACTTATCAATAGCCACCAATACATGGGTGAAACCGCCTGGCACCGTTGTGAAGGGCCCAATCATATCAAGGCTCCAGCAAGCAAACGGCCAGGATGGTGGTATGGTGATGAGATAAACCAGCTCTGTATGCTTTCCCCGCCAGCGTTCTTGAAGCTGCGTGGTTGCCGCAAACTCCCTCATGTATCTCCCGCAGTATGTTGTAGCCGTCTTCTTTCGTGACGCACTTCATGAGAACACCTGATCGTGCGCCATGCCGGAAAGCTTACTGTCGACTAGGACGAACCCCTTACTTCTATGCATGACACGAGCTGCCTCTGCGCTTCTTGCGTCCATCCCCGTGTCAGACCCAGGGCTACGGGGCTGTGTACATAACGTAGTTTAAATGGGGTTAAGAGATAAAGCCCGTCTTATCTCTTATTTATGTTGTTTTCTACTCATTTGAGTAGGAGATAAAGCTAGTCGGTACAGAAGGAAACTACTCAAGTTATACCCAAGTATGATTCCTTGGCTAGTATTGACTAGATCCGTGTAACCTTGACCTCCCGGATATATAAGGGGGGTAGGGACCCATTCAAAATACAACATCAACACCCAAGGGAATACAAACCACCATACAGGACGTAGGGTATTACGCACCTCGCGGCCCGAACCTGTCTAAATCTTGTGTTCCTTGCACCTTCGAGTTCCTAATCTCGGTGTCTCCTCACCTAAATTTACCACCTTGGGTATACCCTTCGGTGGGTAGCCAGTAAAACATCAACAGCTGGCGCGCCAGGTAGGGGAGCGCATCAAAGATCCACCGGCGAACTCGATGGCATATTTCCAGTTCTCTAGGTCAGTACCTTCTTAGGGTACAACATTTGTTTTTGGCTCGTGGGTCTGCATCACAGATGGTGCGGGCAGTTTCCGTTGGTTCCTCGTTGACATGAAGCCGAAAACTCCTGCGGCGGGTTCTCATAGCGACCTCGACAAGTTTGTCGATGATCTCGATGATTTGTCAATCCTTGGATCTGTTACGAGGACCAAGGAGGAGTCTGCTTCTAGCATGACTTGGACACTCTACTCCAACAACCTTCCTTGGGTTGGATTCGTTCCAATCTGAGGGCTCGTGTAGCCGATCGTGACACGGTCTACGCAATTTGGCCACTGATCTCCAGGAGGCCAACATCTCCGAGTCTCTCTCTCTCTCCACATTGGAGGAAGACTTGGACACTCTACTCCAACTCGGAAAGCCCGAAGCCACCGCACGTCGGGGGTGCTTCGGGTTGTTTTGGTGCCAACAGTTTGATGATCACCTCCACTCCAGAGGGGCGTTTCGTGCATTGGAAGGGCATGAAACTTTCTGATCTACTCGAGGCTGAAGATCGACTTGTGGCACACCTCGAGCCTTTGCCTTTTCAGGAGGGCAGGCCGTTAGCCACCGTGGTGGAGTTGACCGAGTTAGTCAACACAAGCTCTGACGAGCTCATCTCACGCAAGGTGCTAATGGTGGAAGAAGGCGAGGATGATGACGACTTGCCCATCATCGACTTTGATGTGGTATCTAAAGATGAGGCCACAGCCAATGCTGGCGATGAGAATGACGCTGATCGTGAGGCACGGAGGACCCGGAACAGAGCTCGCGCAGCTCACCGAAGGAGGGTTAATGAGCGCATGCGATCCATGCATCGCGAGCTTGACGCTGAATTCGCTGCCGTAAGCGAGCGGGACTTCAGGACTCCGGTGGCCAACATCACTAGGGTTACGGCCATACTCGAGCGCAGTAGCGATCCGAACGTGCGTCAAGCACTTCGTTACACGCAGAGGGCCTAGATTCAGCTTGATCAGCAAAACCAGGCGTCTACCCTCAGGGAGGAACGTGTGGGTGAAAGCTGAAGCCAGGCTCACAGCCGAACGGCAGTCGGCCATCCTCAACCTCAGCGCAGCAACAACAACAACGCTCGTGGGAGTTAGGCTCCTGGCGGGAGGCAGCAGCCACCTCCAGGAGGTAACCCGCGACAGGCCAATCATAGGCCTCCTCCAGAAGACCTGCGCCAGCACATCAATGAAGGCTACGACGCGTGGTCCATGATTGATTCCAGGTGCAAAGTGCGCGAAGAAGTCGAGATAGAAGGTACGGGCTGCAGCGACCGTTTCCCAGCTTTCTCCGTGCGGTTCAGCAGTTACAAGTACCCTAAGGGCTTCAAGCCGATCGGCATCACCAAGTATGATGGCAAGCAAGCTCCTCAGCAATGGCTATGTTGCTACTCCACCGCTATTGAAGTAGCAGGGGGCTCCAACATCACCAAGGTCATCTACTTCCTGATGGCTTTGGGCCCTGCGTCGCTCACGTGGTTGGAGATCCTCAACAACAACTCGATCGACTCCTGGGTGCGGCTCAAGAAGGTCTTCATCGACAACTTCCAGGGGGCGATCGCTCGTACAGGTACTCGTCATGATCTTGCTCAATGTAAATAGGAACATAACGAGCTCCTACGATCCTATACATGCCGTTTCTTCGATGTCCGTGCCACCATTGCGAATATCTCGAAGGAGGACATCATCGACTGCTTCTACAACAGCATCACCGATCCAGGCATCCACAGAGACTTTGGGCAAAACAAGCTGAAGATTGTTGCAGGGCTTCGTGACATGATGCACGATTGGTCCAAGCAGGAAGAGAAGATGCGGGAGCGGTTCCCGAGGCAATTTAGCAATTCCGGTGGTGGCAAGAAGAACAAAAAGCCAGTGGACAAAGAACCCAAAGACGATGACCAAGGGGACCAAGGGCGCAACCCGAAGTTCCAGGATGCTTCAAAGACCATCAACATCATCTTCAGGGGAGATGGAGACTTCGGTTCCAGGCGGGAACAAAAACTGCTTCTCCGGGAGATCATGTCCGTCGAGCCGGTGGCACCACGACCACTCCGCTGGTCAGAGGTGCCCATCTCATTCTCTCGCGATGATCAGTGGACAAGCTTTTCGAAGCCCGGTAAGTTCCCCCTAGTCCTGGACCCGGTGGTGGCAGAAGTCAGGCTCACCAAGGTGCTCATCGACGGTGGGAGAAGTCTCAACCTCATCTTTACCAGCACTTTGAGAAAGATGGGTCTGGACTTCACGGACATGCTGGTTCCAAGCAAATCTCCTTTCTATGGCATTGTCCCAGGTAATGCGGCGCACCCACTTGGCACGGTGGTTCTTCCAGTCACCTTCGGCACGAGGGAGAACTACCGCACCGAGTTCATTAAATTCAAAGTTGCTAACTTTGAATCTTCTTATCATGCTATACTGGGCCATCCGGCACTCGCCAAATTCATGGCAGTGCCGCATTATGTTTATCTGCTTCTTAAGATGCCAGGACAAAGTGGGGTACTCACTCTCCGAGACGACTTGAAGAAGTCATATGATTGCAACTAGGAGGCGATCCAATATGCTTCGACTACGCGTGTGCCAAATGCTTCAGGGGAAGTACTCGCGACCGAGGAACAACTCTCCCAAGCCAGGCTGGAGATCCCTTCAAGGAAGGCCAGCAAGTCGAACATCTAGTCGACTGGTGACGTGGCCCTCAAGACGATCGAGCTCCAGGAGGGTGACTAATTTAAGACCGCCGTCATCGGCGCGGGCTTAGATGGGAAATAGGAACTCGCGCTCGTAAGTTTCCTTCAGGCTAACCAAGATATATTTGCATGGAAACCAGCGGATATGCCAGGGGTGCCTAGGGAACTGATTGAGCATAGTCTGAATGTACACCCACAGGTTGTCCCTAAAAAGTAACGCCTTCGAAGATTTGCTCACGACAAGCGTGAGTCAATTAAATGGGAAATTGCTAAACTCCTCACGGCTGGCTTCATTAAAGAAGTGATTCATCCAGAGTGGGTAGCTAATCCCGTCCTTGTAAGGAAAAAGAATAATGAATGGAGAATGTGTGTCGACTACACCGATCTCAACAAGCATTGACCAAAGGATCATTTCGGGCTACCGTGCATTGATCAAGTCGTCGACTCGACGGCGGGTTGTGTACTCCTTTGCTTCCTTGATTGTTATTCAGGATATCACCATATTGCGCTCAAGGAGGAGGATCAAATCAAGACCACGTTTATCACCCCGTTCGGGACTTACGCTTACAAAACTATTTCTTTCGGTTTGAAAAATTCAGGAGCAACCTATTAATGCGCGATTTAGATGTGCTTTGCTGATCAGCTGCATCAGAACATTGAAGCCTATGTGGATGATGTGGTCATCAAGACGAGGAATCCCGACGGCCTGATTGCAGACTTGGAAGAGATGTTCAGCAGCCTACGCAGGTTTCGGTGGAAGCTCAACCCAACTAAATGCGTTTTCGGAGTACCATCAGGGAAATTGCTTGGGTTCATCGTCAGCAATCGGGGAATTGAAGCCAACCCTGTGAAGATTTTGGCCATCACTGATATGGGTGCTCCGGCCACAATCAAAGATATGCAGAAGCTAACAGGCTATATGGCAGCCCTGAACAGGTTCATCTCCCGGCTCGGGGAGAGAGGACTAACCTTCTTCAAGCTCCTGAAGCGCCAAGACAAGTTCCAGTGGATAGAGGAGGCCGAGCGAGCCTTGCAAGACCTGAAGCATCACCTTCAGTCTCCTCCGGTCCTTACAGCGCTATTGCCGGGAGAAGATCTACTACTCTACATTGCGGCAACAACTCATGTTGTCAGCAGTGCTATTGTAGTCGAGCGCAGCGAGGAAGGCCATGCATTTGGAGTGCAGAGGCCTGTGTACTTTGTCAGTGAGGTACTCTCCGAATCCAAGGTATGATACCCGGCAGTTCAGAAACTTTTATATGCAATTTTGACTACATCAAGAAATTTGCGCCATTACTTCGATGAGTACAAGATCACTGTGATTACGGATTTTCTGTTGGCAGATATTCTCCATAATCAAGATACCACAGGGCGCATATCAAAATGGGCAGTGGAACTGGGGGCTTTGTCTATTGACTTCAAGCCACGCACTGCAATCAAGTCTCAAGCTTTAGTCGATTTTATGGCTGAGTGGAGAGTGAATCAAATTCCAACTCCAGTCGACCAGCCAGAGCACTGGACCATGTACTTCGATGGGTCTCTTAAGCTCGATGGCGGCGGTGCTGGAGTCCTATTTATTTCTCCAAGAGGCGAACAACTGAAGTATGTCCTCCAGATCTTTTGGGAGGTATCTAATAATGAAGCCGAGTATGAAGCACTCCTTCATGGGCTATGTTTGGCGATATCACTAGGCATCAAGCAACTTCTTGTATATGGTGATTCACTTCTAGTCATTCAGCAAGTCAACAAAGAGTGGGACTACAATAAGGAGACGATGGATGCTTATGTACAAGAAGTACGCAAGCTGGAAAATAAGTTTTCTAGCCTGGAGGTTCATCATGTGGTAGGGGAGTATAATTTTTGCGTAGATATACTGTCCAATCTAAGGTCTACTCGTGCACAGGTTCCAGCGGGAGTCTTTGTCCAGAAGTTAAAGCAACCATCCATCAAGTCCTCACCTCAGGTAACCACCAATGCGGACCTTCAACAACCTGATCAGGAGGTTATGATGCTTGGTGAGGATTGGAGAGAGGCTTATATCGATTTCATCCGGGATCAAAGATTACCAGCGGGGATGGATGAAAGAAGCGGAGAGGCAGCTCGTGTCATGCGTAGAAGTAAGGGGTTCGTCCTAGTCGACTGCAAGCTTAACCGGCGTGGCGCACGTTCAGTCGTTCTCATGAAGTGCGTCATGAAAGAAGATGGCTATGACATCCAAACTTTGTCCATAGCATTTATGCATCAAGGTTACTCTACTGTAAAAATTTGAACCCTAACATATCAGTAGAACAACATGAACCAATAACTCTAGCAAATTAGCACATCAAACAAGATCCAACAAGAACTACTCCTAGAGACTAGTTCTGGCCTTGTGATTTTTTACACAAGTCTTAACAAGCAGAGACTACCTTACTGTCCAAAAATCATCCACAGTACTGCCCTAGATCGAGAAATAAATTTATGGGCTATTTAAGATAAGATTAATTTTAGGTCAAGTTATAGCTTGTAATTGGACATCCTTATGTGCAAAAGTTGTAGGATTCATCAAGAGGGTCACAACAAATTTTAGTTTGCATTTATCTAATTTTTCTATAATTTTAGATTGATTTTACAAGTGGCAACTAATTTCAAAAGAAAGATTACTTGGATTCTCGCAGATTGGTCCCTTAAACTAGAAGAAAAGACCCTAAAAAGAACTTGGCGATTGCAATATAGTCCCTAGGCGGGACTGCCATGGTTGAGGTGAAATTGCCGGCGAGGGAGGGCTCGCCGGCGATGGGAAAGTGTTGGGGGAGCACGAGGATGTGACAGTTCAAGTGCCTGTAAGCTAGGCATATTATTTGTTAGTGTGAAGTATGTGCTTGTTTGTGTAAAGCTTGTGTGTGTTTATGTGAAGCTTTTGAAAATTTAAAGTGCAAGTAAAAAGGGTATTTTTGTAATTATGGAAAAACTAGGGTTGTTTTCGCAAAATGTCATTGGATAGGAGGTAACTTCAAAATAAGTGAAGGGTGGTTTTGCAAATATATTTTTCTTACTTTATCCCCTGTAAAAAAATATATATTTATCCAAAAGTTTCATTTGAAATGTATGTGTTGAATTGTGTAAAAGTTTGGGTAAAGTTGTGAAAATAAGGGTATTTATGTAATTTTATAAAAGTACAAGTCCTTTTGTGCAAGTAGTTGAATTACAAAAGTAACTTTCAAAAGTTACTCAGGGCTAAAGTGTAAAAAGGTGCAAGTCATTATGACGTGTCTATCCCGTCATCATGACATGTCATAAATGCTTGCATTTAAGTCCTAAATGTTATGAAATTTATACTCTTTAGGACAAAAGTAATTCAAATCCAACCTTTGTTCAAAATTTAACGTGTAAAGATATAAGTTTTGAGTTTTGAACTTGAGCCCTAAAGCAATGTTGTAGAGTTTGAAAAACTCTCCAACTTTCGTTTTGGGCATTTCTTCATTAGGGTTTTAGATTAATGAGAAATTTTACTTTGCTAAGAGGTCCCTGCAATTTTCTAATTTTGCGCATAAGTCCTTGGGAAGTCCTATTTCTTTTCCTTCTCTGTTTTTCCCCTCTCTCTGTTCTTCTTCTCCCTGGCATCTCTCTCTCTGGCCTCCATCCTTATCTTCACCCCGGCCGCCCCTCTCTCTCCTCCACGCGGCTCGGGTGGTGCGGGCGCAGGCGCAGGCGCGGGTGCGCGAGCGCGGCGCGAGCGGGCGCAGAGGCTGGCGACGCGCGTGAGCCGTGCGGGAGCGGGCGGCGCTGGCAGCGCTGGCGTGCGGCTCGGCGCGGGCGTGAGCGGCTGCGGCAGCTCGGCGCAGGCGCGCGTGGGCGGCTGGCGTCGCAGGCGCGGCGGGAGCTGGTGGGGCGCGCGGAAGCTGGCGGCACTGGAGCAGGCGCGGAAGCTACGGCCTGGCGTGGATCCGGCGCGCAGGCGCGTGGGGGCGCGGCAGCTAGGGGCTGGCGGCGCCCAGGGGTCCCCTTCCCCGTGTCCTCCTGCGCAGGCGAGAGGCTACGGTTTCCTTCCCCGTGGGCGCAGCACCGGCGACGTTCGGGGCTCATGGTGCTAGAGCGCACAGGCGCGCGTGTGCGAAGGTGCTGCAGCATGGCGGTTCGGGGCAGACCTGCCCAGGGGGTAGTAGAGCCACGCGTGGTGGACGTCGGAGGCCGTCGAGGAGAAGGCAGCGGACGAGGTCAGGCGGCACTGCGAGCTGCTCGTGGAGAACGGAGGTGGCCGGGCGCGACGAGCTCGGAGGAGCCACGGTGCAACCAGGCACAGCGAGCTCCCATCACCCATACGGAGGTCGAGGTAGGAGCAACGCGGCACGGGTTCAATGCGCAGCGCAAGGCCGGCGGCGGTGGTAGGCCGGCCCTGACGGTGTCACAGCAGGTGGAGAGGGCGGCGGAGTTGCAGGACCCGGAGGTCCGGGCGGAATTGGACTGGCGCGTCCGCGGGTGCAAGCGGGAGTGTTCTACCGGTGGCCGGCTCGGCTCGATTTCTGCACGCGAGTGCGCGTGCAAGGCAACAGGCCACGCGCGAGTAGGTTGAGGGCCAGTGGTGTGAGAGCGGAACGGGAACAGCGCGCAGGAGATGCGACCAGGCGCGGCGGTCCTGCAGGAGGCTACGCGGGTGTGCCGGCCGTGTTTCTGCAGCACACGCGCGTGGGCAGAGGAGGCTTAGCCCGTGAACAGGAGGACCCTGAGGTTCGCGGAAGAGTCAGCATAGCGAACCAATCCGGCCCTATCGGCTTCTCCCATAAATCCACGACATCCAGCAGCTCCTACCCCTTGTTGATCGCCCGAGCAAGACCACAGCACCTCGAAGAAGCTCCTGGACCCCCCATCGAGCCTCTTCCATCCCTGTGTGCCGGAACATCACCGCCATGGCAAAGTCAACCGCCGTCACTACAGGTCACCGTGAGGAATACCCCTCCGGCTATTCTTCGCCCACTACAATTCTCTAGCAAGCTTCTTCGTCACTCACAGAACCTTGCCAACGTCGAGCACTTCTCATCGCCAATCCTGTTCACCACGGGAATTCACTTTCCACCCGTTCTCCTCCATAACCAAGGCCACCCCAAGGTTTGCCCTGACCCACTAAATCTTCCTAATGGCGGCGACCCCTTTGCCGGAACGTCGTCATCTTCTTCCTATTCTCTATTTTCCCCTACCAGGGACTAAATTGCTTCGATTTAGAGAATTCTAGGGTGTCCTTTGTAAAATTTTCAAAACCTTCTTTATTTCAAATCAGTGAACTTCTACATTCTATAGAAATTCGTAAGAAATTCATAAAAATACAAAATCAGTTTTGTTTGAATCCTTAGGTCAAAATCTACAAGTTTCATGTTGTGATCTTGAGCTGAGAGTCTTTGATTTGTAGTCTAGGTTAAATATTAGGGAATGAGTGCTTTATTGTACCTTATGTTGTATGCATGTGTTATAGCTGAAAGGTAAATCATAGGATGTATGTCTCAAGTAGAGATGTGTGATATCTAGTTAATCCTTTCACACGAGTGCTCATATCCCTGCCATCAAGACATTGTCCTTGTCTTGATTGCCGTTTCCTTAAGGTCCTTTTCTTATAGGGATCCTTGTTAGTTCGTATGTAACTGCTGCTTAACTTATACATCTCTGCAGCTATACTTCAGCATCAGCTATCGGCTCAGCCGCTAAGCATCCGTTTCAATTGAGTCTATGATGTTTCTGTGTAACAGCTGTCAGCCGATGCATTTCTTTTGATATGCTTCTACCATCGGCTGATTAGCCGATCCGGTTGTTACCCTTCTAATATCTAGCCGATACAATTCTTTTGTTCTGTCCTACATCGGCTACACATAGTTGATGTATCGGAGATGCACACACGATCTTAAGGTTCTTGCTATCGGCCGATCCAAGCCGATTCTAGTTGTTTTCCATATCGGTCAAATATGGCTGATCAATCCTTAGTTTTCCCATCTTTATCCACACACTTTTATCAGCTGATTTATCAGCTAGGAAATCGGCTATATACCTATAGGTCACATACCCTTAACCACACTCCAATCGGCTGTACATCTGTAGAACATATTCCCATCGGCACAAACCCATCAGCCACATCCTCTTTAGTCAAATTCCGCACTTGTGGTCTCATCAGCTTAGTCCGATATTAGTGTTCTGTTCAACCTAGTTCTTGTAACAAGTCCGGCTTAGATAACCCCATCAGCTGTACGTCACTCAATTGTTGTGCTGACGTAATCAAGCTGACACAACCACACCTAGTTACCTAGGATAGCACTTAGGCACATCTCAGTTAAGACACAGCTGCTTTAAGAATCACCCCTCTGCTAAAGTAATCGATGTTTTCATCGATCAATTAAGAACCCGATGCACCTATCAATCGGCTACACCGGCCAAAGTACACCACCCTAGATCAGTAAGCTAACACAGTAGACACGCCTCTGTTAGGCACGACCAAAGCACATCAATCGGCTAAACCTGATGCATCCTCATTGGTTAAGGCCAAGACCAATGCACCAACCAATTAGATAGACCAGAAACATGCTGATAATCCAATCAGCAAGATCTTTCCTTGTTTTATCCTAGAAACACTGTACCTTTAATATTTCTACCTCTATCAGCTGTTTTAACCTTAGGTGAATCCAAATCGACTAATCCCCTCTGATCATACACAGAGACCGCTCCTGCTGATTTCTCTTTCAAACGGAAATCAGCCGAATTCCTAAGGCAAAGTAGATAGCTACCTCCTTTGCCTGTTCCATCGGCTGAACCCTGTTGTTTTCTTTTGGCTCTGTTGTAATCTTCAACAAATAGCCGATTCTAATTAGTTGTCCACCTAAAGCTCTATCTAAGTTTAGTTTCAGATTTTTTTGGTTGTTATACGAGTAATATGTTAAATGAATATTGGATTGCAACTTTATCGCGAATTAAGATAGTTTTATCTGCACACTTTGAATGTAATGTTGCATTGCATGTAGATACGACTACTTCCGCAAACAGTACCTATGAGATCTCCCAGGAGTCTGCAGAGGATATTTCTGAAGACCAAATGAACATCACCAAGGAATTATCTGAAGCCCCGAACCAAAGTTCGGAAGATAATAATACTAACATCCCTGACTCCAGCCCCACCAGTAAAGGCAAGCCCCGGTGCATAATCCAGTATTTCCGTTTATTACAATCTCATTATTATATTATATATCTTGCATTAAGTCTAGGAGTTGAAATGAAACCCTAGTTCCATAAGATCTTAGGAATCCAATATATTGTACCCGAGTCCTTATCGCTTAGATGCTCTGCTAAATAGGACCGGTAAAAGTCAGGTGGTTTCCTGTCACTCGCGCGATATAGGAATTGCATGTTTACCATTCTGCAGTCACTATAAGGATGGTGGATAGTGTCATGTGCTGTATCACGACCTGGAGGTTTACCCTGTCTATTTTGATAAAAGTGGTTAAGGTCGAAGTGTGTGGTAGTGGTGGCTAAGCGTTTGAAAGTACTAGCCACAAACTGCAAAATATGGTAAAGCGGTAAGCCTAGTAACCAATCAGCTTGGCAAGTGGACATACCTTCCACCACTCGTAATTTAGTTTTTCTCACGCACCGACGTGTGGGAGTACGTTCTGCAAGGCAGACAGGAATACGGGTTCATATAGTCGCGCTACAGACGTATGTCCTACACAATTGGTGTGCGTACGGTCCTGCAAGTCGCTTGTGGTGGCCTGCTCCACGACCTGGAATGAAAGACAAACGGTTGCTTCGGAACACTCATTGGATTGTTCCAAGCGTGTGAGTTAGGTTTACCTTGCAAGGTTGAAATTCGATTCAGAATCGTCCGTTTCTCACGAAGATTGAGACTGCTTATTCCTTCTGCCACATAGAGTAAGAAGTGCAACTATTGATGGAATAATTGTGGCAGAACCGCTCGAATTATTCCGGCTCAAGTGCGCTATTGATCGCCGTACAACTGCAATCAGCCCAACGCACTTCAAACGGAACAATCCTTTGGTCTGTCAGGTCTCCGCCCGATACAACCACGGTTCAGCAGGATCGAAGCAGGTTTACCTCGCACGAAGGCGAGTTCACATCACAGAATAGCTCATCAACTTTAATTTACAGCCATATATATACATTATTACAAACCGAGTTCAAAGAGAAGTAAATTTATACAACCATGTTCAAACTGACAAACGTAACAGCTTGTCTAAACTCATAGCGGAAGAAAAAGTTTTACGCGACTACACACGTCGCGAAGGCGAACACCAAGCTTAGCCCAGGGCCTGGTGTCACTCCGGAGGGTCAGTGCCAACCGGGGACGGGTCCCACTCCACAGACCAGCCATAAGGAACGGACGTTGGCCACACAAGGTTGTCCGTGGGAGTTTCGTAGGTCGTACCTGAAAACAGATATTGGCAAGGCTGAGTATTCTAATACTCAGCAAGGCTTACCCGGGGCTGGGTATACTTTAGCCCATAACTAGACTCATGAAGGCATTGTAAAGGCTCTGGGTTTATTTTCAGCTGAAAAGCAACAAAGAGTATGAACTATTTTCAAGTTTTAGCTTTCATCTTCTAGTTGAATATTTATTCTAGATTAGCTCCTACACTAAGCAATCAAGGTAGTGATTATCATCCATCAAGATTATCCATCATTAATTCCATTTCTTACTCAATGTGGTAAAAGGGATAGGCAGTCTCATGCATCGTGAGAGGCGGACGATTCCTGAATTGAGATTCAACCTTGCAAGGTAAACCTAACACACACGCTTGGAATACCAACAGGGCGTTCCGAAGCAACCGTTTACCTTTCATTCCGACTCGTGGACAGGCCACCACAAGCGACTTGCAGGACCGTACCCACATCACTCGTGCAGGACATACGTCTGTAGCGCGACTACAAAACCCGTATTCCTGTCTGCCATGCAGAACGTACTCCCACAGGTCGGTGCGTGTGAACATAACATAAAGATCGAGTGGTGGGAGTATGTCCACTTACCAGGCCGATTGGTTACTAGGCTTACCGCTTTACCATATTTCGCGGCATGTGGCTAGTACTGTTCAAACACTTAGCCACCACTACCACACATATCGACCTTATCAACTTTTAACGAAACAGACAGGGTAAACTTCCAGGTCATGATACAACACATGACCCTGTCCGTCATCCTTATAGTGGTTGCAGTAATGTAAACATGCAACTCCTATATCGCGCGAGTGACAGGAAATCACCCGACTTCTACCGGTCTTATTAGCGGAGCATCTATCCGATAAGGACTCAGGAGCATTACATTGGGTCCCTAGTAGTTATGCATCTAGGGTTTCATTACAATTCCTAGACTTAATGCATAAGTATAGATAAATAGACATAGATTGCAATGTAATAAAGTAGTAGGATATGTCCGGGGCTTGCCTTCTAGAGTGAGGTTGGGGGCCGGAACGTCAGAGGCTTCCGAACTTGGGTTCGGGGCTTTAGTTAGTTCCTCGACGACTTGCGTTGGGTCTTCAGAAAACCCTTGGTCTTGTCCTACGACCAATTCGTAATCTCCGTCGTCGAGCGTCGTTGATTCTATATGAGATGCAATAATTTAAGTAAAATGAAATTTAAGTTTAAGATCTTACATTGCAAAAGTTGCAATTCACCAAGTCAATACACAAGAGTTCACGAAATAAAAGGATTTATGTTTGAATTACTATTTATAAAGGAGTCATGAGGGTATCACTGAATCTATCACAAACAGGAACTAGAATATTTGAATTTGAAATCTAAATTTAAATTCAAAACTTTAAGTTAAAAAAAATCATAAGATTTTGAAAACTTGGTTATACCCTAAATATTAACATAATACAGTATAACAAAAAGATCTTAACTAATTAGATTTATAGAACATGCTTTAGCTAAAATTTAAATTTGGATTGCTTAAATTTAAAAGAAGTTAAACTACCACATAAAACTAGGTTTGAAATTTTAATACAAGGTTACCCATAGTTTATAGAAGTTACATGCTAAAATTCCTAAGCAACAAAGCACACATGCAAAAGTTATGTACTAATTACCCTTTAACCTTGAATTTAAAATAGATGCAAACATATTTAGTTTCATATCAAACTTTATAAACAAAAGTTGTAGGACTTGAAATCTAGTTTCTAACAAAACTAATTTTGCAATTTTTGGATTTTTCTATGATTTCCTACGAATTTTACAAGACAGAGGACACACACACATGAAATAACAGATGCACAAAGGGGGGGTCTCGGTATATTTGCATTGGGGCCCCTAGACTAAGTCTTCTATTTGCAAAAGGGCCCTTGCCGAGCCCCGACGCCGGCCGGCCTCTCGGCCCCGACGCGTTCTCGCCGGCGGGGAAGAACTGGCCAAGCACGATCTACAGAGTCCACAGAAAGGATGGGGAGGGGTAGTACTCCACGGGTGACCGCGGAGCATGGTCGGCGGCGGAGAGCTGCGGCGGCCGTGGCGGCGCAACGCCGTTCCCGGTGAAGGGCCGGCGAACGTGGAGAACTAACGCGCGCACGAGCACCAGTGGGCAAGGGAGAAGCGATTCCCGTACTTGGATTGGACGGAGGGGTGGCGGAGCGCGCTGTCGACGACGAGGCCGAGCTTGGGCGGCGCCGGTGAAGGGCGACTCGGGTTGGGGCAAATCCGGCGAGGGGGATGGCCGGAGCTGGACTAGATCAGGTTGAGGGGCTAGGGGAGGAGGCAAGGAAGCAGTAGGCCGAAGGAATTTGGGTGGAGGAGAAAGATCACGGCGAATTTCCGGTGAGAAGGGTGCGGCGGCGGCTCTGTTTTTAGTGGTCGCGAGGAAGGAAGACAGGGGGAGAAACAGCAGAAGGATGGAGCTTGGTCCGGTTTTGTAGCAGGGAGAAGGAAGGGAGAAGGAGTTCACCCAGCCAGTGCAGACAACGGGCGGTGCAGGCGGGTCGGGTAGGGCGGCGTGGCAGCCGTTCGGGACACCGGCCCGACGTGGAGGAGCAAGGAACGGCCAACGCGGGCACTGTGGGCGGTGGGAGGAGGGATGGATCGACGCGTGGAGCAAGTGGCAGAGAGGGGCAGAGCCGCAGGCGGTGCTCAGGATCTGCGGGGCGGTGGCGTGCAGCGGGAGAAGAACAGAGAGAAGCTCGGGTTTGGGGAAGACGAAGGGGACTTAGTTGTAAAAAGCAGAAAACTCAGGGGCCTCACTGTAAAGTATAGATAACTTTCCAACCAGTGCTCAAATGGAGATGGGCCCAAAAGCAAAAGTGTATAGTTTTTCAAAATGCACAACTTTGCTTTAGGGCTTATCCATAAAAGAGCAACAGTTTTGAAAATAAAAAGAAACTTAGCTAAACTTTCAAACTTTATATAAATCCTATAGATAAAACTACACTACACATATGTCCAAAAGGTAGTTTCACTTATTTTAGCGATTTAAACACAAGTTTGAACTTTTGTAAAACAGCCCTCATACTTTTTTTTAAAATCTACCCTCCATGCTTACTTATTTAACACAAAAGCACCCTGATTTAAAAACAATTATGCAAACAATCATTTTTACTTATCATTAATATTTTTAAACACACTTTTGCTACACTTTGTACACAAACACATACTAAAAACCTAGGGTGTGACCATACTATTTACCTGAGTGTCACAATAATCTTGATGGATGATAATCTCTACCTGGCTTGTATAGATTAGGTGATAACCTAGAATGGTTAATAAAACTAGAATCTGAAGCTAAAATATGAAAGTTAGCTCGTACTCTTTGTTGCTTTTCAGCTGAAATTAAACCTAGAACCATTATAGGCCTTCATAAGTCTAGTTACATGGCTAAGTATACCATGAAACGGGTAAGCCTTGCTGAGTATTAGTATACTCAGCCTTGTAGTTATATGTTTTTTAGGTAATATCTTTGAAGACCCTACTCTTCCCCTGCCTTGGCCCTGTGCTCTTCCAGATGGTTGGTCCGTAGAATGGGATCCGTCCCCGGCCAACACTGATGATACCGAGTGATGTCGTGCCCGGGCTTAGCATGACATCCGTCTTGACGACGTGTTGTAAATCATCGTGTATGTTTTCCGCTGCCAAGAACCATAACTTTAACAGTTTGTAATAATTTTTCTAAATTTTGAACTTCATACTACTTTTGGAAACTCTGGTAATGTAATTCCCTGTGATGTAAAATATCATGGTGACTGTATCTCTGGACTCACCTTCGTGTGAGGTAACCTTATTTGATCCTGTATCGGTGGTTTATCGGGACGCTACCCGACAGGCCAAGGGATTATACCGTTTGAAGCACGTTGGAGTCCTCTGGAGTGGACTCGCGTGCTTGAGCCGGTATAATTCAGGTTGGTTCTGCCACAGAGGACAGCGAAGGCTACCTGTAGGTGGGCTCGGTTGGGGCTGGAGATGGCCGG
Source organism: Panicum hallii (assembly GCF_002211085.1). Taxonomy (NCBI): domain Eukaryota; kingdom Viridiplantae; phylum Streptophyta; class Magnoliopsida; order Poales; family Poaceae; genus Panicum; species Panicum hallii. The sequence continues at coordinate 44,209,955 of NC_038046.1, read as the reverse complement.
AGGAGGATTGCCAGCGGGAGCAGTGGGGTAGCGGCGTGGAGGTGGCTCGCTGGCGGCCATCCAGCGAGGTAGGGGTGGTGTGGGGAAGTCAGGGAGCTTCAAGGGGCCATAGGAAACTGATTCATGGGCTTGACTTGGGTGGAAGTGGAGCGGAAGCAGGGAGTCGACAGCAAGGTCGAGCGGTGGCACTAATGGCGCGGTGGTGGTGGTGCTCGGATGCATGTGAGCAGGGGAGGAGGGGCTGGGCGCGACCAAGTGAAGGGAGGTGTGGCTGGGACAAGGCAACGCATCGGGCATGGTTGGATTAAGGGTAGGGAAGGGCGGTGCCTGTCGGGGCCCTGCCCTTTGGCGTGGCTCCCCGGCAGGCATCGCCGGCCAGGTGGCCGGCGGCCGCTGCCCCTCGGCGGGACAGGATAGGGGAGGGAGACAGAGAAGGAGAGTGAAGGAAGAGAGAGAAAGAGTGAGGCCCCGGGTTCAAATGAATTTTTCTCAAAACTTTGCAAGGATACTTTGAACATGAAAGCTGTATGGAATTTGAAAATCTACGATTTTCATTTTGGATCAAAGTTCATTTGAGCTTTACTTTAGAAGTTATTTTAAATGTAAGACTACTAGGATTTGAATTCCTATTCATCTTTTAAATTAGGAACCTAAATAAATTTTGCTAGATTATTTACAGGATCCATAAGGTTTTTATTCAATTATTTTGATTTTAGAGCATTTACCGTGAATTAATAGTAATTTACTTAACCATAAAAAGAAATATAAGGAAATATAGGTATTGTGCATTTCATGCCACATTGCATTGTTTTATTGTTTGTCTTCCATTTGAATTTAAATTTCAAATTGAAATTCAAATGCATTTGAATGCAATTCTTTTACTCCCTCATTTTGGCTTTGGGCTCGGCCCACTCTCTCTTTCTCATTTTCCTCTCTCTTTTCCTCCACACGGCCCAAGCCCAGCCGGCCTTTCCCCTTCCTCCCCTTTCCTCCCCGCACGGTCGAGCTGGCCAGCCTGCTCCCCTCCTCCCCGGCCCAACGGCCCGCCCGCGAGCCAGCTTCCTTCTCCCCTTCTTTCTCTCGCTGACGGCCAGAACCCACCTGTCGGGGTCGTCCCCGACCTCGAGCCAGACCACCATCCCCCACCATGCGCTGCCCCGGGCCCGCACGCTAAGACCCCTGCGGCCGCCCTATAAAGCCACCGCCCCGTGCCCTAGGATCCGCAAGAACCGCAGCCGCCGCCTTTGCCTCGTGAACCCTAGCCGCGCCGCCGCCGCCGCCGCCGCCAAGCTCGGGCACGCTATCATCTCACCGCTCCACTGTCGCTCCTTCACCCCTGTCCGCTGTCGAAGCTCCATGTGGAGGTGGGCATCGTCGCCGGCCCTTTCCCCCTCTGTTCCCTGCCTTCCCGTGCGCACGATTCTCGCCGGAGCTCCGTGACCACGCACAACCGTCGTCCGCCTTCCTCGGCCCCTGGCGCCTCATCTCAACCCCTTAAATGTGTTCCCCTCATTGCTCTCTTTCTCCGAGACTAAACCGAGTCGAAATCGTGACCGGAGTCGTGTTTACGCGATTTTCCGACGAGCTGCCGCCACCAGTGACGCCGCGGACCCTCGCCGCCGGCGCTAGTGCCGCCGCCGGCGTCGCTCTGCCGCTTCGCAGCCGTCCGATCCAGATCCGACAGTCCAGATTAGATGTAGACCGGAGTCAAATAACCCGACACCAGTCAATCCTAGAGTATTTGCATTTTGGCCCCTGAGTTCTATCCAAATCAACCCACAGCCCACGGCAGTTCAAAAGTATTCACGAATATATCCTTCTTCTTTTGTTTAAGCCCCTGTCCTTTTCTAAAATAGAACCCACCATCCTTAGCACCTCAGTTTTTCAATCTAAACCCTAGATCTGAGGTTTAATTATGATCTAGCCCTCAGTTTCTTTATTCAGAGCCCTTTCTAGATTCAAATTTTCTACAAATAAGCCCCTGGAATCATGTTTTAGACATAACTTCTCCGTTTTAACTCCATTTTCATCGATTCTCGCGGTCACACGACCCTTGCGACGTATACAGTAGCTTTCTAATGTTGTTTTGCTCTATTTATATTGTTTGGTGTACTGTTTCTTATTTATTGTATTTGTTTGAAGACGTTCCCGAGCAGCACTAGCACTTTGACAAAGGCAAATGGTCCTTGATCATATTCTGGCCCTAATAAGTTTCTAAATACATACATTTACTTTATATGCATACATGTGTCTATAATATGATGGATCCCAAACTAAGGATGTGCCTAGTTTCTTTTGAACTTTCTTGATTAAACCTGGGTTGTTATATCTTGTTACATCCGGTTTAGAAAAGGTAACCGAATGCATCCCATATGTGCACCAGGATCAAGTTCTGCACACATAGTAGACATCACAAGTGTATGCCCGAAACAATGTATTAACGAAATAGAGTATAATAGTACTTTATTACATGACCGACAGTCTTAATCTTAAGCGAATAAATAATCATTAATAACTAGCAGAGGACTTCAATTTCACAGGTAGATGACTGGGAGACATACGCCTAGTACTCTTCGAAATCTTCAGGGAACTCCAGACAATTATCTTGTTCTGAGCAGCATCGGTTTTAATAAAGCAAGTGTGAGTACACTTATGGTTGGTACTTAGCAAGTGGAGTAAATTATATGACATGCAAGGCTATAATCAAGGAAAAGCCGACATGATTTGACTGCGATAAGCATTTTTAGTTGGTCAAGTTTTATTAAGCAAGCATTAACTAAGTGTAAGTATATACCAACCCTTGAATAAATAAACAGATAAGATAACAACAACATAAATAAATAAAGAACATTGATTTAGATCATCTTCAAGTTCAATTATCATGTGAGTGTCCAAGCCGCTCTTAACCGTGAGCACGGCTGATATATCAGTTTTGATTCTGCAGAGGTTGTACACTTTACCCAAAATTCGTGCCACCCGATTTCACCGAGGTAGCTAGCTTCTTAAACACTTCCGAGGTGAGTGGTAAGGGATTCACTATGAGACCTTTACAAAGATTACGTAACTTATGACAATCTGCTAAGGTTTCAAGTCAAAGCGGTCCTAACCCTTCCTAATGAGGTAGTGCCTTAGCCAAGGACCATATATCTATATGCCTCAAGAGGACCGAGCTATACCCCAACTGATGTGAACCCGCTAAGGTTTGTTCCTGATCTTTCGATGAGAGGCGTGGGATAACTCAATTGATGGAGGAGACGATGCTCATAGCCCGACAACGGCCTTCCAAGGACGTTTCGCCTTAGCAACCGATACACCACCTCCTATGGTTGCCGCGATCTTGTGGAGCGTGACTCCCGGCCACTAGGGCACTCATCCTCCAAGTAATCGAAGAACTAGCAAGAACAAGTAGAACAAATACTGAAATTATGAGATGTAACTGAAGGTTTCAAACCGAATCTCAATTATGGTGGGGTTCCAAAAATAAGTGGACGGGCGGCTGGATCAGCACGCGCGTCTACAAGGAAGTAGCAAAAGCTAACCTTGCATCTAACAAAACCCGCATGTTCTTGACGGCAGCTAAAGGTTATAAAGAAGTGGGAGAACGACCACAAGGGTGTTGGGGTCATGTTCCAACCCTAGGACGTGTCCAAATTGGACTCAACTTGATACACAGCCCGTTGGGCCAAAATAGAGTGACGCAGCATCGTGGCTGAAAATAATTCTGTAGTAAATCGAGGATTGCGGTTGACTCCGAATAGATATAGAGGTGATTCCAGATCCATTGGAAAGTAGATTTGATAAGCTTTCCAGGAAGTACCTAAACAACCAAAATGGAGTCCAGATGAGGTTATGGCGGCCGTCACAAGTCGTGTCTATCCTGCAGTCCGAATCCAGCCTGCGCGATGCCTCTTCCCTTTTGATCCAATCCATTGTTCCTGAGTAAAATAAGAGTGCACGTGTCTCCATTGTCCAAATATCATGAACCTGAGCTTAAGAGTAAACTTACTTGATGGATAAGCCGATGAGCACGAGCGCGAGTAATAGGACCAAGAGGTGTTGTCGAAGTAGATACTGGTGTAGGTGTGGATGTATCGTTGGTGGCGATGTCCTCATCATCCTCCCTTTCTTGCATTTGAGTCATCCTCGAATCAAGCCCATCATCCGCTCCCATATATGGCTTCAAATCTGCAATGTTAAATGTGGGACTAACCCCAAAATCTACAGGCAGGTCTAGCTTATATGCATTATCATTAATTCGCTCTAACACTTTAAACGGTCCATTAGCCCGAGGCATCAATTTAGACTTTCTCAAAGCAGGAAACCTATCTTTTCTCAAGTGCGACCAAACCAAGTCACCAGGTTCAAAAATCAATTGCTTTCTACCTTTATCACCAGCAAGATTATACTTAGAATTCATGCGCTCTATGTTTTCTTTAGTTGTTTCATGCAGTTTTAACATCAGTTCAGCACGTTGCTTAGCATCAAAGTTCAATTTTTTAGAAGTGGGCAAAGGCATTAAATCAATAGGAGCATGAGGTATCAAGCCATAAACAATCTCAAAAGGGCACATCTTTGTAGTAGAATGCATGGAACGATTATAAGGAAACTCAACATGAGGGAAACATTCTTCCTACAACTTAATATTCTTCTTTAAAACAGCCCTTAACATGGTAGACAAGGTTCGATTAACAACTTTAGTTTGACCATCAGTTTGGGGATGATAAGTGGTAAAAAATAAAAGCTGAGTTCCCAATTGTGCCCATAAAGTTCTCCAAAAGTGGCTAAGAAATTTGGTATCACGATCAGAAATAATTATGTTTGGCACACCATGCAAACGAACAATTTCTCGAAAGAACAAATCAGCAACATGTGTAGCATCATCAGTATTATGACAAGGAATAAAGTGTGCCATCTTAGAAAATCTATCCACAACCACAAAAACGCTGTCACGTCCCTTCCTAGTTCTAGGCAATCCCAACACGAAATCCATAGAAATATTCTCCCAAGGAGCATTAGAAACTGGTGAAGGCATATACAAACCATGCGGATTTAAACGTGACTTAGCTTTTTGATATGTAGTGCAGCATGCAACAAATCGCTCCACATCTCTTCTCATTTTTGGACAAAAGAAATGACCAGCAAGTACATCCTCTGTCTTCTTTGCTCCAAAATGCCCCATCAAGCCACCTCCATGCGCTTCCTGTAACAACAACAAACGAACGGAGCTAGCTGGAATGCATAGCTTGTTAGCTCGAAACACAAACCCATCATTGACAATGAATTTGTTCCATGCTTTTCCATCCTTACAATGTAGTAAGATATCCTTAAAATCAGCATCATTCACATATGGTGTTTTAATTGTGTCCAAACCAAAGATCTTGCAATCAAGTTGTGTCAACAAAGTATATCGCCTAGACAAAGCATCAGCAATGACATTCTCTTTCCCTTTCTTGTGTTTGATGACATAAGGAAAAGATTTAATAAATTCAACCCACTTAGCATGTCTACGGTTCAGTTTTCCTTGACTACGAATATGTTTCAAAGATTCATGATCAGAATGGATAATAAACTCTTTGGGCCACAAATAATGCTGCCATATTTCTAATGTGCGCACAAGAGCATACAATTCCTTATCATAAGTAGAATAATTCAGAACAGGTCCGCTCAATTTCTCACTAAAATATGCAACAGGTTTACCATCTTATAACAAAACACCACCCAAACCAATTCCACTAGCATCACATTCAAGCTCAAAGGTCTTATTAAAATTAGGAAGTTGGAGGAGAGGTGCATTTATCTTTCAACATGGTGAACGCATTCTCTTGTGTGGTGCCCCAAGAAAAAGGCACCCCCTTCTTCGTAAGCGCATTCAGCGGTGCCGCAATGGTGCTGAAATCCTTCACAAAGCGACGATAGAACCCAGCAAGGCCTAGAAAACTCCGCACCTGTGTGATGGTCTTTGGTACAGGCCATCCTTGAATAGCTTCCACCTTGGCTTGATCAACTTCAATTCCCTGTGGAGTAGCAATATAGCCAAGAAAAGATACTCGATCTGTGAAAAAGACGCACTTCTCGAGGTTACCAAATAAACTTGTGTGGCAGAACCAACCCGAATTATACTGGCTCAAGTACGCGAGTCCACTTCCTAGGGCTCCAACGTGCTTCAAACGGTATAATCCCTTGGCCTGTCGGGTAACGTCCCGATAAACCACCGATACACAGGATCAATAAGGTTACCTCACACGAAGGTGAGTCCAGAGATACAATCACCAGCACAATTTACATAATAGGGAATTACATTACAAGAGTTTATAAAAGTAGTACAAAGCTTCAAACTTAGAGAAAACAATACAAACTATTTAAGCTATGATCTTTAGCAGCGGAAAACATACGCGATGATCTACAGCACGTCGACAAGACGGATGTCATGCTAAGCCCAGGCACGACATCACTCGGTATCACCAATGTTGGTCGCGGACGGATCCCATTCCACGGACCAACCTTCTGGAAGAGCACAAGGCCAAGGCAAGGGAAGAGAAGGGTCTTCAAAGACTTTACCTGTAAACATGTAACATAGCAAGACTGAGTATACTAATACTCAGCAAGGCTTACCCGGTTATGGTATACTTAGCCATGTAACTAGACTTATGAAGGCTTATAATGGTTCTGGGTTTAGTTTCAACTGAAAAGCAACTAAGAGTGGATCCTTAATTTCAACTTTTAGCTTTCAGATTCTATGTGATTATCCATTCTAGATGAGCACCTATAGCTATTCAATCATGGTAGAATCTTTGGTCAAACATCATCTTTGATAATCATATGATTGCTCTTATTACTCAATGTGGAAAAGGGGGTAAGCAGTCTCATGCATCGTGAGAGGCGGACGATTCCTGAATCGAAATTCAACCTTGCAAGGTAAACCTAACTCACACGCTTGGAACACCACAGGGTCGTTCCGAAGCAACCGTTTTTCTTTCATTCCGACTCGTGGACAGGTCCACCACAAGCGACTGCAGGACCATACGCACTTCCAAAGTGCAGGACGTACGTCTGTAGCGCGACTACAAAACCCGTACTGCTGGTTGCCCTTGCAACACGTATTCCCACACGTCGAACATAAGTAACCAGAAGAAGCAAGACGAGTGGTGGGAGGTATGTCCACTCCTCGGGCCGATTGGTTACTAGGCTTACCGCTTACCATATTTCGCGGCATGTGGTTAGTACTTTCAAACACTTAACCCGCACTTCCACACGCTGCGACCTTAACAGATTCAACAACACAGACGGGGTATCACCTCAACCATGATACCTCACAAAACTCCCGTCCGTCATCCTTATAGTGATAACAGGAATGTAAACATTACAACTCCTATATCGCGCGAGTGACAGGAAATCACCCGACTTCTACCGGCCCTATTAGCATAGCAGCTAGTCGGACTCAAGTACTAGTATCCATCACATTGGTTCCTAGGAGAATGCAACTAGGGTTTCAAGCAATTCCTAAGAACTTAATGCATAGAATACGTAAATAAATATAGATTGCAATGTAATTAAAATAGTGGGTTATGTCCGGGCTTGCCTTTACTGGTGGGTCTGAAGTTAGAAATGTTAACATCTTCCGAACTTTGGTTCGGGGCTTCAGTTAATCCCTTGGTGACATTCACTCGGTCTTTAGGAACATCCTCCGTAGACTCCGGGGAGATCTCGTAGGTACTGTCTGCGGAAGTAGTCGTATCTACATGCAATGCAACATTCCATTCATAGTGTGCACATAAAACTACCTTACTTCACAATTCAATTGCAAACCAGCATTCATACAACATACTATTCACATATCAACCAAAAAGATCTGAACTAAACCTAGATAGAGCTTTAGGGGGACAACTAACTAGAATCGGCTACTCGTTGAAGATTACGACAGAGCCGATTGGAAACAACAGAGGTTTAGTCGATGGAAAGATGCATTGGTTTTCTAATTGATCGATGAAAGCATCGATCACCTTAGCAGAGGGGTGATTCCTTAAGCAGTTGTCTTAACGGGGATGTGCTTAAGTGTTATCTTAGATAACTAGGGGTGGTTGCATCGGTTCGATTACGTCAGCACAACAATTGAGTGACGTACCGCCGATGGGAGTGTGGTTGAGGATACCTGACCGATAGATATAGATAGCCGATCTCTTAGTCGATAAATCGGCTGATAGAGGTGTGTGGATATGAATGGGGAAACTAAAGATTGATCGGCTTTATGTGACCGATATGGAGAGCAACTAGAATCGGCTTAGGTCGGCCGATGGCAAGAACCCTAAGATTGTGTGTGTCTCTCTGATACATCGACTCTGTGCAGTCGATGTAGGAGAGACAAAAGAATTGTATCGGCAGTAGCCGATACTAGAAAGGTAACAACCGTATCAGCTATTCAGCCGATGGTAGAAGCATACAAAAAAAAAAATGCACCGGCCGATAACTGTTACACAGAAGTATTCTAAACTCAAAGGAAACGGATGTTTAGCGGTTGGGTTGATAACCTGACACTAAAGCATAGCTGTCGAGACGTATTAGCTAGGCAGCAGATACACATGGACTAAGAGGAATCCTTATACGAAAAGGGCCTTAAGGAGATTGCAATCAGGGCGAGAACAATGTCTTGATGGCAGGGATATGAGCACTCATATGAAAGGTTTGACGAAACATCACATATTTCTATTTAAGATCTATATTCTATGGCTTACTTTTTAGTTATAACACAAGCATACAATATAGAGCATAATAAAACATTCATTCCCTAACATTTGACCTAAACCACACATCAAAGACTTTCACTCAAGATCACAACATAAAACTTGTAGGTTTTGACTTAGGGTTTCAAACGAAACTGATGTTACATTTTTATGAACTTCCTACGAAAATCTATGAAATGTAGAAGTTCATCGATTTGAAATAAAGAAAACTCTGGAAACCTTACAGAAAACACCCTAGAACTTTCTAAAATGAAGTCCCTGATCGGGGACAACAGAGAACAGGAAATTAACGACGATATTCTGGCAAAGGAATCGCCGGCATTAAGAAGATTCAGTGGATTAGGGCAAACCTTGGTTATGGAGAAGAACGGGTGAAAAATGAACTCCCGTGGCGAACAGGATCGACGAAGAGAAAAGCTCGACGATGACGAGATTCCGTGGATGACAAAGGAGTCCGCAGAGCATGGTTGCCGTGGGTGGAAGATAGCTGAAGGAGTAGTCTCCGTGGTGACTCGTGGTCTTGCTCGGCGATCGATGAGGAATAGGAGTTGCTGGATGTCGTAGACTTATGGGATGAGACGATGGAGCCGAATGGGTTCGCTAAGCCAAATCCTCCGCGAACCTCAAGATCCTCCTACTCACGGGTTAAGCCTTCACTGCCCATGCGCGTGTGCCGCTGAGACACGGTCGGTACACCCGCACTGTTGCTCCTTTCGAAACCGCCGCGCTAAAACCGCCGCCTTCGTTTCGCCGCTTCTCCTTCCGACTCGCCATGCTACACTCCCACCTCCGCCTTCGCGAAGACCGTGGTCTACTTGCATTAGGGCCGTGTCTTCCGTTGCCCTTTCCTGGATGGCCTCTGATCAATGCATTGCACATCAACTCGGTTGCGGCCTGATCTCGCCCAATTTAAAACCGTCATGCGCTGCACGCCGTCGCCCTGCACGCCGCACAACTGCTCCTCCTCTTCCTGCTGTCGAACCCGTGTTCGCCCAGCCTTGCCGCGTCACTCCCGCGCTCACACACGCGTGTTTGCACCACCTGGGCCTACTCCTGCCCCGACCGAGCCACTCGCGCGAGCGCGCCAACCGCGCCTCCAGCGCCCTCCGCGCGTGCTCCGCTCAACACCTGCACACGCCACCAGCTTCCATTGCGTTACCGCGCGCATGTTCGTGCCACCCGCTCGGCGTCGCTCACATTCGCTCCTGCACTGCCAGCCGTGCCGCTCACGAGTTTGCGTCACACCCGCACGCCGCCAGCTTGTTGAGCATGCGCGCGTCTGCTCCTGGGCCGAGCCGTGTACACTTCCTGCGCGACATGCGCCTTCACTCGCCCGCGCGCACGCGCTCGCTCCCGTGCACCTCCACGCCTCCCGCGCACGCTCCGCGCTCCTGTCGTGCACGCCTGAGCCTTCCCCGTTCCACTCACCACCGTGCGCCATCTCGGGCCACCTGCTCCTGCCCAGCTCCCGCACCAGCGTCACGCCCAAGCCGTCCTTGCTCCGTTCACTGCTGTGCACTAGCGCTCCGCCGTCTGCGCAGCTCCCCAACGCCCGCGCGCGCCTGGGCCGCCAGCTGCCCGACCTGGTGCCGCCGCCGCTCGGGCCCCCGCTTGCGCCGTGGCCCGCATCGCCGCACTGCCTGCAAGCTGCTGCGCTTCGGCCTGTCCTGCTGCGGCCGGCCACCTGCCAAGCGCCCGCTCGGCCTGGACCCGCCTGCCGCGCACTTGCGCGCGCCCCAGCGCCGGCCTCCGCCTGCCCGCCCGCCGTTTGGGCCACGGCCGCCTGCCGCACGCCCCGCGCACTGCCGCCGCCCAGCCTCGCGCTTGGGCCCAGCCGAGCCGCCCGATCGCAGCCTCCCGCGTGCGCTCGTGCCTGCGCCTGGTTGCTGCCGCTGAGCGCCCGCTGCTCCGCCTGGGCCGCTCGCCTCCGCTTGCCGTGTGCTGCCCGAGTGAACAGAGGAAGGGAGGAAGGAAGCAAAGTGGAAGTTGGATGGAGCTGCCGGTTGGGGAAAGGAAAAAGAAGGGAAATATCAGGATAAGGAAGAGGAGAGAAGAAGAACAGATGGACTTTCCCAAGGGCCTAAATGCAATTTCAGAAAACTGCCGGGACTTGTTTGTAAAACAAAATTTCCCATCAATCTGAAACCCGAATGAAGAAATGCCCAAAATGAAAGTTGGAGAGTTTTTCAAGCTCTAAAACATTGCTTTAGGGCTCAAGTTCAAAAACTCAAAACTCGCATCTTTGCACATGAAATTTTGAGCAAAAGTTGGATTTGAATTATTTTTGTCCTAAGAGTGTAATTTTAAAATATTCAGGACCTAAATGCAAGAATTTATGACACGTCATAATGGCGGGATGGACTCGTCATAATGAGTGGATAGACATGTCATGATGACTTGCACTTTTACACTTTAGTCCTGAGTTATTTTGAAAGTTACTTTTGTAAATCAAACATTTGCATAAAAGGACTTGTACTTTTATAAAATCACATAAATACCCTTATTTTCACCACTTTACCCAAAATTTTTACACACTTCAACATACACATTTCAAATGAAACTTTTGGATAAATAATATATATATATCTTTACAAGACATAAAATAAGAAAAACATATTTACAAAACCACCTTTCACTTATTTTGAAATTACCCTTATCCAATACATTTTACAAAAACAACCCTAGGTTTTCTGTAATTACAAAAATACCCTTTTTACTTGCACTTTAAATTTTTAAAAGCTTCACACAAACACACATGAGCTTCATACTAACAAACACATAGTTCACACTAACAAAATATATTTCTAGCATTGCAAATACACGAACTGTCACAGCCTTCCCCCCTAAAAAGAATCTCGTCCCGAGATTCGGACGAAAGACTCTTAAGGTAAAAGAAGCAAATCATCCATAAAAAATAACAGGAAACAATCACACCAGAGAAGGTTGATGTTGATGGTGAAAATCGTTGGAATATGACGAGATAAGTATATCGAAAACATGGATAGATGGTACATGGATGAGTTTGACGAGAAAAGATCAAGTTTTCCCAGAGCTAAGATCACCACATGACAATGATAAATGTCGGCGACATTCATCACAAAGCTCATGGATAGCAAGTGAGGATAACACAAGAGGTTACGAAGTGATGTTTGAAACATTTCTACTCAGAGTTTATTACCTAAATGATTTAGATGATGTTGATTGCAAAACATGCCTATTTATACCGATGCAATCAAGGAATAATAATAAAATGCTCCAATTCAGAGTGTAATGCTTGGTATATAACCATGAATATGATGCACTATTGATATGTATGTTTGTAATGATGATGCCACACAGAAATGGAGGATTTCATGCATGACCGAAATGGTGCATATGACACAATGTAATTACTATGATGCTGACCAAATGATGCATACACCATGATGCAAGGATGATGATACTTGCAATGTATGCACGTATGAAATGCATGAAATATGATGCATATTGCTATCATAAGTTGATGATGCACACGACTCGCACCCTGCAACCGTTCTCTCGTAACTAACACCTGGGTAGTTCTATATCCTTAAGCGAGGATCAAAAGTTAGGACACTAGTAAGGTTGCATAAAAGGAGATTGCAGTGGGGTTACGTCACATATACCTAGTCACCAGTGCGCTCCTAATGGCTCAATCATATGGCTGCAGCGCACATGAGGCCTTAGGTTCCGACACGGCATCATGGTCATGTGATTAAACACCACCACAAAAGAGGAATAGCAACCCTGTAGTGCCAACAGCAACAAGATAGACTTAGGAACCCAAGATAATCCGAAGTTGTACCGGAGGCACACCCGTTAGTTAGTCTACGGATCCGATGATGATGCAACACCACGCACTAACCAAAGATGGTACATATTATGATGCATGACTTTTGCCGGGAGAATTGTATGCAAAAAGTAATTATTGTCATACATCTTTTAAATTTATCCAAAATCATCTGAGCAAAAACTGAAGGTGTAACTTTCAGATGTTGTAACCAGAATAGGCAACAATATAAGGTACAACATCATGAAAGGATAGATGAATCACTGAATGATGGATTGAAGGATTTCCTGATGATTATCAAGGTTTAACCATCAAAGGAGAAGCTCAATGGTTCTGCCGAAATAGATTTAAAGCAAAATCAAGGATTTGATTTGGCTGTCAAACTAAGATCAGTGATAGGGTTCAAACATGACCCAATTCACTTGATTCACAAAAGACTTCCTTAACTCTAAGATAGCCCAGCAGATTACATTAACTCCTACAACACAAAGTCAAAACAGGCATTCAGATACAAGCACATATTTCAGTACATCAACGTCACAAACAAGGCAATCAAATCAATCCAAAATGTCATGATGTATGCACGTTCTACACGTCCTCACAAACAAAAATAACTGCCAAGTAATCTTGGTCTTACGTGGTTAAGTACGGTGGCATCATATAAATACGTCTCTCCCTATAATAACTAGTCGATAATCCTAACCGTTCAAAACCTATCGAATCGTGGTTAGCATTCCTGCAGAAAACACAATATGTATATATTGAACCTTTCATGCCAGCATGTCATGAAAGCATCCCCAATCATTACTTTTCACTATAGAAACAGCATCTGTACAATTACCGCCGTACAGACAACGTTAACATACGTTATCGAGATAACGTATTCACGGGGTACCGCAAAATGCGGGGGTATTGCTGTTCATACCCTGTACCTAACTATATACTCCCAATGTAGTCAACCGAAGTTGGTACATTGGCAGCATCTCAAGTAGGCCACTGCTTGAGAAACAGCGTTCAGTTCGCATCACCGACGGGAAGGCCAAGCTCCCTCAGTTGGCTGAGGATCCTTACCTCCTTACCTCATCGTCGAAGGTGTCGTTACAGAATGTAAGGTTGAGTTGTGCATGAATTTAAGTTTTGACAGAAAAGTAATGCTGGTAGTTAGTATTATATATATATATATATACTATAGCCACCTCTATTTCCCTTATAAACATTACCCTAGGGCTTTACGTACTAAGCATAATCCTTAACGAATCCAACGCAGCTTTACCAAACATTTTGTTGGTCAAACTTTTATACTGAAAGCATTTTTAAGGTAAAATGTATCTCCAGAGTAACCTTATAGCTCTGATACCAGCTGTGGCAGAACCAACCCGAATTATACCGGCTCAAGTACGCGAGTCCACTTCCTAGGGCTCCAACGTGCTTCAAACGGTATAATCCCTTGGCCTGTCGGGTAACGTCCCGATAAACCACCGATACACAGGATCAATAAGGTTACCTCACACGAAGGTGAGTCCAGAGATACAATCACCATCACAATTTACATAATAGGGAATTACATTACAAGAGTTTATAAAAGTAGTACAAAGCTTCAAACTTAGAGAAAACAATACAAACTATTTAAGCTATGATCTTTAGCAGCGGAAAACATACGCGATGATCTACAGCACGTCAACAAGACGGATGTCATGCTAAGCCCAGGCACGACATCACTCGGTATCACCATGTGACAGTTCGTGTATTTGCAATGCTAGAAATATATTTTGTTAGTGTGAACTATGTGTTTGTTAGTATGAAGCTCATGTGTGTTTGTGTGAAGCTTTTAAAAATTTAAAGTGCAAGTAAAAAGGGTATTTTTGTAATTACAGAAAACCTAGGGTTGTTTTTGTAAAATGTATTGGATAAGGGTAATTTCAAAATAAGTGAAAGGTGGTTTTGTAAATATGTTTTTCTTATTTTATGTCTTGTAAAGATATATATATATATATTATTTATCCAAAAGTTTCATTTGAAATGTGTATGTTGAAGTGTGTAAAAATTTAGGGTAAAATGGTAAAAATAAGGGTGTTTGTGTAATTTTATAAAAGTTCAAGTCCTTTTATGCAAATGTTTCATTTACAAAAGTAACTTTCAATTTTACTCAGGGCTAAAGTGTAAAAGTGCAAGTCATCATGACATGTCTATCAAATCATTATGACGAATCTATCCCGTCATCATGACGTGTCATAAATGCTTGCATTTAGATCCTGAATTTTATAAAATTTCATTCTTTAGGACAAACACAATACAAATCCAACTTTTGTTCAAAAATGCACGTGTAAAAAATACAAGTTTTGAGTTTTTGAACTTGAGCCCTAAAGCAATGTTGTAGAGCTTGAAAAACTCTCCAACTTTCGTTTTGGGCATTTCTTCATTAGGGTTTTAAATCAACGGGAAATTTTGGTTTTATAAACAGATCCCTGCAGTTTTAAGAAATTATGCATAAGCCCTTGGGGAATTCCATGTATCTTTCTTCTCCCTCTGCCTTATCTCCTCCCCTGGCGTCTCCTCCCCTTTTTCTTCCCACCGGCGGCACAGCAGCTCTATCCAATTCCTGTTTTCCTTCCTCCCTCTCTCTCTTTTCCTCCACTCGGTTCAGCACAGGCGCTTGGCAGCGGCGGGCTCGGGCGGCACCACAGGAGCAGGCGCGGGGCGGCGTCTGAGCGGGCGGAGGCGCAGCGGCCCGAGCGGCGAGCGCGGCCCCAGGCCAGGCGGGGCGCGCGGACGCACGGCCCAAGCGCGCGCGGGGGCGGCTCGGCCGGTGAGCCGCGGCGGCGGCCAGATGCAGGCCCGGGCGGGAGCGGGCCAGGCGCGTGCAGCAGAAGGGCGCGCGCGCAGGGGCCCGTGCAGCGGGAGCTGGAGGCAGGCCCAGGCGGCGATGGCGCGGCTAGGCGGGTCCAGGCAGGGAGCAGCGAGCTCAGGCGAGTGCGGGCGCGCGGCAGCAGGAGGGGCGGCGTCTGTGCGAGTGGGTGGCAGCAGGCGGCTCGGCTGGGCGCGCAGGCGGCGCGTGAGTGGGCCGGGAGCAGGCGATGCGGGTCGGGTGTGTGCGCGCAAGCGAGCGTGCGGCTCGGCCAGGTGCAGGCGGCGTAGCGCGTGAGCGCGAGCAAGCGGCGGTGTGCGGACGCGCGCGGGCGTGGCAGGTGCAGGACCCGGGTGGAAGCAAGTAGCCCGGAACGAGCAATGGCGCGAGGAGTGGCCCAGGCGCGCGGGTGGAGTAACGCGTGCGCGATGGAGGAGCGCGTGCGCGGTGGAGCAGCAACACGGGAAGGCGCGGTTGATAACGGCGCAAGCGGCAGGCGTGACGCGGGCCAAGAACGCACGCGATTCGGGCGTGCGCGGGAGCGATACGGCAAGGATCGGCGGTGCCCGCGGTGACGCGTGAAACAAGGGAAGGCAACGCCGCAGTGGCGCTGGCGGCTGCTATCCGGGGACGGGAACCTGATCTTCAGGCTGGCGCCGACACGAGCGGGCACGGGGAGGAGAATGCCGCCAGTCAGGGGTACAACCACAAACGGAGCACGCACGATGAAGGCCGACGGATTGGAAGGGAGGACACGAGCTCATTCGCTCGTAAGATGCACGAGGGGCGATGAGCCGGAAGGAAAGATGGCGAAGCAAAGACGATGGTTATAGCGCGGCGAATTCGGAAGGAGTAGCTGTACAGCGGCAAGGTGATCAGGGCAGAAGTAACGCGGCGCGGGTTCGACGCGCAGCGTATGACCGGCGGCGGTGGTAGACCGGTCCTAATGGCATCACAGCGGATGGAGAAGACGGCGGAGTTACAGGATCCGGAGGTCTGAGTGGGATTGAATCGGAGCGTTCGCGAGTGCGAGCGGAAGTATTATACTAGTGGCCGACTCGGCTCAATTCCGCAGGTGTGTGCGCGTGCAAGGCAGCGGGCCACGCGCGAGCAGATTAAAAGCCAACTATCATCGCCATGGATCACATGAGGAATGTCTCTCCGGTTATCTTCCACCCACGGCAACCCTTCCGACGAACTTCTTCGTTATCCACAGGATCTCTTCATCGTCGAGCTTTTCTCTTCACTGATCCTGTTCGCCACGGGAATTCACTTTTCACCCGTTCTTCTCCACAACCAAGGTTTGCCCTAATCCACTGAATCTTCTTAATGCCGGCGATTCCTTTGCCGGAATGTCGTCGTTAACTTCCTATTATCTGTTTTCCCGACCTAGGACTTAATTGCTACATTTTGGAAAAGTTCTAGGGTGTTCTTTGTAAAATTTCCAAAGCTTTCTGTATTTCAAATCGATGAACCTCTACATTTCATAGATTTTCGTAGGAAGTTCATAAAAGTGTAAAATCAGTTTTGTTTGAAATCCTAAGGCAAACCCTACAAGTTTTAAGTTGTACTTGTGAGTTGAAAATCTTTGATGTGTAGTTTAGGTCAAATATTAGGGAATGAATGTTCTATTGTGCTTTATATTGTATGCATGTGCTATAGCTGAGAAATAATTATAAGATATATGTTTTAAATAGAGATGTGTGATGTTTAGTTAATCCTGTTATACGAATGCTCATATCCCTACCATCAAGACATTGTCCTCGTCTTGATTGCTGTTTCTTTAAGTTCCTTGTCGTATAAGGATCCTCGTTAGTTCTTGTGTGTCTGCTGCTTAGCCAAAACATCTCTGCGGCTCTGCTTCAGCGTTGGCTATCAGTTCAGCCGCTAAGCATCCATTTCCTTAAGTCTATGACGTTCCTGTGTGACAGCTGTCAGTCGATACTTCTACCATCGGCTGATTAGCTGATACGATTATTACCTTTCTAGTGTCGGCTACTGCCGATACAGTTCTTTTGTTCTGTCTTACATCGACTGCATATAGTCGATGTATCAAAGATGCACACACTCTTAGGATTCTTGCTATCGGCCGACCTAAGCCGATTTTAGTCGCTTTTCCATGTCGGTCAAACACGGCCGATCGATCCCTAGTTTTCCCCATCCTTATCCACACACTTCTATCAGCCGATTGATCGACTGAAAGATCGGCTGTATACCTATCGATCATATACCTCAACCACACTTCAATCGGCTATACGTCACTCAATTGTTGTGCTGACGTAATCGAGCCAATACAACCACACCTAGATACCTAGGATGACACTTAAGCACATCCCAATTCAGGCACAGCTGCTTTAGGAATCATCCCTCTACTAAAGTAATTGATGCTTTCATCGATCAATTAGGAAACCGATGCACCTTTCAATCGACTAAACCTCTGTTATTTCCAATCGGCTCTGTTGTAATGTTCAACGAGTAGCCGAATCCATTTAGTTGTCCACCTAAAGCTGTATCTAAGTTTAGTTTAGATCTTTTTGGTTGTCATGTAAATATTATGTTAAATGAGT
The DNA here is from genome assembly GCF_002211085.1 of Panicum hallii. Classification (NCBI taxonomy): domain Eukaryota; kingdom Viridiplantae; phylum Streptophyta; class Magnoliopsida; order Poales; family Poaceae; genus Panicum; species Panicum hallii. The sequence continues at coordinate 44,191,997 of NC_038046.1, read as the reverse complement.
GTTGAATTGCAACTTTGTTGTGAAGTAAAATAGTTTTGTGTGCACACTTGAATGTAATGTTGCATTACATGTAGATACGATTACTTTCGGCAACGGTACCTGCGAGATCTCCCTGGAGTCTACAGAGGATGTTTCTGAAGATCAAGTGAACGTCACCAAGGGATTAACTGAAGCCCCGAACCAAAGTTCGGAAGATGTTAACATTTCTGACTTCAGCCCCACCAGTAAAGGCAAGCCCCGGACATAACCCACTATTTTAATTACACTGCAGTCTATATCTATTTACGTATTCTATGCATTAAGTTCTTAGGAATTACTTGGAATCCTAGTTGCATTCTCCTAGGAACCAATGTGATGGGTACTAGCTCTTGAGTCCGACTAGCTGCTAAGCTAATAAGGCCGGTAGAAGTCGGGTGATTTCCTGTCACTCGCGCGATATAGGAGTTGTAATGTTTACATTCCTGTTATCACTATAAGGATACCGGACGGGAGTCTTGTAAGGTATCACGGTTGAGGTGATACCCCGTCTGTGTTGTTGAATCTGTTAAGGTCGCAGCGTGTGGAAGTGCGGGTTAAGTGTTTGAAAGTACTAACCACATGCCGCGAAATATGGTAAGCGGTAAGCCTAGTAACCAATCGGCCCGAGGAGTGGACATACCTCCCACCACTCGTCTTGCTTCTTCTGGTTACTTATGTTCGACGTGTGGGAATACGTGTTGCAAGGGCAACCAGGAGTACGGGTTTTGTAGTCGCGCTACAGACGTACGTCCTGCACTTTGGAAGTGCGTATGGTCCTGCAGTCGCTTGTGGTGGACCTGTCCACGAGTCGGAATGAAAGGCAAACGGTTGCTTCGGAACGACCCTGTGGTGTTCCAAGCGTGTGAGTTAGGTTTACCTTGCAAGGTTGAATTTCGATTCAGGAATCGTCCGCCTCTCACGATGCATGAGACTGCTTACCCCCTTTTCCACATTGAGTAATAAGAGAAATCATATGATTATCAAAGGTGATGTTTGACCAAAGATTCTACCTTGATTGAATAGCTATAGGTGCTCATCTAGATTGAATAATCACATAGAATTTGAAAGCTAAAAGTTGACATTAAGGATCTACCTTTATTGCTTTTCAGCCGAAACTAAACCTAGAACCATTATAAGCCTTCATAAGTCTAGTTACATGGCTAAGTATACCATAACCGGGTAAGCCTTGCTGAGTATTAGTATACTCAGCCTTGCTAGTTTTATATTTTTCAGGTGAAGCCTTTGAAGACCCTACTCTTTCCCTGCTTTGGCCCTGTGCTTTTCCAGGAGGTTGGTCCGTGGAATGGGATCCGTCCTCGGCCAACATTGATGATACTGAGTGATGTCGTGCCCGGGCTTAGCATGACATCCGTTTGTCGACGTGCTGTAGATCATCGCGTATGTTTTTCCGCTGCTAAACACCATAGCTTTAACAGTTTGTAATATCTTTTCTAATTTAGAGCTTCGTACTTCTTTTGGAAACTCTTGTAATGTAATTCCCTGTGATGTAAAATGTGATGGTGATTGTATCTCTGGACTCACCTTCGTGTGAGGTAACCTTATTTGATCCTGTGTATCGGTGGTTTATCGGGACGTTACCCGACAGGCCAAGGGATTATACCGTTTGAAGCACGTTGGAGCCCTCTGGAGTGGACTCGCGTACTTGAGCCGGTATAATTCAGATTGGTTCTGCCACACACCAATGTTGGTCGCGGACGGATCCCATTCCACGGACCAACCTTCTGGAAGAGCACAGGGCCAAGGCAAGGGAAGAGAAGGGTCTTCAAAGACTTTACCTGTAAACATGTAACATAGCAAGACTGAGTATACTAATACTCAGCAAGGCTTACCCGGTTATGGTATACTTAGCCATGTAACTAGACTTATGAAGGCTTATAATGGTTCTGGGTTTAGTTTCAGCTGAAAAGCAACTAAGAGTGGATCCTTAATTTCAACTTTTAGCTTTCAGATTCTATGTGATTATCCATTCTAGATGAGCACCTATAGCTATTCAATCATGGTAGAATCTTTGGTCAAACATCATCCTTGATAATCATATGATTGCTCTTATTACTCAATGTGGAAAAGGGGGTAAGCAGTCTCATGCATCGTGAGAGGCGGACGATTCCTGAATCGAAATTCAACCTTGCAAGGTAAACCTAACTCACACGCTTGGAACACCACAGGGTCGTTCCGAAGCAACCGTTTGCCTTTCATTCCGACTCGTGGACAGGTCCACCACAAGCGACTGCAGAACCATACGCACTTCCAAAGTGCAGGACGTACGTCTGTAGCGCGACTACGAAACCCGTACTCCTGGTTGCCCTTGCAACACGTATTCCCACACGTCGAACATAAGTAACCAGAAGAAGCAAGACGAGTGGTGGGAGGTATGTCCACTCCTCGGGCCAATTGGTTACTAGGCTTACCGCTTACCATATTTCGCGGCATGTGGTTAGTACTTTCAAACACTTAACCCGCACTTCCACACGCTGCGACCTTAACAGATTCAACAACACAGACGGGGTATCACCTCAAACATGATACCTCACAAAACTCCCGTCCGTCATCCTTATAGTGATAACAGGAATGTAAACATTACAACTCATATATCGCGCGAGTGACAGGAAATCACCCGACTTCTACCGGCCCTATTAGCATAGCAGCTAGTCGGACTCAAGTGCTAGTATCCATCACATTGGTTCCTAGGAGAATGCAACTAGGGTTTCAAGCAATTCCTAAGAACTTAATGCATAGAATACGTAAATAAATATAGATTGCAATGTAATTAAAATAGTGGGTTATGTCCGGGGCTTGCCTTTACTGGTGGGTCTGAAGTCAGAAATGTTAACATCTTCCGAACTTTGGTTTGGGGCTTCAGTTAATCCCTTGGTGACATTCACTCGGTCTTCAGGAACATCCTCCGTAGACTCCGGGGAGATCTCGTAGGTACTGTCTGCGGAAGTAGTCGTATCTACATGCAATGCAACATTCCATTCATAGTGTGCACATAAAACTACCTTACTTCACAATTCAATTGCAAACCAGCATTCATACAACATACTATTCACATATCAACCAAAAAGATTTGAACTAAACCTAGATAGAGCTTTAGGGGGACAACTAACTAGAATCGGCTACTCGTTGGAGATTACGACAGAGCCGATTGGAAACAACAGAGGTTTAGTCGATGGAAAGATGCATTGGTTTTCTAATTGATCGATGAAAGCATCGATCACCTTAGCAGAGGGGTGATTCCTTAAGCAGTTGTCTTAACGGGGATGTGCTTAAGTGTTATCTTAGATAACTAGGGGTGGTTGCATCGGTTCGATTACGTCAGCACAACAATTGAGTGACGTACCGCCAATGGGAGTGTGGTTGAGGATACCTGACCGATAGATATAGATAGCCGATCTCTTAGTCGATAAATCGGCTGATAGAGGTGTGTGGATATGAATGGGGAAACTAAAGATCGATCGGCTCCATGTGACCGATATGGAGAGCAACTAGAATCGGCTTAGGTCGGCCGATGGCAAGAACCCTAAGATTGTGTGTGTCTCTCTGATACATCGACTCTGTGCAGTCGATGTAGGATAGACAAAAGAATTGTATCGGCAGAAGCCGATACTAGAAAGGTAACAACCGTATCAGCTATTCAGCCGATGGTAGAAGCATACTAAAAAAAATGCACCGGCCGATAACTATTACACAGAAGTATTCTAAACTCAAAGGAAACGGATGTTTAGCGGTTGGGTTGATAACCTGACACTGAAGCATAGCTGTCGAGACGTATTAGCTAGGCAGCAGATACACATAGACTAAGAGGAATCCTTATACGAAAAGGGCCTTAAGGAGATTGCAATCAGGGCGAGAACAATGTCTTGATGGCAGGGATATGAGCACTCATATGAAAGGTTTGACGAAACATCACATATTTCTATTTAAGATCTATATTCTATGGCTTACTTTTCAGTTATAACACAAGCATACAATATAGAGCATAATAAAACATTCATTCCCTAACATTTGACCTAAACCACACATCAAAGACTTTCACTCAAGATCACAACATAAAACTTGTAGGTTTTGACTTAGGGTTTCAAACGAAACTGATGTTACATTTTTATGAACTTCCTACGAAAATCTATGAAATGTAGAAGTTCATCGATTTGAAATAAAGAAAACTCTGGAAACCTTACAGAAAACACCCTAGAACTTTCTAAAATGAAGTCCCTGATCGGGGACAACAGAGAACAGGAAATTAACGACGATATTCTGGCAAAGGAATCGCCGGCATTAAGAAGATTCAGTGGATTAGGGCAAACCTTGGTTATGGAGAAGAACGGGTGAAAAATGAACTCCCGTGGCGAACAGGATCGACGAAGAGAAAAGCTCGACGATGACGAGATTCCGTGGATGACAAAGGAGTCCGCAGAGCATGGTTGCCGTGGGTGGAAGATAGCTGAAGGAGTAGTCTCCGTGGTGACTCGTGGTCTTGCTCGGCGATCGATGAGGAATAGGAGTTGCTGGATGTCGTAGACTTATGGGATGAGACGATGGAGCCGAATGGGTTCGCTAAGCCAAATCCTCCGCGAACCTCAAGATCCTCCTACTCACGGGTTAAGCCTTCACTGCCCATGCGCGTGTGCCACTGAGACACGGTCGGTACACCCGCACTGTTGCTCCTTTCGAAACCGCCGCGCTAAAACCGCCGCCTTCGTTTCGCCGCTTCTCCTTCCGACTCGCCATGCTACACTCCCACCTCCGCCTTCGCGAAGACCGTGGTCTACTTGCATTAGGGCCGTGTCTTCCGTTGCCCTTTCCTGGATGGCCTCTGATCAATGCATTGCACATCAACTCGGTTGCGGCCTGATCTCGCCCAATTTAAAACCGTCATGCGCTGCACGCCGTCGCCCTGCACGCTGCACAACTACTCCTCCTCTTCCTGCTGTCGAACCCGTGTTCGCCCGGCCTTGCCGCGTCACTCCCGCGCTCACACACGCGTGTTTGCACCACCTGGGCCTACTCCTGCCCCGACCGAGCCACTCGCGCGAGCGCGCCAACCGCGCCTCCAGCGCCCTCCGCGCGCGCTCCGCTCAACACCTGCACACGCCACCAGCTTCCATTGCGTTACCGCGCGCATGTTCGTGCCACCCGCTTGGCGTCGCTCACATTCGCTCCTGCACTGCCAGCCGTGCCGCTCACGAGTTTGCGTCACACCCGCACGCCGCCAGCTTGTTGAGCACGCGCGCGTCTGCTCCTGGGCCGAGCCGTGTACACTTCCTGCGCGACATGCGCCTTCACTCGCCCGCGCGCACGCGCTCGCTCCCGTGCACCTCCACGCCTCCCGCGCACGCTCCGCGCTCCTGCTGTCGTGCACGCCTGAGCCTTCCCCGTTCCACTCACCACCGTGCGCCATCTCGGGCCACCTGCTCCTGCCCAGCTCCCGCACCAGCGTCACGCCCAAGCCGTCCTTGCTCCGTTCACTGCTGTGCACCAGCGCTCCGCCGTCTGCGCAGCTCCCCAACGCCCGCGCGCGCCTGGGCCGCCAGCTGCCCGACCTGGTGCCGCCGCCGCTCGGGCCCCCGCTTGCGCCGTGGCCCGCATCGCCGCACTGCCTGCAAGCTGCTGCGCTTCGGCCTGTCCTGCTGCGGCCGGCCACCTGCCAAGCGCCCGCTCGGCCTGGACCCGCCTGCCGCGCACTTGCGCGCGCCCCAGCGCCGGCCTCCGCCTGCCCGCCCGCCGTTTGGGCCACGGCCGCCTGCCGCACGCCCCGCGCACTGCCGCCGCCCAGCCTCGCGCTTGGGCCCAGCCGAGCCGCCCGATCGCAGCCTCCCGCGTGCGCTCGTGCCTGCGCCTGGTTGCTGCCGCTGAGCGCCCGCTGCTCCGCCTGGGCCGCTCGCCTCCGCTTGCCGTGTGCTGCCCGAGTGAACAGAGGAAGGGAGGAAGGAAGCAAAGTGGAAGTTGGATGGAGCTGCCGGTTGGGGAAAGGAAAAAGAAGGGAAATATCAGGATAAGGAAGAGGAGAGAAGAAGAACAGATGGACTTTCCCAAGGGCCTAAATGCAATTTCAGAAAACTGCCGGGACTTGTTTGTAAAACAAAATTTCCCATCAATCTGAAACCCGAATGAAGAAATGCCCAAAATGAAAGTTGGAGAGTTTTTCAAGCTCTACAACATTGCTTTAGGGCTCAAGTTCAAAAACTCAAAACTCGCATCTTTGCACATGAAATTTTGAGCAAAAGTTGGATTTGAATTACTTTTGTCCTAAGAGTGTAATTTTAAAATATTCGGGACCTAAATGCAAGAATTTATGATACGTCATAATGGCGGGATGGACTCGTCATAATGAGTGGATAGACATGTCATGATGACTTGCACTTTTACACTTTAGTCCTGAGTAATTTTGAAAGTTACTTTTGTAAATCAAACATTTGCATAAAAGGACTTGTACTTTTATAAAATCACATAAATACCCTTATTTTCACCACTTTACCCAAAATTTTTACACACTTCAACATACACATTTCAAATGAAACTTTTGGATAAATAATATATATATCTTTACAAGACATAAAATAAGAAAAACATATTTACAAAACCACCTTTCACTTATTTTGAAATTACCCTTATCCAATACATTTTACAAAAACAACCCTAGATTTTCTGTAATTACAAAAATACCCTTTTTACTTGCACTTTAAATTTTTAAAAGCTTCACACAAACACACATGAGCTTCATACTAACAAACACATAGTTCACACTAACAAAATATATTTCTAGCATTGCAAATACACGAACTGTCACAACGTGCATCACGTAAAACATTAAAAACAGCACGTAAATGATCAAGATGTGCCTCCATGGATTTGCTATAAATCAATATATCATCAAAATAGACCACAATAAATTTGCCAATGAAAGCATGCAGAACCTCGTTCATTAATTGCATGAAGGTACTAGGTGCATTAGTTAACCCAAAAGGCATGACCAGCCACTCATATAACCCGAACTTAGTTTTGAATGCAGTTTTCCATTCATCTCCCAATTTCATGCGAATCTGGTGATACTCACTACACAAATCAACTTTGCTAAACACAACAGCACCACTCAATTCATCAAGCATATCATCCAAACGTGGAATAGGATGTCGATATCGAATTGTGATATTATTAATATCTCTACAATCGACACACATACGCCACATTCCATCTTTCTTGGGGACTAAAATAACCGGAACAGCACAAGGACTAAGGGACTCACGTACATAACCTTTGTTGAGTAGTTCTTGCACTTGTCGCTGAATCTCTTTCGTTTCTTCTGGATTGGTCCTATACGGCGCACGGTTGGGCAACGATGCACCTGGAATTAGATCAATTTGGTGCTCAATCCCTCGTATTGGTGGCAGCCCCGCTAGTATGTCACTTGGAAACACATCAGAATACTCCTGCAAAATGTTAGCGACAACAGAGGGCAAGGAGTGCTGCATATCGTGAATGGAAATCAAAACATCTTTGCACACCAAAGCATAGGCAATAGAAGTGGTAGCAATCAAGTCATTAATATCAGATTTAGCAGCAAGCAAGCAAGTTTCTTTCAATCGTATCTCATCTTGCTTATTAGCAACCGACTTGACAATTTTATTGTTCTCACTTTTAGCTTTGGCAGCTCTAGCAGTATCATCATGCACAATAGCTTCAGGAGACATTGGAAGCAACACAATTTTCTTATCATGATGCAACAGCGAAAACTGATTTGATCTACCATAATGCACACAATCCGTATCAAATTGCCAAGGCCTACCGAGCAGAATATGGCAAGCTTGCATAGGCACAACATCGCACTCAACAACATCATGATAATGATCCGATTGCAAAATTAATGCGCACCAGGCTTGTTACCTTAGCCTTACCACTGTTGTTTAGCCATTGAATGTGATACGGATGTGGGTGTGGTTTGGTGGTGAGTGCAAGCTTCTCCATCATTTCGCTGCTAGCCAAATTGTTGCAGCTACCTCCATCAATAATCATACGACAGGAATGCTCTTTAATGACACACTTGGTTTGGAACAGCGTGTGTCATTGATTTTGCTCCGCCTTCTCCATTTGTGCACTAAGCACATGCTGCACAATGAGACTCTCATAGTGTTCGGCTGCACCTGCATCAATATGTTCGTCTGGTGTTCCCTCGTTACCTGCATGGTCAGCAGCAAACAAAGCAAGTGTATCTTCATCAAAATCACTAGCGGAGGAATATGCACCATCATCTTTGACATCCAAAACGTGCTTGGTAGGACAGTCACGCTGCACGTGCCCAAGGCCCTTGCACCGATGACACTGGACATCTCTTGTTCTACCCGTGGATGCAACTGAGGAAGCACTAGCGGCTGGCTTCTGGACAGTCTTGGTTGCTGAAGTGGTGGGAGGAGCGCGTGGCTTGTCGCTGGATGGAGAAGGTGCTGCTGCACGACTCGGTGAAGGAGTTGGTACAGGTGCACGTCTGCCTATAGAAGTATTCATGCGTGGCTGCCATGATGTAGATTTACCTGCAGAAACATTAGGCCTAGTACTAGCATGTCATCCCTGTGACACCCAGGTAATAAGAGATATAAATACTAAACTTTGGGGTGAAATAGACATGGTTGTTAAGGGTAGTAATAAGGGCTAGGGGTGTATTTGTAAATTTCCATGCAATATAAGCCTTTAAGTGCAAGGTGTGTGTTTTGGAAGGTAGCTTGAAATCTAGAGGAAATATAATAATAAGCCCCTAAGTAAGAATAAGGGCCTATGTGTAAATAAATATAAGTTATAGGGTCTTTTGTGCAAATGGTTGAGGAATAGAAGTAACTTTCAGGTTTACTTGAGGGTTTATTTGTAAAATTACTATCATCATGATGTTTCATGAATGTTTGCAAATATATCAAAAATTGGATTGAAACTATGTTTAGTAAGGACAGGGGTAATTCAAATTTTACCTTGATTCAAATTTCAACTTGCAATGTTGCGAACCTTGGGTTTTTGAATTTGAGTCTTAAAGCAAGTTTGTAGAGTTTGAAAAACTCTACAACTTTCATGTTGGACTTTTTCTCATTTGATCTTTGGATCAGTGAAAATTTTTAGTTTTCTGAAAAACCCTTGAGCTTTCCAAGATTTCCAAAACAGTCCCTGGTTTCTTTTCCCCTTCTTCTTCCTCTGCACACCCTCTGCTCCCTCTGCTTCTGCTCTGTCGCCAGTGCAGATCCTCCCCCCTGGGCACTGTCCTGCCCTCGCCGCCGTTCAGCTCCCTTTCCCTCTCTCCCCACGCGCTCCCCCCTACTCCTGCCGCCGCAGTAGCCTTCCCCCCTACTCCTGCCGCCAGAGTAGCCTTCCCCGGTGTCCTCCCGTGCGCGCGCCACGGTGCTCCCGTGCGCTCACCGGCCGCCACCTCGCCGTCCGCCATTCTGGACACAGCCGTGCCCACCCCTTCCAACTTCCTTCTTCCCTAGCTTCTGCAAAGCAAGCACTGCCATAAACCCAGCTACACTCTTCTTGTCTTCAATTGCATTGCTCTGTCTTCCTCCTCGCGATCACCAAGCACCAAGCCGCCGCCGTGCACCCTTTGCCGAAATTCGTCGTGCTCTCTCCACCCCGTCCTAATTCCTTCAGCCAGTCGCTTCGCCACCTCCGCCACTAGCCCTCCGACCGGAGCTAGTCCAACCCCGGCCTCCCCTCCGCCGGAATCGCTCCCATCCCGAGCTGCCCTTCACCGGAGCCGCCGAGCCCGGCCTCACCGTCGGTAGCCCTCTCCTCCTGATCTCCAGTTCTCCCAGGTACACAAATCAATTTCCCGTAGTACACCGATGCTCATGCGCGTTTCCCTTGCCCGTGTTCGTCGGTCCTTCGCCGGGAACGGCACTGCGCCGCCACGGCCGCTGCACCCTCTCATCGACGGCCAAGTTCCACGGCTACCCTTTGAGCGTACCCCCTCCCCGTATGCTCACCAGGTCTCGTAGATCGTCTTAGGCCCTTCCCCCTCGCCGGGATGCTTGCCGCCGGCGAGAACGCCATCAAGGCCGACCGGCCGGCTGTCGCCATGGTCAGGCAAGGACCCGTCTGCAATTAGTTTTCCTGTTCCAGGGGTTCCAGTGCAAAGATACCGAAACCCCCCCCCCCCCCAAGTGCTGTATTATTTCATGTGATGTTGTTGCTGCATTGTAAAATTCATAACAAACCGTAGAAAATTCCAAAATTTGCAAAACCAGTTCTGTTGGAAACTAGAGTTTAAACTCTACAACTTCTGTTAAATGAGTTTGATATGAAACCAAATATTTTTGAATCTATTTAAATTCAAAACAAGGGAGTCTAATGCCCTTAACTCCTACATGTTGACCTTGTTGATTGTGATTTTTGATGTGCAATTTCTATAAATGATGTATGAAGTGATGTAGAATTTTCAAATCTAAATTTATTTTATAATTTAAGTTCTTTTAAGAGAACCATTTGAAATTGTTTTGAAATAACCTTAGCTATGCATACCCTTTAAAACTTAACTAATTAGATCTCTTGGTCATAATTTATTAAGTATGTAAATGATTTATATTTAGATGTTCAAAACTTTATAGCACTCTTTACCCAAGGTTTAGATTCAAATTTAAATTTGAATTTAACCCTAAAATATATTTTAATGCTTGTTTTTAGTTAATTCAATGATGTAGTCATAAGTTAAGCATAAATTATAAGTTTAGGCTAAAATTTCCTTTGTTTTGGCAATTCTTGAGTGTTAACCTTTTTAAAGTATAATTTTTTTATATGAATTAAATAGTGCACATTCCCTAATGTTATATTCTTGCATATCATGTAGAACCGTTTACCCTCGCCGACGGTGACTACGAGCTGATCGCGGACCAAGCCGAGGAAACTCCTGCAGATCCCGGAGACACCGTCGAAAATCTAACTGAAGCTCCGAACCAAAGTTCGGAAAGCCTTGATCCTACTGCTCCCAACCCTACACCAGAAGGCAAGCCCCGGACATAAACCCTACTTTATTTACACTGCAACCTATGTTATTTATATCTATCTTTGCATTACATTCTTAGGAATTGTTTGGAACCCTAGTTGCATAATTCCAGGTACCGATGTACTGAACACTAAAACTTGAGTTCGACTAGCTGCTATGCTAATAGGACCGGTAGAAGTCGGGTGATTTTCTGTCACTCGCGCGATATAAGAGTTGTAATGTTTACATTCCTGTTATCACTATAAGGATGACGGACGGGAGTTTTGTGAGGTATCATGGTTGAGATGATAGCCCGTCTGTGTTGTTGAATTTGATAAGGTCGCAGCGTGTGGTAGTGCGGGTTAAGCGTTTGAAAGTACTAACCACATGCCGCGAAATATGGTAAGCGGTAAGCCTAGTAACCAATCGGCCCGAGGAGTGGACATACCTCCCACCACTCGTCTTGCTTCTTCTGGTTACTTATGTTCGACGTGTGGGAATACGTGTTGCAAGGGCAACCAGGAATATAGGTTTTGTAGTCGCGCTACAGACGTATGTTCTGCACTTTGGAAGTGCGTATGATCCTGCAGTCGCTTGTGGTGGACCTGTCCACGAGTCGGAATGAAAGGCAAACGGTTGCTTCGGAAGGACCTTTTGGTGTTCCAAACGTGTGAGTTAGGTTTATCCTTGCAAGGTTAAATTCGATTCAGAATCGTCCGCTTCTCACGATGGTTGAGACTGCTTGATCCCTTTACCACATTGAGTAACAAGAGCAATCATATTATTATCAAAAATGATGATTGATCAAAGATTATACCATGCTTGTATAGATTTAGGTGCTTACCTAGAATGGATATTCAACTAGAACTTGAAAGCTAAAAGTTGAAATTAAGGATCTACTCTTAGTTGCTTTTCTGGTGAGAAATGAACCCATATCCATTACAAGTCTTCATGAGTCTAGTTATATGGCTATGTATACCATCACCGGGTAAGCCTTGCTGAGTATTAGAATACTCAGCCTTGCCTTGTAACTTTTGTTCAGGTAATCCTCCTGATGACTCAGCTCTGCCTGTACCGTGGCCCTATCCTCTGCCTGATGGTTGGTCCGTGGAGTGGGACCCGTCCCCGGCCAACGCAGACCCCTCCGAGTGATGTCATGCAAGGGCAAGCATGACATCTGCACTGACGACGTGTACAATGCCGTACTTTACATTCCGCTGTTTGACCTAAAACTTATGTCGGGTTTGTAATAATTTCCTCGGTTGGGAAAGTTGTGTTACTTTTAAACACTCATGTAATATACCTGCCTGTGATGTAAAATGTGACGGCCTTTGTATCTCTGGACTCGCCTTCATGCGGGGTACCTTGTTTGATCCTGCGTTAGGTGGTTTATCGGGACACTACCCGACAGGCCAAGGGATTATACCGTTTGAAGCACGTCGGAGCCCGTAGAAGTGGACTCACGTACTTGAGCCGGTGTAATTCGAGTTGGTTCTGCCACAGCTGGTATCAGAGCTAACAAGCGTACACTGGAGATGTAAAGTGTCTTAAAAATACTTTCAGTATAAAATTGGGCCAACAAAGTATGTTGTAAAAATACGTTGGGATCGTTAAGGCTGTGCTTAGTACGTAAAGCCCTAGGGTGATGTTTAAGGGAAAATAGAGGTGGCTGTACTATATATGTATATAAATCTAACTTCCAGCATTACTTTTCCGTCAAAACTTAAATTCATGCACAACTCAATGTTACCTTCGGTAACGACACCTTCGATGGTGAGGTAAGGAGGTAAGGATCCTCAGCCAACTGAGGGAGCTTGGCCTTCCCGTCGGTGATGCGAACCGAACGCTGTTTCTCAAGCAGTGGCCTACTTGAGATGCTGCCAATGTACCAACTTAGGTTGACTACATTGGGAGTATAAGGTTCAGCGCAGGGTATGGCGGTCGCTGTTCATACCCCCGCATTTTGCGGTACCCCCATGAATACGTTGTTTCGACGACGTATGTTAACGTTGTCTGTACGGCGGTAATGGTATAGATGCTGTTTCTATAGTGAACAGTAATGATTGGGGACGCTTTCATGACATGCTGGCATGAAAGGTTCATTGGATATATATATATATATATTGTGATCTTTTGCAGGTATACTAACCACGATTACGAGGTTAGGACGAATAGGATCTATCGGCTAGTTATTAAGGAGAGACGTATGTGTTATGCCACCGAAACTAATTGCGTAAGTCCGAAGATATTCGGCAATTGTTTTTGGTTGAGAGGACGAATAGTACGTGCATGCATATTTCCTTGACAAGTAAAAGAATGCACTGCATGTTTCAGTTGGATAAGGATGAGTAATATGTTGTTTATCTGTAATATGGGTTAATGGGGTTCTTGTGGTAGTGTTGGTCAAAAATCTTAAGTTTATATCCAGGTTATAGATCTTGTGGTTGTTAGTACCAATTGTATCTTCCATTTACATTGTGACTTTCTAACGAGGTAAGCACATCTCACCATTTGCATTCTTGATTGCAGATGGCAGCTCCTCCTAAAGTCTTTTGGGATCCGGAAGGGCATCTTCATACCAATGCCCTTCATTGGGAAGGTTTTCCCCGTTTACTCTGGGAATCCTTACAGTCCTTTCACTATACGGAACCTCCCCAATATGATGCTGTTGAATTTTTGGAGAATGGAGTTCACAGAGCTCACGTCAGAATGATCATTCCATAGCATCCTTTTCGCTCGCAATGGCCACCCATTGAAATTAATGTGACAGGTTATCGAATAGTGGATACTGTTGAAGGAGCGGCATTAGAAGCAATCGATCATTTTTGCAGTCAGCACCCGAAAGAAGTGGCAGGAAAGCCCATCGGGTTATTTTCAACGACAAGTCCCGATGAGCACGAATGGAACCTCAGAATCATCCCTGAGAGTCATAGATTGGATGGTCCACCAGAAGAAGCACTCCAGGGAATGATGCGATTTATGAATGTACAATACCATTATCATCTACTTCTAAGTCGTGAATTGGGTCGGGCGATCTATGTCGCCCGAAGTCACTATAGAGAGGCTGATAGACAAAATACTCAAGTGGATCAGCTTCAAGCTTTAGTGACTCAGAAGGATGAGATTATTGCAGCACGGGATGAAACCATCCATCACCGTGAAGATCAGATCGACGAGAATGATCATATAATCACGCAGCGTAACACCGTCATTGAGTTCCTTCAGGAACAAATCCATGATCTGATCCTTGCGGTTGATGATGCTCAAGCTCAACTTGAAGAACTGCAGCAACCACCGTTACCTCCTGTCGCACCTGCAGTACCTGAAGCCGAAGAAGAAGATCCAGAGGAGATTGAAGGAGTCTCAGAACTTGATTCTGAGCATGGTGATCCTGTTCTTAGTCCTCACCATTCTTCTTCTGGTAGTCAGTCTTCTGTAGGCAACCTCGATGATTTCTAGTTATCAAATCGTTGACTTCCCTCTAGTTGTAAACTGTGAGGAGTGAGATGCTTTAGTTAAGGTGTAATTTGTTTAGACCTAGTGCCATTTGATGTAATATAGATGGCCGGTGTATGGATCCTATAGTTGTGTAATAAGAGGAACCCTCAACATCCAAGTTGTAATATAATTTTCATGTTTTATCTCCCTGATCTTTATCTTGATGTTCTGAAATGAGATAATTGAATGGAATGTGTGCATGGTGTATACAATGTTGTATTTTCTGAAATTAGGAGTAAGGCTATGTGATTAATAATGGACGTCTCCTCTATTTCAGATGGTGGGAGCCACGCGTGGAACCCCGGAAGGCTTCCGGGCAGAATGAGCTAGTGGTTCTCAACAACCGCCCCCGCCACCTCCCAACCTAGCCGAGGTGATGGCACGGCAAACGGAGCTCCTTAATCTGCTGGTACAAGCACAACAAAACCAGCAGCGTCAACAGTTCCGCGGAGGTTGTGATGACATTCCCCCTCCCGTGGCCAGCTATCAGGACTTCCTTAGCACTCAACCTTCGTTCTTCAGTAAAGCTAAAGAACCTTTGGACGCTGATGCCTGGCTTCATATCATTGAGTCCAAGTTCGCCCTCTTGACTATACCTTGTGCGGACGCAAGTAAAGCTTCTTTTGCTGCCCAGCAACTACGCGGTGCTGCTCGTATATGGTGGGATAATTTTTGCGCCATGCAGCCCGCGGAACATATTATCTCCTGGGATGAGTTCCGGACTGCCTTTAGGGCACACTATATTCCTGAAGGATTACTGGAACGGAAGTTGAATGAGTTCTTGGCACTTACTCAAGGTTCCAATACGGTATTGCAGTATGCACAGACATTTAATCATCTGTGCCAGTATGCTGGTCATCATGCAGACAATGATGCCAAGAAACAAGATTGTTTTCGTCGTGGCCTTAATACCAAGCTCAAGGAGCGTCTGAATCTTGTTAGGGCCAATAATTTTAGCGAGCTGGTCAATATGGCCTTAACCCGGGAGGATTGTATCATAGCACATCGTGCTGACAAGAAAAGAAAGACCCCTACGGGACCCTCGAGTGCTCAATCACCAAGATATCGGGTTGTTCCTAACACCCAGATAAGAGCACCACAGAGGAATGCCCCATTTGGTCGATTGGTTTTTAGGCCGCCCCAACAACAAGGAAGATATAGACCTCCTGCACCTCCACAGCAACAACAGCAATTTGGCTCAAGGCCAAATGTGCGACAAGCTCCACCAAAAGGTAGCAACTATCGCTGTTTCAATTGCGGGAGTGCAGATCATTTCATCAGGGATTGTCCACGGCCTAAGAAACCTAACCAAGGGCAAGGTTCAAATCAAGGTAATCAAAACAAGGGTAAAAGGCCACTAATGCAAGTCCGGCAAGGGAAAATTAACTTCACCACCCTTGCGGAACTTCCGGACGGAGCCCCTGTCATGTCGGGTACGTTCTATATTCTTCACCAACCAGTTGTTGCATTATTTGATTTAGGAGCAACTCATAGTTTTATTAGTAACAACTGTGGTACCCGAATAGGACTCGATCTATGTCCTACTAAGGGGTCATATATGATTTCTACACCGGGAGGAACAATTATGTCTGACCAAATGGTCAAAAAGGTGCCAATTCAGTTTGGTAGCAAAGAGATTAGAACAGATTTGATTTCATTAAACTTAGAGGGTATTGATGTTATACTTGGGACAAATTGGATGACAGAACATAGAGTATTATTAAACATCGCTTCCCGAGTTATTGAAATTAACTCACCACACCAAGGAAATATTACCCTCTATTTGCCTCAGCAAGAGTATCCTTATTCTTGCACTTATGCTATCACAGGCCTCAAAGTAAAAGATATTCCGGTAGTCTGTAAATACCCTGATGTCTTCCCAGATGATTTGCCGGGGATGCCACCTGACAGAGATATTGAGTTCATTATTGAACTCCAACCGGGCACCGCTCCTATTTCAAAGAGGCCATATCGTATGCCCCCAAACGAATTGGCCGAGCTTAAAATTCAACTTCAAGATCTTCTTGATAAAGGTTTCATACGCCCAAGTGCTTCGCCTTGGGGTTGTCCCGCTTTCTTCGTCAAGAAGAAGGACAATAGCCTAAGGCTATGTGTTGATTATCGTCCACTCAATGCGGTCACTATCAAAAATAAGTACCCACTTCCCCGCATTGATATCTTGTTCGATCAATTAGCTGGAGCTAAGGTCTTCTCAAAAATTGACTTACGCTCTGGCTATCATCAGATCAAGATTAAGCCTTGTGACGTTCCAAAGACGGCTTTCTCGACCAGATATGGGTTATATGAATATCTGGTTATGTCCTTTGGGCTTACTAACGCTCCGGCATATTTCATGTATCTTATGAATTCAGTTTTTATGCCGGAACTTGATAAGTTTGTCATGGTTTTCATCGATGATATTCTAATATATTCCAAGAATAACAAGGACCATGCCAATCATTTGTGTATTGTTCTTCAACGACTACGTGATCATCGCCTTTACGCCAAATTCTCAAAGTGTGAATTTTGGCTGGATAGTGTGAAATTTCTGGGACACACTATCTCTAGTGAAGGCATATCGGTTGATCCAACCAAAGTTCAGGAAGTTATGGATTGGAAACCTCCAACTTCAGTCCATCAAATTTGAAGTTTCCTTGGATTGGCAGGATATTATCGCCGATTCATCCCCGATTTCTCCAAGATAGCCAAGCCTATGACTGAGCTACTTAAGAAAGAAGCTAAATATCAGTGGGACAATAAGTGTGATGAAGCATTCCATACCTTGAGGAAACTTCTAACAACTGCTCCCGTGTTAGCCCAGCCAGATAATACCCAACCTTTTGATGTTTACTGTGATGCTTCTGGAACTGGTCTTGGTTGTGTTCTAATGCAAAACGACCGAGTCATTGCTTATGCATCCAGAGCACTCCGGAACCATGAGCAAAACTATCCAACTCATGACCTGGAATTAGCAGCAGTTGTTCACGCTCTTAAAATTTGGAGACATCATCTTATGGGTGCTAAGTGTAACATTTACACTGACCATAAGAGCCTCAAATATATCTTTACCCAAGCGGATTTGAACATGAGGCAAAGGCGATGGTTAGAATTGATCAAAGACTATGACCTTGAGGTATATTACCATCCCAGTAAAGCCAATGTGGTTGCGGATGCACTTAGCCGCAAGGCACATTGTCACTGCTTATCTATAGCTGCTATCAATGACACCCTCTGTAATCAGATGGGAAAACTCAACCTAGAAATCATTCCTCAAGGCAGTCTAAATCTTTTATCCATGGAGAATACTCTTCGAGATAAAATC
Source organism: Panicum hallii (assembly GCF_002211085.1). Taxonomy (NCBI): domain Eukaryota; kingdom Viridiplantae; phylum Streptophyta; class Magnoliopsida; order Poales; family Poaceae; genus Panicum; species Panicum hallii. The sequence goes on along the minus strand of NC_038046.1, from coordinate 44,174,184 downwards.
ATCATGTCACAGCTACATAATGAGGGTATCAGAATTATCAAATCAAAGCTATCTCAAGGAGAAGCTAAATACAAATGTTTCCGTATGGATTCTCAAGGAGTCTTGTGGTTCAACAAACGCCTTGTTGTACCAAAAGATCATCAACTTCGAAAGCAAATCCTTGATGAAGCTCATTTATCCAAATTCTCTATTCATCTCGGTAGCACCAAGATGTATCAAGATCTACGACAACATTTTTGGTGGACCAGGATGAAAAGAGAAATTGCTAAGTATGTATCTGAGTGTGATACATGCCAGAGAGTCAAAGCTAGTCATCTTAAGGCATCCGGCACGCTTCAACCATTACCCATTCCATCATGGAAATGGGAAGACATTAGCATGGATTTCATTGTTGGTCTTCCCAATACCTCTCAAAAACATGACTCCATATGGGTAATCATTGATAGACTTACTAAAACAGCCCATTTTCTTCCTGTGCATACCACTTACTTAGCTAAGAAGTATGCCGAAGTCTATCTTGATCAAATTGTCCGATTGCATGGTATTCCCAAGACCATCATTTCTGATCGAGGGGCACCATTTATTGCACGCTTCTGGGAGCAATTGCAAACCGCTCTTGGAACTAAATTAATTTGAAGCTCTGCATATCATCCTCAGACGGACGGACAAACTGAGCGGGTTAACCAAATCCTTGAAGACATGCTCCAAGCTTGTATCATTCACTATGGTAAGAGTTGGGACAAATGTCTTGCTTTGGCCGAATTCTCTTACAACAACAGTTATCAATCTAGTCTTCAGATGTCCCCATTTGAAGCATTATACGGTCGCAGATGCCGAACTCCTTTGAGTTGGTCTGAGACCGGTGAGCGTAAGATTTTTGGACCAGATCTAATCGTCGAAGCCGAGGATAAGGTCAGAATTATTCAAGCCAATCTTAAAACAGCCCAATCCAGGCAAAAGAGTTATGCAGATTGAAGAAGGAAACCTCTGCAGTTCCGAGTAGGAGATTTCGTATATCTCCGAGTATCTCCTATCAAAGGTGTTCAACGTTTTGGTATAAAAGGAAAACTAGCGCCTAGATATATCAGACCCTTTAAGATTCTCCAAGTCTGTGGCCCAGTGGCCTACAAACTTCGTCTTCCATCTCAAATGGCTGCTATCCATAATGTTTTTCATATCTCCCAACTCAAAAAGTGTATTAAGGTACCTACGGAGATTATTGAAACCCCAGCTATTAAGATCGAACCCGATCTATCTTATGTTGAACAACCTATCCAAATCCTGGATACCAAAGAAAGAGTCACCAGAAGGGAAAGGATCAAAATGTATAAGATCTTATGGGATCACCATACCGAAGAGGAAGCAACTTGGGAAACGGAATCTTATCTTCAACAGAATTTCCCAACTTTTCTCTCAACCGATTCCCAAATCTGATCATTCAATCATCTTCTGCCTCCGAATCTCGGGACGAGATTCTTTTTAGGGGGAAAGGCTGTGACACCCAGGTAATAAGAGATATAAATACTAAACTTTGGGGTGAAATAGACATGGTTGTTAAGGGTAGTAATAAGGGCTAGGGGTGTATTTGTAAATTTCCATGCAATATAAGCCTTTAAGTGCAAGGTGTGTGTTTTGGAAGGTAGCTTGAAATCTAGAGGAAATATAATAATAAGCCCCTAAGTAAGAATAAGGTAATTCAAATTTTACCTTGATTCAAATTTCAACTTGCAATGTTGCGAACCTTGGGTTTTTGAAATTGAATCTTAAAGCAAGTTTGTAGAGTTTGAAAAACTCTACAACTTTCATGTTGGACTTTTTCTCATTTGATCTTTGGATCAGTGAGAATTTGTAGTTTTCTGAAAAACCCTTGAGCTTTCCAAGATTTCCAAAACAGTCCCTGGTTTCTTTTCCCCTTCTTCTTCCTCTGCACACCCTCTGCTCCCTCTGCTTCTGCTCTGTCGCCGGCGCAGATCCTCCCCCCTGGGCACTGTCCTGCCCTCGCCGCCGTTCAGCTCCCTTTCCCTCTCTCCCCACGCGCTCCCCCTACTCCTGCCGCCGCAGTAGCCTTCCCCGGTGTCCTCCCGTGCGCGCGCCACGGTGCTCCCGTGCGCTCGCTGGCCGCCACCTCGCCATCCGCTGTTCTGGACACAGCCGTGCCCACCCCTTCCTACTTCCTTCTTCCCTAGCTTCTGCAAAGCAAGCACTGCCATAAACCCAGCTACACTCTTCTTGTCTTCAATTGCATTGCTCTGTCTTCCTCCTCGCGATCACCAAGCACCGAGCCGCCGCCGTGCACCCTTTGCCGAAATTCGTCGTGCTCTCTCCACCCCGTCCTAATTCCTTCAGCCAGTCGCTTCGCCACCTCCCCCACTAGCCCTCCGACCGGAGCTGGTCCAACCCCGGCCTCCCCTCCGCCGGAATCGCTCCCATCCCGAGCTGCCCTTCACCGGAGCCGCCGAGCCCGGCCTCACCGTCGGTAGCCCTCTCCGCCTGATCTCCAGTTCTCCCAGGTACACAAATCAATTTCCCGTAGTACACCGATGCTCATGCGCATTTCCCTTGCCCGTGTTCGTCGGTCCTTCGCCGGGAACGACACTGCGCCGCCACGGCCGCCGCACCCTCTCATCGACGGCCAAGTTCCACGGCTACCTTTGAGCTTACCCCCTCCCCGTATGCTCACCAGGCCTCGTAGATCGTCTTAGGCCCTTCCCCCTGGCCGGGATGCTCGCCGCCGGCGAGAACGCCATCAAGGCCGACCGGCCGGCCGTCGCCATGGTCGGGCAAGGACCCGTCTGCAATTAGTTTTCCTGTTCCAGGGGTTCCAGTGCAAAGATACCGAAACCCCCCCCCCCCAAGTGTTGTATTATTTCATGTGATGCTATTGCTGCATTGTAAAATTCATAACAAACCGTAGAAAATTCCAAAATTTGCAAAACCAGTTCTGTTGGAAACTAGAGTTTAAACTCTACAACTTCTGTTAAATGAGTTTGATATGAAACCAAATATTTTTGAATCTATTTAAATTCAAAACAAGGGAGTCTAATGCCCTTAACTCCTACATGTTGACCTTGTTGATTGTGATTTTTGATGTGCAATTTCTATAAATGATGTATGAAGTGATGTAGAATTTTCAAATCTAAATTTATTTTATAATTTAAGTTCTTTTAAGATAACCATTTGAAATTGTTTTGAAATAACCTTAGCTATGCATACCCTTTAAAACTTAACTAATTAGATCTCTTGGTCATAATTTATTAAGTATGTAAATGATTTATATTTAGATGTTCAAAACTTTATAGCACTCTTTACCCAAGGTTTAGATTCAAATTTAAATTTGAATTTAACCCTAAAATATATTTTAATGCTTGTTTTTAGTTAATTCAATGATGTAGTCATAAGTTAAGCATAAATTATAAGTTTAGGCTAAAATTTCCTTTGTTTTGGCAATTCTTGAGTGTTAACCTTTTTAAAGTATAATTTTTTTATATGAATTAAATAGTGCACATTCCCTAATGTTATATTCTTGCATATCATGTAGAACCGTTTACCCTCGCCCACGGTGACTACGAGCTGATCGCGGACCAAGCCGAGGAAACTCCTGCAGATCCTGGAGACACCGTCGAAAATCTAACTGAAGCTCCGAACCAAAGTTCGGAAAGCCTTGATCCTACTACTCCCAACCCTACACCAGAAGGCAAGCCCCGGACATAAACCCTACTTTATTTACACTGCAACCTATGTTATTTATATCTATCTTTGCATTACGTTCTTAGGAATTGTTTGGAACCCTAGTTGCATAATTCCAAGTACCGATGTACTGAGTACTAAAACTTGAGTTCGACTAGCTGCTATGCTAATAGGACCGGTAGAAGTCGGGTGATTTCCTGTCACTCGCGCAATGTAAGAGTTGTAATGTTTATATTCCTGTTATCACTATAAGGATGACGGACGGGAGTTTTGTGAGGTATCATGGTTGAGATGATAGCCCGTCTGTGTTGTTGAATTTGATAAGGTCGCAGCGTGTGGTAGTGCAGGTTAAGCGTTTGAAAGTACTAACCACATGCCGCGAAATATGGTAAGCGGTAAGCCTAGTAACCAATCGGCCCGAGGAGTGGACATACCTCCCACCACTCGTCTTGCTTCTTCTGGTTACTTATGTTCGACGTGTGGGAATACGTGTTGCAAGGGTAACCAGGAATACGGGTTTTGTAGTCGCGCTACAGACGTATGTCCTGCACTTTGGAAGAGCGTATGATCCTGCAGTCGCTTGTGGTGGACCTGTCCACGAGTCGGAATGAAAGGCAAACGGTTGCTTCGGAACGACCTTTTGGTGTTCCAAACGTGTGAGTTAGGTTTATCCTTGCAAGGTTAAATTCGATTCAGAATCGTCCGCTTCTCACGATGGTTGAGACTGCTTGATCCCTTTACCACATTGAGTAACAAGAGCAATCATATTATTATCAAAAATGATGATTGATCAAAGATTATACCATGCTTGTATAGATTTAGGTGCTTACCTAGAATGGATATTCAACTAGAACTTGAAAGCTAAAAGTTGAAATTAAGGATCTACTCTTAGTTGCTTTTCCGCTGAGAAATGAACCCATATCCATTACAAGTCTTCATGAGTCTAGTTATATGGCTATGTATACCATCACCGGGTAAGCCTTGCTGAGTATTAGAATACTCAGCCTTGCCTTGTAACTTTTGTTCAGGTAATCCTCCTGATGACTCAGCTCTGCCTGTACCGTGGCTGTGACATTCTTGTAATTAGAATATAGACACTAGGTATTAGTGTGTTGTATGTATCTTAAGGTTTGTACAGAGAATTAGGGGTGTAGTTGTAAATTAGAGATTTTTATAAGTTCCTATGTGTAATTGTGTGAAGATGCTCTTAAATGTCAAATTCAAATGACTATATAGAAGAAAAGTACAAATATTAAGTTAAAACCTAAAGGAAATAAACTTTGTATGAAACCAAGGGCTTATGTGTAATTAAACAAATATAAGGGTTACATATGAAATGGTTGGAATATAAAAGTCAAATTCAAAATTACCTAAGGGTTAAGGTGTAAAAGTATAAGTAATCATGACAGGTCAGAAAATTTGTAGATATGCCCAAAATTTGATCAAATTTAGGTGGGCAAAGATAAATTTAACTTAAATTCTATCTTGTTTCAAAATGTAATCCAAATAGCTATAAACTTTGAGTTTCTGAACCCAAGCCTTAAATCAATATTGTAGAGTTTGAAAAACTCTACAACTTTCATGTTGAACACTTTTTCATTTGACCTTTGTAGCAGTGAGAAGTTTTAGTTTACAGAGAGGTCCCTGAAGTTTTTAGGATTTGCAAACTAGTCCTCCTGACACCTCCCTGCTTCGTCTACCTCTGGCACCGCCGCTTCCCTCTTCCTGTTCCGCTCTGCCTCCGCCGCTGACCGCCGGCACAAAACCCCGAGCTCCACCTCCAGCTGCAGCACATGTCCACTCGTCATCTCCCCTCGATCCCGACCTCATTTCTCTTCCCTGGTGGCCTCGCGCGCGCGCGCCACGACGCCCCGAGCCATCTCCGGCTGCCACCTCCTCGTCGCCGTGGATAGCCCCCTGCCGCGCCTTAACCTCCTCCCTCTCGCGCGCAGCAGCACCCCTTCAACACCTACGTGCTGTTCTGCTACTCCCAGCAACCAATTTCGAGCATCCGAGCCACATTTTCCCTGCCGCCGTCCTCCTCCGCTTCGGCCGCGCACGGCACTCCCGTGGGCAGCCCTCACCAGCTCATCCCCGCCCCAATCAACACCTGCACAAGCTTCCCTGTTACTTGCCAGTGCTCGACGACCAACTGTTCTCCTCCAATTTCCACTGGAACTTCGTCTCCGACGAAGCGCCGCCGCCGCCGCCTTCGGCCTCACCGTGGGCAGCTCGCTCTGAGCCTCTCCACGCCACCACGATACCCTAGCTAGCACCACATCATCCCTGTGAAGCTCCCCGACCCATCCAGTGACTCTCTAGTCCACCACTGCGCCTCCCCGACGCTCGCCGGCGTTCTTCCTCGTCGCCGCCGCCTCTGTCTCCGTCGGTCTCCTCTGATCCAGCACGTCTTCTTCCAATTGATGGTACCTACACGTTCCCCGTGTCTCACTGAAGCTCATGCACAGGTTGGCTGCCGACGTTCACCACCGGAGCTCCGCCGTCGACGGTGACTCCTCCGCCGTCACCTCGGGCTCTAGTCGAGCTCCATCTTTCCGGTCATCTCAAGCCTCGACAAGCGGTGCCACAGAACCGCCGTAAGCTCCTGCATCCTCTCCTGCCCTTGGACCTCGCCGCCGGTGACCGCTGTCGCCGGAACACCGCCGCCCCCGCCTTGCTCTGCTCTGATTCCCAGCCAAGGACCTCAGGTTAGAAGGAATAGAAACCCAGGGGGTTATGTGCATAGCCTAAGACTGAGAGAAATAGTAACCAGGGACCCCCATGTGTAAATATTGCTATCAACTTAGAAATGTTATATCTATTCGAGGAAAAATCATAAAATTGTAAACTAAATTTTGGTGGAATCCTTAGATAAAGATCTACAACTTTACTTAAAAGGTCAACTTCAGTTTCTGAATGTTTGATAATCAAATTTAAATGTTAAGTTTAATTACTTGTATGCTTAAGAAATGCATAGTAATTTATAGAAAAATGATAAATTAGTGAAACCAGTTGAGTTAATTTTCTTTTTACATGTAGAATTGAAGAAAAATAATTATCCTAGTATTCTAGTATTATTTCCTTAATGTACAAGTTTTATTAGAAATAATGTGTAGTTTCCTTTGTATAATTAATAATTATACCTTTAAATGTTCAAAAATCATGAAAAATATATTAGGGTTCTGTTTTGTAATATTATAACATGTTATTAAGTTTCCAACCAAGGATTAGGTGTTAAATAAATTGGATATAATATAATTGATCTATAATGTAAGAGTAACCTAAGTTCCATGTGAATAATTAATATAACAAATAAATATAGTTATTTAAAATAAGTATTAGGAACCACTCCACTTTGTTGCTCCATGCTATTAGTTAGAAAACTAAATGTAATCAACCCCGTTGTCTAATGGGTTTAGATAAAATAACTAATACTCGATAAATGACTGCCAAGTGCAGTGTAGTTAGATCATTATCGTAATGTAATGTTCTTTATATTGGATTGCAACTTTATCATGAATTAAAATAAAAGTGTATGCACCCATTAAACTTCATCTTGCATATCATGTAGACTCGACCACTCTCGCTGACGGGGATTATCAGCTGATTCCGGAACAAGAAGAAGTTTATTCTGAAGACCTCAAGAATCTCATCGCAGATTTCTCTGAAGCCCCGAACCAAGGTTCGGAGGATATTAATTTGACTAACCCCAACCCCACTAGCGAAGGCAAGCCCCGGACATAACCTACTATTTTTATTATACTGCACTCTATATTTATTTATGTATTCTATGCATTAAGTTTATAGGAATTATTTGAAACCCTAGATGCATGAATCCTAGGAACCAATGTATTGAATAATAGTACTTGAGTCCGAGTAGCTGCTATGCTAATAGGACCGGTAGAAGTCGAGTGATTTCCTGTCACTCGCGCGATATAGGAATTGTGATGTTTACTTTCATGCTATCACTATAAGGATGACGGACGGGAGTTTTAATCGGTATCATGGTTGAGATGATACCCCGTCTGTGTTGTTGAACTGGATAAGGCCGCAGTGTGTGGTAGCGGTGGTTAAGCATTTGAAAGTACTAGCCACATGCCGTGAAATATGGTAAGCGGTAAGCCTAGTAACCAATCAGCCCGAGGAGTGGACATACCCCCCACCACATGTATTTGCTTCTTTTGGTTACTTAGTTCGACGTGTAGGCATACGTGTTGCTGGACAACCAGGAGTACGGGTTTTGTAGTCGCGCTACAGACGTACGTCCTGCACTTTGGAAGTGCGTATGACCTGCAGTCGCTTGTGGTGGCCCTGATCCACGAGTCGGAATGAAAGGCAAACGGTTGCTTAGGAACGACCCTTTGGTGTTCCAAGCGTGTGTGTTAGGTTTACCCTTGCAAGGTTTTGAATCTCGATTCAGGAATCGTCCGCCTCTCACGATGAATGAGACTGCTTATTCCCTTTACCACATAGAGTAACAAGAGCAATTATGTGATTATCAAAGATGATGTTTGAGTAAAGATTCTACCATGTTTGAATAGTTATAGGTGCTTACCTAGAATGGTTAATCAACTAGAACCTGAAAGTTAAAAGTTGAAATTAAGGATCTACTCTTTGTTGCTTTTCAGCTGAAAACCCTACCCAAAGCCAAAAGCCGTCATGAGTCTAGTTATGGGCTAAGATATACCCAATTCCGGGTAAGTCTTGCTGAGTATTAGTATACTCAGCCTTGCTTTTGTTGAATTACTTCAGGTAATCCTCCTGATGAGCCAGCGTTCATTACACCGTGGCCCTACCCCTTGCCTGATGGTTGGTCCGTGGAATGGGATCCGTCCCCGGCCAACACAGATTCTGCCGAGTGATATCATGCCAGGGCTAGCATGATATCTGTAATAACGACGTGTACAATGTCTACATTTTTCAAACTCCGTTGCTTTGACTGAAAACTTAAACCTGTTTTGTAATAATCTCTCCTCAGTGGGAGCTAATGATACTTTGTATATTTTTGTAATATAACTGCCTGTGGTGTAAAATATTTGGCATTGTATCTCTGGACTCACCTTCGTGTGAGGTACCTTATTGGATCCTGCGTTCGGTGGTTTATCAGGACGTTACCCGACAGACCAATAGTTTTATACCGTTTGAAGTACGAGGTAGCCCTCCGGTGAGGACTCGCGTACTTGAGCCGGTATAATTCAGGTTGGTTCTGCCATAGCTGGTATCAGAGCTAACAAGGTACACTGGAGATATAAAGTGCCTTAAAAATACTTTCGGTATAAAATTTGACCAACAAAGTATTTTGCAAAAGGTACGTTGGATTCGTTAAGGTTGTGCTTAGTACGTAAAGCCCAAGGGTGATATTTAAGGGAAAATTAGAGGTGGCTGTAACATATATATATAACTCTAACTTCCAGCATTACTTTTCTGTTGAAATTTAAATTTATGCACAACCCAACCTTACTTTCTGTAACGACATCTTCGATCGTGAGGTAAGAAGGTAAGGATCCTCAGCCAACTGAGGGAGCTTGGCCTTCCTGTCGGTGATGCGAACCGAATGCTGTTTCTCAAGCAGTGGCTTACTTGAGATGCTGCCAATGTACCAACTTTGGTTGACTACATTGGGAGTAGATGGTTCGGCGCAGGGTATGGCGATCGCTGTTCATACCCCCGCATTTTGCGGTACCCCCCGTGAATACGTTGTTTCGACAACGTATGTTAACGTTGTCTGTACGGCGGTAATAGTACAGATGCTGTTTCTATAGTGAGCAGTAATGAATGGGGACGCTTTCATGACATGCTGGCATGAAAGGTTCATTGAATACATATATGCATTGTGGTTTTCTGCAGGTACACTAACCACGATTACGAAACTAGGACGGATAGGGCTTATCGACTAGTTATTAAGGAGAGACGTACGTATTATGCCACCGAGACTAACCACGTAAGACCAAGATTACTTGGCAGTTATTTTTGGTTGTGAGATCACGTAGTGCGTGCATGCATAATCTACTAATTAACTAAAATGAATGCTTAATTTTGTTGCTTTAAGAAATAAGTAACCTGTTGGTATTTCTTAGTTGGGGAAAATGGCAATCTTTAGCTAAGTCCCTTAAGTATCCATCTGATTTCCAGCCTTTGCTGTTATCAGAATCATCTATCTTAATCCATTTACCTTGTAAGCTTTCCGCAGGATAAATATATCTTACCATTTGCATTGTTGTCACAGATGGCTGCTCCTTCCAATACCTTTTGGGATCAGGAAGGGCACTTCCATACCAACGCTTTACATTGGGAAGGGTTTCCTCGTCTCTTGTGGGAATCCTTAAGTCTGTTCCACTATACAGAGCCTCCTCAATACGATGGGGTAGAATATCGTGAGGAAGGAATTCCTCGGTGCAGGGTTAAGATGACAATTCCTCAACACCCTTTCCGCTCCTCATGGCATCCCATAGAAGTGGAAGTGGTTGGATATCGTCTGGTTGATACCCTTGAAACTGCTGCCTTAGAAGCTATCAAACTTTTCTACACTCAGCATCCGATGGAAGTTGCTGCATATCCTATTGGGTTATTTCCTACCATTGACCCTGATAATTCGGAATGGAATTTTCGGACAGAGCATCTTGGTCATATGCTAGGAGATCTGGCTGAAGAAACCGTCCGTATCCTTACTAGGTTCATGGATGTGCAACATCACTACCAGATTCTACTGCGTCACGGTGTGAATCAGATAACTGGTGTGGCTCAAAGCCACTATCGGAATGCTGACCGCCAAGTGACCCAAATAGTGGAATTACAAGCTTTGGTGACTCAGAAAGATGAGATCATTGCAGCAAGGGATGAGACAATCCTCCATCGTGAAGATCAGATCAATGAGAGTGATCAGATTATCACTCAGCGTGACACTGTTATTGAGTTCCTACAGGCACAAATTCATGATCTGATACTTGCAGCTGATGATGCTCAGGCTCACATTGAGGAATTGCAGCAGCAACCGATACTTCACGCTATACCCATAATGCCTGAAGAAGAAGAAGAAGACCCAGAAGAGATTGAGGGTGTTTCAGAGATTGACTCTGAGCATGGGGACCCAGTTCTTAGTCCCTTTCACTCTCCCTCTGGCAGTCAGTTGTCAATAGGCAACTTCGATGATTTCTAGTGTTAAAAATCGCCGACTAGCTAGATGTAATCTATGGGAGTGTAATAACTTAGGGAGTGTGTAACTTATCTAGATCTTATGCCATTTGTTGTAACATAGATGGTCTGCGTAGAGATCTTTCGGATGTACGATGCGGAGAACAAACAGAACCAATATTGTAATATAAGTTTCCTGTTTTATCATCTTGATCATTATCCTTATGATTCTGGAATGAGATGATTGAATGGAGTATGTGTTTTGTTTATATCTTCTGAAATTGGGAGTAAGGCTATATGGTTAATGATGGACATCTCCTTTGTTTCAGATGGTTGGAGCCACACGCGGAACCCCGGAAGGTTTCCGGGCTGATCAGGCCAGCGGTTCTCAACAACCGCCACCACCTCCTCCCAACCTTGCCGAAGTTATGGCTCGGCAAACGGAGTTGCTTAACTTGCTGGTTCAAGCACAGCAGAACCAGCAGCATCAACAATTCCGAGGAGGCCGTGATGATCGCAACCCTCCTGTGGCTAGTTACCAAGATTTTCTCAGTACCCAGCCACCCTTTTTCAGTAAGGCCGAAGAACCTTTGGATGCCGATGCTTGGCTCCATATCATCGAATCGAAGTTCGCTTTACTGACAATACCATGTGCGGACTCTAGCAAAGCTTCCTTTGCTGCCCAACAACTCCGTGGTGCTGCTCGGATCTGGTGGGACAATTTCTATGCCATGCAACCTGCAGGGCATGTTATCACTTGGGATGAGTTTCGGACAGCTTTCAGAGCACATTATATCCCAGCAGGATTACTGGAACGAAAGCTGAATGAATTCCTGGCTCTTACTCAAGGCACCAGTACAGTCCTGCAATACGCACAGAATTTCAATCATCTGTGTCAATATGCGGGATATCATGCGGATAACGATGCCAAGAAACAAGATCGTTTCCATCGAGGCCTCAATACCAAGCTCAAGGAATGCCTGAATCTTGTGAGGGCTAATACTTTCAGCGAGTTGGTTAATATGGCTTTAACTCAAGAAGATTGTATCTTAGCACATCATGCTGAGAAGAAAAGGAAGACTCCTACTGGACCCTCGAGTGCTCAATCACCGAGGTATCGGATTGTTCCCAATACACCATTCAGAGCACCGCAGCGGAATGCCCCAACGGGTAGGTTGGTTTTCAGGCCGCCCCAATAGCAGGGAAGGTATAGACCTCCCGTTCCTCCGCAACAAGCACAACCATCTGGCCCACGGCCAAATGTTCAACAAGTGCCACAGAGAGGTAGCAACTATCGCTGTTTCAATTGCGGAAGCGCGAATCATTTCATCCGGGATTGTCCGCGGCCCAAGAAACCTAATCCAGGGCAAAGCTCTACTCAGGGTAACCAGAACAAAGGCAAGAAGCCGGTGATACAAGTCCGGCAAGGACGGATTAACTTCACCACTCTGGCAGAACTTCCAGATGGAGCTCCCGTCATGTCGGGTACATTTTCTATTCACCATAAACCAGTTGTTACTTTATTTGATACCGGAGCAACACATAGCTTTATTAGTAACAACTGTGGTACCCGGATAGGACTTGATCCTTGTTTCACTCAAGGGGCATATATGATCTCTACCCCTGGAGGAAAAATCACCTCCAACCAAATGAGTAGAAATGTGCCACTTCAGTTAGGTAGTAAAGAGATCAAAACTGATTTGGTTTTACTCAGTTTAGAGGGTATTGATGTTATACTTGGGACCGATTGGATGACTAAACATCAAGTACGGCTAGATATTTCCTCCCGAGTTGTTGAAATTGATTCACCATACTATGGGATCACCACCCTTTATCTGCCTCAGCCAGAATGTCTGCATCCTTGTACTTATGCCATCACAAATATCAAAGTCAAGGATATTCCTATAGTATGTGAATACCCCGATGTCTTTCCAGACGATTTGCCTGGAATGCCACCAGATAGAGACATCGAGTTCATCATTGAACTTCAACCTGGCACTGCCCCTATTTCAAAAAGGCCGTATCGCATGCCTCCAAATGAATTAGCAGAACTGAAAATTCAGCTCCAAGATCTTCTTGATAAGGGTTATATACGCCCAAGTGCTTCACCTTGGGGTTGTTCTGCTCTCTTTGTCAAGAAGAAAGACGATAGCCTAAGGCTATGTGTCGACTACCGTCCACTCAATGTGGTTACTATCAAAAATAAGTACCCTCTTCCCCGCATTGACATTTTGTTCGATCAACTAGCTGGAGCAAAGGTCTTTTCTAAGATTGACTTACGCTCTGGTTATCATCAGATTAAAATCAGGCCTAGTGACATTCCAAAAACGGCTTTCTCAACCAGATATGGACTTTATGAATATCTGGTTATGTCATTTGGACTTACTAATGCACCGGCATATTTCATGTATCTCATGAACTCTGTATTTATGCCAGAACTCGACAAATTCATCGTGGTCTTCATTGATGACATCCTGATATACTCCAAAACCAAAGAAGACCATGCTAATCATTTACGTGTCGTTCTTCAACGACTACGTGATCACCGCCTTTATGCCAAATTTTCAAAATGTGAATTTTGGCTGGATAGTGTGAAATTTTTGGGGCATACTATCTCTAGTAAAGGCATATCGGTTGATCCAACCAAAGTCCAAGAGGTTATGGACTGGAAACCTCCAACTTCAGTCCATCAAATCCGAAGTTTCCTTGGATTGGCGGGATATTATCGCCGATTCATTCCGGATTTCTCCAAGATAGCCAAACCAATGACTGAGCTACTTAAGAAAGAAGTTAAGTTCCGCTGGGATGATAGGTGTGAGGAAGCCTTTCACACCTTGAGACAACTTCTGACCACTGCTCCAGTGCTAGCTCAGCCAGATAGCACTAAACCTTTTGATGTCTATTGTGATGCTTCTGGAATTGGCCTTGGTTGTGTTCTTATGCAAAACAATCGGGTCATTGCCTATGCATCAAGAGCACTTCAGACTCATGAGCAAAACTATCCAACGCATGATCTTGAATTAGCATCAGTCATTCATGCTCTCAAGATCTGGAGACATCATCTTATGGGTGCTAAGTGTAATATCTACACTGACCATAAGAGCCTCAAGTATATTTTCACCCAAGCTGACCTAAATATGAGGCAAAGGCGTTGGTTAGAACTGATCAAAGACTATGACCTTGAGGTACACTATCATCCGGGCAAAGCTAATGTGGTTGCGGATGCACTTAGCCGCAAGGCACATTGTCACTGCTTATCTGTAGTAACCTTCAGTGACACTCTCTGCAATCAGATGAGAAAGCTTAATTTAGAGATCATTCCTCAAGGTAGTCTAAATTTGCTATCCATTGAGTCTACTCTGCGGGATAGAATCGTCATGTCGCAACTACATGATGAGGGTATCAAAATCATCAAATCAAAGCTATCCCAGGGAGAAGCCAAATATAAGTGTTTTCATACTGATCATCAAGGAGTCCTATGGTTCAACGATCGAATTGTTGTACCTAAGGATCATCAACTTCGCAAGCAAATCCTTGATGAAGCACATTTATCCAAGTTCTCTATTCATCCTAGTAGCACCAAGATGTATCAAGATCTACTGCAACATTTTTGGTGGACCAGAATGAAAAGAGAAATTGCTAAATGTGTGTCAGAGTGCGATACTTGCCAGAGAGTCAAAGCTAGCCACTTAAAAGCTTCTGGTACACTTCAACCACTACCCATTCCGTCATGGAAATGGGAAGACATTAGCATGGATTTCATTGTCGGTCTTCCCAACACATGTCAAAAGCATGACTCCATATGGGTAATCATTGATAGACTCACAAAAACAGCTCATTTTCTTCCTGTGCATACCACTTACTCTGCTAAGAAGTATGCCGAAGTCTATCTGGACCAAATTGTTCGATTACATGGGGTTCCAAAAACCATCATCTCTGATCGAGGACCCCAATTCATTGCACAATTTTGGGAGCAATTGCAATCAGCTCTAGGGACCAAATTGATTCGAAGCTCTGCGTATCATCCCCAGACTGATGGGCAGACTGAGCGAGTTAACCAAATCCTTGAAGACATGCTCCGAGCTTGTATTATTCATTATGGTACAAGTTGGGACAAGTGCCTTGCTCTAGCTGAATTTGCTTACAACAATAGTTATCAAGCTAGTCTTCAGATGGCTCCTTTTGAAACGTTATATGGTCGCAGATGTCGAACTCCTTTGAGTTGGTCAGAGACCGGTGAACGCAAAATCTTCGGACCAGACTTAGTTGTTGAAGCCGAAGATAAGGTTAAGATTATCCAATCTAATCTTAAAACCGCTCAGTCTAGACAGAAGAGCTACGCAGATAAGAGGAGGAAACCTCTGCAATTTCAAGTAGGAGATTTTATCTATCTCCGAGTATCTCCTACCAAAGGCGTCCAACGTTTCGGCATAAAGGGGAAGTTAGCACCTCGATATGTCGGACCCTTTGAAATTCTCAATGTTTGTGGCCCAGTGGCTTACAAGCTTCACCTTCCGTCTCAATTGGCTGCTATTCACGATGTCTTCCATGTCTCTCAACTTAAGAAGTGTGTCAAAGTGCCTACAGAAATCGTTGAGACATGTGCCATTGAGATAGAACCCGATCTATCGTACCTTGAACGACCTCTTCGAATCCTGGATACTAAGGAAAGATTTACCAGAAAAAGGGTAGTTAAAATGTACAAGATCTTATGGAATCATCACACCGAAGAAGAAGCGACTTGGGAAACAGAGTCTTATCTTCAACGGAATTTCCCAGACTTCCTGCAAGCCAATCCCCAAATCTAATCATCCGCTTTTGCTCAGCTTCAGAATCTCGGGACGAGATTCTTTTTAAGGGGGGAAGGCTGTGACATTCTTGTAATTAGAATATAGACACTAGGTATTAGTGTGTTGTATGTATCTTAAGGTTTGTACAGAGAATTAGGGGGTAGTTGTAAATTAGAGATTTTTATAAGTTCCTATGTGTAATTGTGTGAAGATGCTCTTAAATGTCAAATTCAAATGACTATATAGAAGAAAAGTACAAATATTAAGTTAAAACCTAAAAGAAATAAACTTTGTATGAAACCAAGGGCTTATGTGTAATTAAACAAATATAAGGGTTACATATGAAATGGTTGGAATATAAAAGTCAAATTCAAAATTACCTAAGGGTTAAGGTGTAAAAGTATAAGTAATCATGACAGGTCAGAAAATTTGTAGATATGCCCAAAATTTGATCAAATTTAGGTGGGCAAAAATAAATTTAACTTTGAGTTTCTGAACCCAAGCCTTAAATCAATATTGTAGAGTTTGAAAAACTCTACAACTTTCATGTTGAGCACTTTTTCATTTGACCTTTGTAGCAGTGAGAAGTTTTAGTTTACAGAGAGGTCCCTGAAGTTTTTAGGATTTGCAAACTAGTCCTCCTGACACCTCCCTGCTTCGTCTACCTCTGGCACCGCCGCTTCCCTCTTCCTGTTCCGCTCTGCCTCCACCGCTGACCGCCGGCACAGAACCCCGAGCTCCACCTCCAGCTGCAGCACATGTCCACGCGTCATCTCCCCTCGATCCCGACCTCATTTCTCTTCCCTGGTGGCCTTGCGCGCGCGCGCCACGACGCCCCGAGCCATCTCCGGCCGCCACCTCCTCGTCGCCGTGGATAGCCCCCTGCCGCGCCTTAACCTCCTCCCTCTCGCGCGCAGTAGCACCCCTTCAACACCTACGTGCTGTTCTGCTACTCCCAGCAACCAATTTCGAGCATCCGAGCCACATTTTCCCTGCCGCCGTCCTCCTCCGCTCCGGCCGCGCACGGCACGCCCGTGGGCAGCCCTCACCAGCTCATCCCCACCCCAATCAAGACCTGCACAAGCTTCCCTGTTACTTGCTAGTGCTCGACGACCAACTATTCTCCTCCAATTTCCACTGGAACTTCATCTCCGACGAAGCGCCGCCGCCGCCGCCTTCGGCCTCACCGTGGGCAGCTCGCTCTGAGCCTCTCCACGCCACCACGATACCCTAGCTAGCACCACATCATCCCTGTGAAGCTCCCCGACCCATCCAGTGACTCTCTAGTCCACCACTGCGCCTCCCCGATGCTCGCCGACGTTCTTCCTCGTCGCCGCCGCCTCTGTCTCCGTCGGTCTCCTCTGATCCAGCACGTCTTCTTCCAATTGATGGTACCTACACGTTCCCCGTGTCTCACTGAAGCTCATGCACAGGTTGGCTGCCGACGTTCACCACCGGAGCTCCACCGTCGATGGTGACTCCTCCGCCGTCACCTCGGGCTCTAGTCGAGCTCCATCTTTCCGGTCATCTCAAGCCTCGACAAGCGGTGCCACAGAACCGCCGTAAGCTCCTGCATCCTCTCCTGCCCTTGGACCTCGCCGCCGGTGACCGCCGTCGCCGGAACACCGCCGCCCCCGCCTTGCTCTACTCTGATTCCCAGCCAAGGACCTCGGGTTAGAAGGAATAGAAACCCAGAGGGTTATGTGCATAGCCTAAGACTCAGAGAAATAGTAACCAGGGACCCCCATGTGTAAATATTGCTGTCAACTTAGAAATGCTATATCTATTCGAGGAAAAATCATAAAATTGTAAACTAAATTTTGTTGGAATCCTTAGATAAAGATCTACAACTTTACTTAAAAGGTCAACTTCAGTTTCTGAATGTTTGATAATCAAATTTAAATGTTAAGTTTAATTACTTGTATGCTTAAGAAATGCATAGTAATTTATAGAAAAATGATAAATTAGTGAAACCAGTTGAGTTAATTTTCTTTTTACATGTAGAATTGAAGAAAAATAATTATCCTAGTATTCTAGTATTATTTCCTTAATGTACAAGTTTTATTAGAAATAATGTGTAGTTTCCTTTGTATAATTAATAATTATACCTTTAAATGTTCAAAAATCATGAAAAATATATTAGGGTTCTGTTTTGTAATATTATAACATGTTATTAAGTTTCCAACCAAGGATTAGGTGTTAAATAAATTGGATATAATATAATTGATCTATAATGTAAGAGTAACCTAAGTTCCATGTGAATAATTAATATAACAAATAAATATAGTTATTTAAAATAAGTATTAGGAACCACTCCACTTTGTTGCTCCATGCTATTAGTTAGAAAACTAAATGTAATCAACCCCGTTGTCTAATGGGTTTAGATAAAATAACTAATACTCGATAAATGACTGCCAAGTGCAGTGTAGTTAGATCATTGTCGTAATGTAATGTTCTTTATATTGGATTGCAACTTTATCATGAATTAAAATAAAAGTGTATGCACCCATTAAACTTCATCTTGCATATCATGTAGACTCGACCACTCTCGCTGACGGGGATTATCAGCTGATTCCGGAACAAGAAGAAGTTTATTCTGAAGACCTCAAGAATCTCATCGCAGATTTCTCTGAAGCCCCGAACCAAGGTTCGGAGGATATTAATTTGACTAACCCCAACCCCACTAGCGAAGGCAAGCCCCGGACATAACCTACTATTTTTATTATACTGCACTCTATATTTATTTATGTATTCTATGCATTAAGTTTATAGGAATTATTTGAAACCCTAGATGCATGAATCCTAGGAACCAATGTATTGAATAATAGTACTTGAGTCCGAGTAGCTGCTATGCTAATAGGACCGGTAGAAGTCGAGTGATTTCCTGTCACTCGCGCGATATAGGAATTGTGATGTTTACTTTCATGCTATCACTATAAGGATGACGGACGGGAGTTTTAATCGGTATCATGGTTGAGATGATACCCCGTCTGTGTTGTTGAACTGGATAAGGCCGCAGTGTGTGGTAGCGGTGGTTAAGCATTTGAAAGTACTAGCCACATGCCGTGAAATATGGTAAGCGGTAAGCCTAGTAACCAATCAGCCCGAGGAGTGGACATACCCCCCACCACATGTATTTGCTTCTTTTGGTTACTTAGTTCGACGTGTAGGCATACGTGTTGCTGGACAACCAGGAGTACGGGTTTTGTAGTCGCGCTACAGACGTACGTCCTGCACTTTGGAAGTGCGTATGACCTGCAGTCGCTTGTGGTGGCCCTGATCCACGAGTCGGAATGAAAGGCAAACGGTTGCTTAGGAACGACCCTTTGGTGTTCCAAGCGTGTGTGTTAGGTTTACCCTTGCAAGGTTTTGAATCTCGATTCAGGAATCGTCCGCCTCTCACGATGAATGAGACTGCTTATTCCCTTTACCACATAGAGTAACAAGAGCAATTATGTGATTATCAAAGATGATGTTTGAGTAAAGATTCTACCATGTTTGAATAGTTATAGGTGCTTACCTAGAATGGTTAATCAACTAGAACCTGAAAGTTAAAAGTTGAAATTAAGGATCTACTCTTTGTTGCTTTTCAGCTGAAAACCCTACCCAAAGCCAAAAGCCGTCATGAGTCTAGTTATGGGCTAAGATATACCCAATTCCGGGTAAGTCTTGCTGAGTATTAGTATACTCAGCCTTGCTTTTGTTGAATTACTTCAGGTAATCCTCCTGATGAGCCAGCGTTCATTACACCGTGGCCCTACCCCTTGCCTGATGGTTGGTCCGTGGAATGGGATCCGTCCCCGGCCAACACAGATTCCGCCGAGTGATATCATGCCAGGGCTAGCATGATATCTGTAATAACGACGTGTACAATGTCTACGTTTTTCAAACTCCGCTGCTTTGACTGAAAACTTAAACCTGTTTTGTAATAATCTCTCCTCAGTGGGAGCTAATGATACTTTGTATATTTTTGTAATATAACTGCCTGTGGTGTAAAATATTTGGCATTGTATCTCTGGACTCACCTTCGTGTGAGGTACCTTGTTGGATCCTGCGTTCGGTGGTTTATCGGGACGTTACCCGACAGACCAATAGTTTTATACCGTTTGAAGTACGAGGTAGCCCTCCGGTGAGGACTCGCGTACTTGAGCCGATATAATTCAGGTTGGTTCTACCACAGTGGCCCTATCCTCTTCCTGATGGTTGGTCCGTGGAGTGGGACCCGTCCCCGGCCAACGCAGACCCCTCCGAGTGATGTCATGCAAGGGCAAGCATGACATCTGCACTGACGATGTGTACAATGCCGTACTTTACATTCCGCTATTTGACCTAAAACTTATGTCGGGTTTGTAATAATTTCCCCGGTTGGGAAAGTTGTGTTACTTTTAAACACTCGTGTAATATACCTGCCTGTGATGTAAAATGTGACGGCCTTTGTATCTCTGGACTCGCCTTCGTGCGGGGTACCTTGTTTGATCCTGCATTAGGTGGTTTATCGGGACACTACCCGACAGGCCAAGGGATTATACCGTTTGAAGCATGTCGGAGCCCGCAGAAGTGGACTCACGTACTTGAACCGGTGTAATTCGAGTTGGTTCTGCCATAATCCCTGTACCTCCCTTTCAGCTTTACAAGCAAGATGGAACAAACGGGTTATGTTAGTGTAATCTTTATATGCAAGAATGTCTTGAATTTCTCGATTTAATCCGCCCAAAAATCTAGCCATAGTAGGTTCCTCACCCTCCACTAAATTACAACGTAGCATACCCATTTGCAATTCCTGATAATATTCTTCTACACTTCTAGTGTCCTGCCTCAATTGTTGTAACTTATGTAATAGATCACGTGCATAGTAAGAAGGAATGAATCTAGCCCGCATGACCCGTTTCAGAGCATCCCAAGTTTGTGGCATGTCATCAGCATTTTTCTTGCCATGTTCTATCCACCAAACAGAAGCAAAATCAGTGAACTCACTAGTAGCAGCCCTAACACGTGCATTCTCAGGAAAATCATGGCATGCAAACTTTTGATCAACAGCAATTTCCCAAGTAATGTATGCATCAGGGTCATATGTACCATCAAAAGGAGGTATCTTAAATTTAATGTTGTTGAAAGCATCATCATTGTTGCGTACCTCACGTCGGCGAAAACCACCCATACCTCTACGATTAGTGCGTAGCCGTCGGCGATGGCGAGCGTCTTGTTCATCTTGTTCAGTATCAGCAATATATTCATCCTCCCAATCATCACGCTGTTCGTTGGTCTTCGCATGGAGCTCATCAAAACGCCTCAAAAGAGCAGCGAGACTCTTGTCAATATTGTCGACTGTTGTCTCCAGGCCCGTAAGCTTGGTGTTGGTGGCAACCTGTGTAGCCTCCAATTGTCCAATCTTGTCATTCGCTCTCTCTCTCTCTCTTTGGAGTAGGCCGAACACTTAAATATGTGTGAAGTGTTATTGCATCTAGTGCACAGTTCGGACTCAGATGCAACCAGCACCGAATTCAACTCGGACTTGATAACAAAGAGGCACCGATTCCAACTCGGACTTGATAACAAAGAGATACTCAAATTCGGCAACTGCGAGATGAATAGGCTACCCGAATTCAAGTCGGTCTCGACCAACACACGCTTAACCGATTCCAAGTCAAACTTGACAGCCAAAGTGTATTCTGATTCGGCCAAAACAGTGATGAAAAAGGCAGCGTACATGACCAAACGTGACAAGAACTCGAAACTCTAAAGGACTACAACTAAGACCAGCAACTCGACACAACCGATGCAACCGAAAACTCAATAAGCCCTAACTAAGCAGTACTAGTAAAGGCTCAAAAGGGTCTATGGGAGTGCTGTGGGGGAAAAAAATTCTACTATTTTTAGCTTTTTCTGGACTGTAGGAAAATAAAAAAAGCGAAGGATTGCAAGTCTCTCACCAAACAACCTTGCTCTGATTACCAACTGATGTGAATCCGCTAGGGTTTGTTCTTGATCTTTCGATGAGAGGCGTGGGATAACTCGATTGATGGAGGAGACAATGTTCATGGCCCGACTACAGCCTTCCAAGGATGCTGCACCTTAGCAACCGATACACCACCTCCTATGGTTTCCGCGATCTTGTGGAGCGCGACTCCCGGCCACTAGGGCACTCGTCCTGCAAGCAATCGAAGAACTAGCAAGAACAAGTAGAACATGTACTGAAATTACGAGATGTAACTGAAGGTTTCAAACTGAATCGCAATTATGGTGGGGTTCCGAAAACAAGTGGACGGGCGGTTGGATGCGCACGCATGTCTACAAGGAAGTAGCAAAACCTAAACTTGCATCTAACAAAACCCGCATGTTCTTGATGGCAGCTAAAGGTTATAAAGAAGTGGGAGAACGACCACAAGGGTGCTGGGGTCTTGTTCCAACCCTAGGACGTGTCCGAATTGGACTCAACTTGATACACGTCCCGTTGGGCCAAAATAGGGTGACGCAGCACCGTGGCTGAAAAGGATTTTGTAGTAAATCAAGGATTGCGGTTGACTCCAAATAGATATGGAGGTAATTCTGGATCCATTGGAAAGTAGATTTGATAAGCTTTCCAGGAAGTACTTGAACAACCAAAACAAAATCCGGATGAAGTCGTGGCGGCCCTCACAAGTCGTGTCTATCCTACAGTCCGAATCCAGTCTGCGCGATGCCTCTTCCCTTTTGATCCAATCCATTGTTCCTGAGTAAAACAAGAGTGCACGTGTCTCCATTGTCTAAATGTGATGAACCTGAGCTTAAGAGTGAACTTACTTGATGGATAAGCCGACGATCACGAGGGCGAGTAATAGGACCAAGAGGTGTTGTCGAAGTAGATACTGGTGTAGGAGTGGATGTATCGTTGGTGGCGATGTCCACATCACCGATGAGCCAACCCCTCTTTCCTTTTCGGTAAGATTATCATAAGCTAAAGTTTCTAATTAATTAGCCAAGACCAGAGCCATATAGTATTGTGGTTGCACTGTTTTTCTAGGTGGTTCTCCATGTTCCAATTAATGCAATGATCTTAATTATCATCAATAAAGTATTCCATAACATGTGTAAACCAGTGTAACATGATTTCCAGGTTATCCAACAAAAATCTAAGTAAAAGCAACTAGCATAGCTACAACATAAATATAATAACCCAGGTTTAATCAAGGAAGTTCAATAGAAACTAGGCACATCCTTAAGTTGGGATCCATGATATTCTAGACACATGCATGCATATAAAGTAAATGTGTGTTTTATAATGTTATTGGGACTGGAGTATGATCAAGGACCACTTGCCTTTGTCAAAGAACTGTTGCTGCTCGGGAACGTCTTCAAAGCTCAGCTCTTGCGGACCTTCGAACTGCGCACCGTCTATCATACCATACAAGTACATACAAGCAAACAAATACAATAAATAAGAAAAACTACACCAAACAATATAAACAGAGCAAAATAATATTATAAAGCTACTGCATACGTTGCAAGAGTCACGTGAACGCAAGAGTTGATGAAAACGGAGTTAAAACAGAGAAGTTATAGCTAAAACACGATTCTAGGAGCCTATTTGTAGCAGTTTTGAAACTAGAAGGGCTCTGACAAAAAAAACCAAGGGCTAGATCATAATTAAACCTTAGATCTAGTGTCTAGATTGTAAAACAGAAGGGTTTAGGACTGCGGGTTCTATTTTTAGAAAACATAGGGGCCTAAACAAAAGAAAAAGGATCTATTCGTGAATACTTTTGAACTACCGTGGACTGTGGGTTGATTTCTATGAAACTCAGGGGCTAAAGTGCAAAACTACCCTGGTTTGACCAATATCTGGTTCTATTGACTCGGGTTAGATCTAATCTAACCTGCTGGATTGAGATCCTACGACTGTGACGCGGCTGACGGCGCGGGGGCGGTGGCGCGGAGTGCCGGCGGCGAGGAGGTGCGACGGTGAGCAGCGGCGCTTTGCCAGGGTAACGCGTAAATGTGTTCCCGAGCGTGGTTTAGACCCGGGTTTTGTTGGGGAGCAAGAGCGCGAGGTGAGGAACGCATCTAGGGGCTCGGGAGGTGGCGATAGTGGCCGGAGACGGCGGCCGGTGGTGAGGGGCGGCATAGGATGACGGCGGGCCAATAGCGAGCACGGGAAAGCGAGGGAGAGGGAGAGAAGCGGCGGGCGAGCATCCTCACCGCAACACGATGCTCCTGGAGAGCTTGCTCGATGGTGGGGAGCGGTGGAGCGGCGGCACGGCGAGCTGCTGAGGCACGGCAATGGCGGTGGAGGCGGGGAAGCTTCGAGTGCTAGGGTTTCTCAGCGAAGGCGGCGGCTGCGGCTTGGGGAAGAGGCGTTAGGGCACGGGGGCTTAAATAGGGCGGCCAGGCGCCTAGGCGTGCGGGCACAGGACTCCGTGCGGCGGGGCGGCGCTGGACCGCGGTCGGACTCGGGCCCGAGTCCGAGCCAGTCGCGGGGAAGGGGACGGTCCCGACAGGCGGGACCCACCCATCAGCGAGAGAACGGGGGAGAGAGGACGAAGCAGGCCGCACGGGGAAAGGTGGGCCGGGGAGAGCTGCTGGGCCGCGCCGAGGGGAAGGAAAAGAGGAAAAGAAAGGAAGGCCGCGGGCTGGGCTGTGTAGGGGGAGAGAGAGAAAGTGGGCCGGGCCAACTGGGCCGTGCGGGAGGGGGAGCAAAGGCCGGCCTGGGCCGGGTTGCAATGGAAAAAGAGAGAAAAAGAAAAAAAGAGAGTGGGCCGGGCCCAATTAGAGAAAGAGAGAGAAAAAGAAACAACAAAACAATGCAATGGGGCATGAAATGCACAAAACCTATAGTTCCTTATATTTCTTTTTATGGTTTAGTAAATTGCTATTAATTCATGGTAAATGCTCTAAAATAAAAAAATAATGGAATAAAAACCTTATGGATCCTGAAAGGAATTCTAGCAAAATTTATTTAGGTTTCTAAATTAAAAATTAGGGTGTTACAAAACCTACCCCCCTTAAAAGAAATCTCGTCCTCGAGATTCGGTTGGGTTAGCAAAGAGCTGGGGAAATTCTGCCTGTAACTTGTCCTCTCGTTCCCAAGTAGCCTCATCCTCGGTATGGTGACTCCACTGAACCCTACACATCCGTATCCTCTTACTCCGGGTGATTCTCTCTACTGTGTCCAGGATTTTGACCAGGTGCTCCGTGTAAGTCAAATCATCCTGTATATTCAACTCCTCTAGTGGCAACTGTTCCTTTGGAACCCTCAATCACTTCTTCAACTGTGATATGTGGAACACATTGTGCACGTCTGACAGTCGCGCAGGTAGCTCTAGCTCGTAAGCCACCTCGCCTTTCCGTTCCAATATCCTGAACGGGCCAATGTAATGAGGTGGCAACTTCCCTTTGACCTTGAATCTGCGCAAACCTTTGATAGGTGACAATTTTAGATACACGCAATCTCCTTCCTGAAAAGTCAACTCTCGTCGTCGAGTATCTATATAACTTTTCTGCCTTGACTGAGCCACTTTCAAATTCTCACGGACAACCTGTACTTGTCTTTCGGCCTCTTTAATGATCTTAGGCCCGAACAACTGACTTTCACTTGTCTCACTCCAATACAATGGAGTTCTGCACTTCCTGCCATACAATGCCTCAAACGGTGCCATCTTCAAACTGGCCTGATAACTATTGTTGTAGGAGAACTCGGCGAACGGCAAACCCTTATCCCATCTGCCTCCATGTTTTAGGGCACAAGCCCTGAGCATATCCTCCAACACTTGGTTGGTCCTTTCTGTCTACCTATCAGTCTGTGGATGATAAGCGGAACTGAAATTCAACTTCGTGTCCATCAACTCATGCAACTTTTACCAAAACCGAGATGTGAACTGAGTACCTCTGTCTGACACTATCTTCTTAGGTACCCCATGCAAATGTGGCGGAACCGCCTGAATTATTCCGGCTCAAGTGCACTAATCATCGTTATGCAGCCGATATTAACTCAACGCGCTTCAAACGGAACAACCCATTGGTCTGTCGGGTCTTCGCCCGATACAACCATGGTTCAACAGGATCGAAGCAGGTATACCTCGCACGAAGGCGAGTTTACAATCACAGCACAGCTCATCAATTTTAATTTACAGAAACATAAATATTATTACAAACCTTTTTCAAACTTAATGTAAACTTATACAAACAGTGTTTAACATGACATGCTACACAGCTTGTCCAAGTTCACAGCGGAAGGAAAATAAACACGCGACTACGCACGTCGCGAAGGTTGACACCGTACTCAGCCCAAAGCTTGGTGTCACTCAGGAGGGTCACTGCCAGCCGGGGATGGATCCCACTCCACGGACCAGCCATACGGAACAGAAGTTGGCCATGTAGAACTATCCGAGGGTTCTTGAAGGTCATACCTGAAAAATTCACTAGCAAGACTGAGTATGCTAATACTCAGCAAGGCTTACCCAGGATTAGGCTATACTTTGCCCATAGCTAAACTCATGAAGGCTTGAAAAGGGTCTGGGTTTAATTTCAGCTGAAAAGCAACAAAGAATATGAACTAACTTTCATGTTTTAGCTGTCAGGTTCTAGTTTCATTAATTATTCTAGGTTAGCACCTATACTAGATAAACAAGGTAGGGATTAACATCCATCCAGGTTATTCCATAATGATTACTGTTCTTACTCTATGTGGCAGAAGGAATAAGCAATCTCAATCTCCGTGAGAAAACGGACGATTTTGAATTGAATTTCCAAACCTTGCAAGGGTAAACCTAACTCACATACTTGGAACATCCAAAGATCGTTCCGAAGCAACCGTTTCCCTCATATTCCAGGTATGGATCAGGGCCACCACAAGCGACTGCAGGACCGTACGCACACCAATTGTGCAGGACATACGTCTGTAGCGCGACAACATGATCGTACTCCAGTCTGCTATGCAGAACATACTCCCACACGTCGGTGCGTGTATACAACAAAAATTAAAATAATCGAGTGGTGGAGACATGTCCATTTGCCGGGCCATTCAGATACTAGGCTTACCGCTTTACCATATTTCGCGGCATGTGGCTAGTACTTTCAAACGCTTAGCCACCACTACCACACACTTCGACGTTATCAATATTTATCAACACAGACGGGGTAACCTTCCGAGTCATGATACTGTAAATGACCCCGTCCATGATCCTTATAGTGACTGCAGAATGGTAAACATTCAACTCCTACATCGCGCGAGTGACAGGAAATCACCCGACTTCTACCGGTCCTATTAGCAGAGCATCTACTCGATATGGACTCAGGCATAATACATAGGTTCGTAGGATTCATGCATCTAGGGTTTCATTTCAACTCCTAGACTTAATGCAAGGTATAATATATAGGTATAAGATTGCGTAATGTAGCAATTTGAAATACTAGGTTATGCACCGGGGCTTGCCTTCTTGAGCGGGGCTAGGGTCAGTGGTGTTAGAGACTTCCGAACTTTAGTTCAGGGCTTCAGTTATAACCTCGGCGACATTTATCGGGTCTTCAGAAAACCCTTGGTCTTGTTCCAGGACTAGCTCGTAGTCTCCGCCGTCGAGCGTGCTGACTCTACATGATATGCAATGATTTAAGTGAGATGGTTACAAGTTAAGGATTTCACTTCATGATAAAGTTGCAATCCAATAAATTAATGAACATAAACTCATGTAACAAGGGAGTGGGGTTCCAAACTACTATCTATACTTAGGTTATGTTATTTCAATGGAATTACTTTGAAGTAATTCGACTAGTTTGATATTTATTTTGAAAACCATAAGGATTTTGACCTTGAATTTTTGTGGATAAGTTTATTTTCAATAAATAAGCATATGGTGAATTTTTCATAATTTTCTGGAAACAGAAGCTAAAATATTTGAATTTGAATTCAAACTTTAAGTTTAAATTCAAATCCTGAGTAAACAGAACTTTATATTCCTGAAAATTTAAGTATGAACCAATTATCATCAAATTAGGTTATGGTAACAAGATCTAAACAGAAAAGCCTTAGGAACATGCTTAAATAAATTCAAACTACTTCAAATTTGAATTGCAAGAATTTAAAGGAACTTAAACTACAAAATAGTACCAAGAATGAAATTTTTACACTAACTCACACGTGACCTAAAGAAGCTACATACCAAAAATCACAAGAAAATAAGCTAGTATGCAAAAGTTATGCATAAGATACCTTTTTACTTTAAGTTTAAAATAAATCAAAAAGCATTTAGTTTCAAACCAAACTTTATTAACAAAAGTTGTAGATTTATATTTCTAGATTCCAACAAAACAGGTTTAGTAATTTTTGGATTTTTTACACATTCCTATGAATTTTACAAGTTGACAGCTAACACTAGCTAAGGGTTCTACAGAAAGGTCCTCGGTTTCTTGCATAGGGGACCCTAGAATAGAAAAGGTATTTGCAAAAGGGCCCTTGATAGCTCGCGACGGCGACTGGCGGTTCTGGCCGCCGTGTTCTCGCCGGCGGCAAGGGTTTGGCCGGGGAAGAACAGGTGCTACGTGGCCTACAGGAGCTACTCGTCACGATGGTGGGTGATGGGCTCGACGAGCAACAGCGGGGCATGGCCGGCGACGAAGAATGGCAGCGGCCATGACGGCATGCTTTTGTTCCCGGCGAGGGGCCAGAGAACATGGGCAGATAGGGCACGCATGAGCACCGTGAGAGTGTGGGGATGCTATTGCAGTGCTTAATTGGGCCGGGGATGGGGCAGAAGGGGGTGATCGACGATGGGGCGGCTCGGGTTCTCACCGGCGGCGATGGCGGCACGGCGTTCTGCTGGCTGGGCTGCCGGAGGGTGGTGGAGAAGTAGCCAGAGAGACTCTACGGGTCGGTGTGGTGCTGTTGGTGCCTTTGGCGGGGATGAAATGGCTCTGTATCGGCGGGTCGACGGGAGGCCGAGCGGCGGCGGAGCTTGGAGCTCACCGGCGCTACGGAAGATGAGGTTTTGAGTGCGTGAGAACGAAATTGGATGGGCTGTAGAGCACTAGTGGGTCGCGGCGGTACTCAAGTAGCACTGGATTGGGGTTCGGAGGCAGCGAGGGCGGCTAACAATGGTGGCCAGGAGTGGCGGCGGAGGTCCGGTGAGGCACAGGATCGGGAAAGAGAAAATGGCAGAGAAATTGTGGTGCAGGAGCAGAAGAAGAGGTGCATTTGGAGCTCACGACATGCTTTAAGCTACTAGAGAGGTCACAGGGGGCGAGAGACAATGCTGGGGTCAACGGCGTGCATGGCGGCCACGGGCAAAGTTCGGGCAGAGGCGGGGGTAGAGTGGCGCGCGAAGAAGAAGGTAGCGGGGAGAGCTACGGCGGCGGCCGGCCGGGGAGCGACGCGTGGGGTTGCCGGGAAGCAGGAGGTGGCGCTGATCGGGTTGCAACGATGGCGAGCGGTGGTGAAGAGCGGCTCGGGCAGACGACAGGCGGCGTGGCACGGCGGGGAGAGGCCAGCGCGGCTCGGGGAAGCGGTGGCGCTGGGCTGAGGCGGCACATGGCTCGGCTCTAAGCAATGCGGGGGCGGCGGTGCGCGGCACATGGCCGGCAGGAGCGGCGGCGGCGCGTCAGCAGAAGAACAGAGGAGGCCGGGGCTGGAGGAGGAAGACAAGGACCAGTCTGTGATTCTCCAAAAATGCAAGGACCTCAGTGTAATGTCTTGGTAACTTTCAAACTAGAGCTCTAATGAAGATGGGTTCGAAAGCAAAAGTGTATGGTTTATTAAGATTTACAACTTTGCTTTAAGGTTCATTCACAGAAGAGCTAAGGATTTGAAGTTAATATAAAACTTAGCAAAGTTTCTAAACTTTATATAAATCCTATTTAAAAACTACACTACATATATATCCTATGTGTAGTTTTACCTATATTTGCGATTTAAACACAAGTTTTTGACTTTTGCAAAACACCCCTCATACATTTAAATTCTATCTTCCATACTTACCCATTTAACACTATAGGACCTTTATTAATTTATAATTATATAAACAACCCTTTTACTTAGCCTTTAAATTTTTAAACCCACTTTCACCACATTTTGCACACAACTTCATACTAAAATCCAGGGTGACAATACTAAGTACCTGAGTGTCACAGCCTTCCCCCCTAAAAAGAATCTCCTCCTGAGATTCCGGAACAAGATGGAATTGGACGATCAAGTTTGGAGGTTGACTTGAAGGAAGTTTGGGAAATTATGTTGAAGATATGATTCGGTTTCCCATGTTGCTTCTTCTTCCGTGTGATGGTTCCACTGAATCTTGAACATCCTGATAGTTTCTCTTCTAGTGCTTCTTTCTTTGGTGTCTAATACTTTAATTGGATGTTCTGTATAGGTTAGATCAGGTTCGATTTCGATGGCTTGGGAATCGATGATCTCGGTAGGAACTTTGACACACTTCCTAAGTTGAGACACATGGAAGATATCATGGATGGCCGTTAGTTGAGGAGGAAGTTGAAGACGGTAAGCTACAGGTCCACAGATTTCAAAGATTTCAAAGGGTCCGACATAACGAGGAGCAAGTTTCCCTTTTACGCCGAACCTTTGAACACCCCGGGTAGGAGATACTCAAAGGTATACAAAGTCTCTGACTTGAAAACTGTAATGGTCTTCTTTGTATATCAGCGTAGTTTTTCTGTCGAGATTGGGCTACCTTTAGATTAGTATGTATAGTTTTTACCTTATCCTCTGCTTCAGTGACCAGGTCGGGTCCAAAGATCTTACGTTCGCCGGTTTGTGACCAACTCAAAGGAGTTCGG
This sequence comes from Panicum hallii, assembly GCF_002211085.1. Classification (NCBI taxonomy): domain Eukaryota; kingdom Viridiplantae; phylum Streptophyta; class Magnoliopsida; order Poales; family Poaceae; genus Panicum; species Panicum hallii. The sequence goes on along the minus strand of NC_038046.1, from coordinate 44,143,822 downwards.
CATCGGCGACCGTATAATGCTTTTAACGGGGCCATCTTAAGACTGGTTTGATAGCTATTGTTATAAGAGAATTCTGCCAATGATAAGCATTTGTCCCAATTCTTATCATACTAAAGTACACAGGCTCTAAGCATATCTTCTAGAATCTGATTTACCCTTTCAGTCTGTCCGTCTGTCTGAGGGTGATATGCGGAGCTTCAAATTAACTTAGTTCCAAGAGCATGTTGCAATTGCTCCCAGAACCGAGCAATAAACTGTGCTCCACGATCAGAAATGATCGTCTTAGGTACTCCATGAAGACGAATGATTTGATCCAAATAGATTTCCGCATACTTTTTGGCATTATATGTAGTATGCACGGGAAGGAAATGTGCAGTCTTGGTCAATCGATCAACGATTACCCAAATGGAGTCATGCCTTAGAGAAGTGTTGGGTAAGCCAACGATAAAGTCCATACTGATATCCTCCCATTTCCAAGAGGGAATAGATAGAGGTTGAAGACTACCAGCAGTTTTCAGATGACTGGCTTTGACTCTTTGGCAGATATCACATTCTGAGACATACTTGGCAATTTCTCGTTTCATACGAGTCCACCAGTAGTTCTGTTTCAGATCTTGGTACATCTTGGTACTACCAGGGTGCATAGAGAATTTGGATAGGTGGGCTTCGTCCAATCTGTTTACGGAGCTTATGGTCCTTAGGTACAACGATACTTTCCTTCTCCTTGTGTTATCTTTTGCTTAATGATTCTGACCCCTTTATTGCGCTGTTGTGCTAGAACAATGCTATCCCTAAGCGTGGCTTCAACTGAGAGATGGTTCAAGTCACCTTGGGGAATGATTTCTAGATTAAGCTTTCTCATTTCCCAACAAAGAGTCTCGTTGAAAGCTTCTACAGATAAGCAAGAACAATGTGCCTTGCGACTAAGTGCATCTGCGATGATGTTGGCCTTGCGTGGATGATAATGTACCTCTAGATCATAATATTTGATAAGTTCTAGCCAGTGTCTCTACCTCATATTTAGATCTGCTTGCGTGAAGATATACTTGAGGCTTTTGTGGTCAGTATAGATATGGCACTTCGTACCCATCAGATGGTGTCTCCATATTTTAAGTGCATGGATGACAGCTGCGAGTTCGAGATCATGGGTAGGATAGTTCTGTTCAAGAGTCCTAAGTGCTCGTGATGCTTAGGCAATTACTCGGTTGTCTTGCATAAGCACACAACCAAGTCCGATTCCTGAAGCATCACAATAGATGTCAAAAGGTTTTGATACATCCAGTTGAGCTAGGACTGGGGCAGTTGTGAGATGTGCTCTGAGAGTGTGGAATGCCTCTTTGCACTTTTGATCCCAGAAGAATTTAACGCCTTTCTTCAACAGTTCGGTCATGGTTTGGCTATTCTTGAGAAGGCAGGAATGAAATGACGATAATAGCCAGCCAGACCAAGAAAGCTACAAATCTAATGGACTGATGTGGGAGGTTTCCAATCCATCACTTCTTGTACTTTACTGGGGTCAACGGATATACCGTCACCGGAGATAGTATGACCCAGAAATTTCACAGTATCTAACCAGAACTCGCACTTGGAGATTTTGGCGTACAAGTGGTGGTCTCTTAATCGCTGAAGAATAACATGAAGATGTTTTGCATGATCTTCCGGATTTTTAGAGTAGATCAGAATGTCATCAATGAAGACCACAACAAATTTGTCAAGTTCTTGCATGAAGACGGAATTCATGAGATACATGAAATAGGCTAGAGCATTGGTAAGACCAAATGACATGACCAGATATTCGTAGAGTCCATATCTGGTAGAAAAGGCTGTTTTTGGGACGTCACTCGGCCTGATCTTGATTTGATGATAACCGGAACGAAGATCAATCTTAGAGAATACCTTAGCTCCGGCTAACTGATCGAAGAGAATGTCAATGCAGGGTAGAGGATACTTGTTTTTAATAGTTACCGCATTGAGAGGGCGATAGTCTACACATAGCCTTAAGCTATTGTCTTTCTTCTTCACGAATAGAGCTGGACAACCCCATGGTGAAGCATTTGGACGAATAAAACCCTTATCAAGGAGGTCTTGGTGTTGGATTTTTAATTCGGCCAGCTCATTGGGTGGCATACGATAGGGTCTCTTAGAGATGGGGGCAGTGCCAGGTTGGAGTTCTATGATAAACTCAATATCTCGATCTGGGGGCATTCTGGGCAAATCGTCTGGAAAGACGTCTGGATATTCACAAACGATAGGGATATCCTTTAACTTGATCCCGGTTGTAGCATAGGTGCAAGAATTGATGTACTCCCGTTGTGGAAGATAGAGAATGGTAGGTTTGTGCTCAGGTGAATCTATCTCCATGGTTCGGGAGGAGATATCTAATGACACATGGTGTTGAGTCATCCAATTCATACCTAAGAGGACATCCATTCCTTCTAAGTCTAATAACAGTAAGTCTGTCCGCACCAGATTTCTACCCATTTGAATTGGTACGCTTCTACAAACTTGGTTTGAGGAAATTTTACCGCCAGGAGTTGCTATCATATAGGCCCCACTAGTAGGATAAAGATCCAAGCCTAATTTTGTTCCACATTTTGGACTGATAAAACTATGGGTGGCACCAGAATCAAAAAGTATAATCACGGGTTGATGGTTGATAGAGAAAGTACCCATCATTATTGGTGTCCCCTCGGGGAGTTCGGAGAGAGTGGTGAGGTTCACCCTTCCCTGGCGGACTTGGACCACTTGCTTCTTGCCCTTGCCCTTGCTAATTGGGTTGGATGTTTGCCCTTGGAAGGATCTCCTAGGTTGAGGGCAATCCTTGATAAAGTGGGACGGGCTGCCGCAGTTGAAACAACGATAGTTGTTGTTTCCTTGGTTGGCTGGCGGAAAGCTTGGTCGTGGACCCTGTTGCTGTTGCTGCTGAGGTTGTGGTGTTGGTGGTCGATTGAATCGTGCCTGCTGGGGTGTTTTGGCTACCCATCTGCCAGGCAAGTTTCTTCGAGGCGGTGCTCAGGTAGCGGTGCTCTGGACCAACCGATACCTTGACGATTGCGCCGTTGAAGGTCCCGTGGGTGTCTTCCGCTTCTTTTCTGCTCTGTGGGCTGAGATGCAGTCCTCTTGGGTGATGGCCATATTGACCAGCTCATTGAAATTGTCAGCCTTTACCAAATTCAATCGTTCCTTACGTTTGGTGTTCGGGCCTCGATGGAAGCGATCTCGTTTGCGGGCATCCGTGTCCGCATTATAACCTGCATATTGGCACAAGTGATTGAGGACTTGTGCATACTATATGACGGTGCAGGTTCCTTGAGTCAGTTTTGAAAATTCATTGAGCTTTCGCTCAATGAGTCCTTCGCGGATGTGGTGCGCTCGAAAAGTGGTCCAAAACTCGTCCCAAGTGACAATATGACTGGCAGGCTGCATGGCATGATAATGATCCTACCAGATGCGGGCAGTGCCACGGAGTTGCTGGGCTGCAAAGAGTGCCTTGTTCTCATCTGAACATGGGGCAGACAATAAGGCGAACTTGGACTCGATGGTACGGAACCAAGCGTCAGCGTCAAGGGGCTTATCCACCTTATGGAACAGTGGAGGCTAGGTACTGAGGAAGTCTTGATAACTGGCTGATGGAGGTTCATCTCGGCCTCGGGATTGGTGATGGAATTGGCCCATTTGAGCCTGCCAAGCTGATTGAGGAGTTTTGTTTGTCGGGCCATGACCTCGGCCAGATTTGGCGGGGCTGGTGGCGGTTGCTGGGAACCACTGGCTTGATCAGGCTGAAAACCTTTCAGAGTTCCACGAGTAGCTCCAACCATCTGAAACACAGGAGATGTCCATCATTATCAACATATTCTTACTCCTAATTTCAGATGATACACAGTTGCCAAAAAGATATGTACATGCTCCATTCAATCAACTCATTTCGGATGCAACATATTGAGTAAGATGGTAAAATACAAGGTTTAGATTACTATGCAAACACTGGTGGTCCTTACATCTTATATCAGGGCGCTTTGACTACTACAAGTCATTTCATAAGTATACATGCCACATATAATACAACAAGTGGCTCTAGATCTAGGTAGACTACTCACTATCTATGTTACACCTTTCTACACTAATTACAGCTAGGATGTTACCAACTCAAACGAAACTAAAAGTCATCAAAGTTGCCCACGGATGACTGACTGCCCGAAGAGGAATGATGGGGACTAAGAACAGGATCTCCATGCTCAGAATCAAGGTCTGAAACTCCCTCAATTTCCTCTGGATCTTCTTCTTCGGCTTCGGGTGCGGGTACAGCAGGAGGTACTGGCTGTTGTTGGAGTTCATTGATTTGAGCATGGGTATCATCAACCTCAAGGATGAGGTCATGGATTTGTTCGTGGAGAAACTCAATGATCGTGTTGCGTTGGGTGATCATCGCATCACTCTCATTGATTTGGTCTTCTCGGTGAAGAATGGTCTCCTCACGTGCGGCGATGATTTCCTCCTTTTCTGTCACCAAGGCTTGAAGCTGCTCTATTTGGGTGACTTGTCGGTCAGCATTCCTAAAGTGACCTTGCGTGATACTGGTCAACTGACCCATACCGCGACGTAGCAGAAGTTGATAATGATGCTGAACGTTCATGAACCGGATAGTACCTCGAAGCGTTTCTTCCGCTGAACCTTCCAACCTGTGACTTTTAGGGACTACCCTGAGATTCCACTCAGGATCATTGGGATCTGTTGTAGGGAATAGACAATAGGCTTTCCTACAACTTTCCTTGGGTGCTGGTTGCAGAAGAGGTAGATGGCTTCAAGAGCTGCTGCCTCAATAGTGTCGACTATACGATAGCCTACCACGTCGACTTTGATGGGCTGCCATTGGGAGCGGAAGGGATGTTGAGGAATAGTCATTCTGACTCAACATCGACGAACACCTTCTTCCTGATATTCCACTGCATCATATTGTGGGGGCTCGGTATAGTAGAACGAACTTAGTGATTCCCAGAGAAGACGAGGAAAACCCTCCCAGTGCAAGGCATTAGTGTGGAGATGCCCTGCAGGATCCCAAAAGACGTTGGAAGGGGCTGCCATCTGCAACAAGAATGCAAATGGTGAGACTTATTTACCCTGCTGAGAATTCACAAGGTAAATGGAACAAGAAAATCAATTCTGATAACAGCAAAAGCTAGAAATCAGATGGATGCTTAAGGTACTCAACTAAAGCTATCACAGGTATCCCATTAGAACCATACTAGGGATTGACATGACTTTACCTATTCTTAAATAACAATACTTTTAAACATTCATTTATTGGAGGATGGATTATGCATGCACATACTATTCGACCTCACAACAAAAAACAACTGCCGAATATCTTCGGTCTTACGTGGTTAATTTCGGTGGCATAGCACATATGTCTCTCACTAATAACTAGTCAATAAGTCCTATCCGTCTTAACCTCTTAATCGTGGTTAGTGTACCTGCAGAAAACCACATATATATAACATGAACCTTTCATGGCAGCACGACACGAAAGCATTCCCAAACAATACTGTTCACTATAGAAACAGCATCTGTACCATTTCCGCCGTACAGACAATGTTAACATACGTCATTAAACAACGTATTCACGGGGGTGCCGCAAAATGCGGGGGTATGAACAGCGATCGCCGTACCCTGCGCCGAACCATATACTCCCAATATAACCAACCTAAGTTGATATATTGGCAGCATCTCAAGTAGGCCACTGCTTGAGAGACAGCGTTCAGTTCGCATCACCGACGGGAAGGCTAACTCCCCAGTTAGATGAGGATCCTTACCTTCTTATCTTACCACCGAAGGTGTTGTTACAAAAAGTAAAGTTGGGTTGTGCATGAATTTAAGTTTTGACCGAAAATAGTGCTGCAAGTTAGAACAGGACTATATATATATACATTAGCAGCCACCTGATAATCCTCATATAATTCCCTAGGGCTTCACATTCTAAACACCAACCTTAACGAGTCCAACGTGATTTGTAAACTCTTTTATGAAACCAAATTTTATACTAAAAACATTTTTAAGAGCTGGTGCAGTTGTAAAAATAAACCTACGGCTCTGGATACCAGCTGTGGTAGAACCGCCTGAATTATTCCGGCTCAAGTGCGCTAATCATCGCTATACAGCCGATATTAACTCAACGCACTTCAAACGGAACAACCCATTGGTCTGTCGGGTCTTCGCCTGATACAACCACGGTTCAACAGGATCGAAGCAGATTTACCTCGCACGAAGGCGAGTTTACAATAACAGCATAGCTCATCAATTTTAATTTACAGAAACACAAATATTATTAAAAACCTTTTTCAAACTTAATGTAAACTTATACAAACAGTGTTTAACACGACAAGCTACACAACTTGTCCAAGTTCACAGCGGAAGGAAAATAAACACGCGACTACGCACGTCATGAAGGTTGACACCGTACTCAGCCCAAAGCTTGGTGTCACTCAAGAGGGTCACTGCCAGCCGGGGACGGATTCTACTCCACGGACCAGCCATACGGAACAGAAGTTGGCCATGCATAACTATCCGGGGGGTTCTCGAAGGTCATACTTGAAAAATTCACTAGCAAGACTGAGTATGCTAATACTCAGCAAGGCTTACCCAGGATTAGGGTATACTTTGCCCATAGCTAAACTCATGAAGGCTTGAAAAGGGTCTGGGTTTAATTTCAGCTGAAAAGCAACAAAGAATATGAACTAACTTTCATATTTTAGCTGTCAGGTTCTAGTTTCATTAATTATTCTAGGTTAGCACCTATACTAGACAAACAAGGTAGGGATTAACATCCATCCAGGTTATTCCATAATGATTACTGTTCTTACTCTATGTGATTATAAAAGGGCAGAAGTAATAAGCAGTCTCAATCTCCGCAAGTAAACGGATGATTCTGAATCGAATTTCCAAACATTGCAAGGGTAAACCTAACTCACACGCTTGGAACATCCAAAGATCGTTCCAAAATAACAGTTTCCCTCATATTCCGGGTTATGGATCAGGGCCACCATAAGCGACTGCAGGACCGTACGCACACCAATTGTGCAGAACATACGTCTGTAGCGCGACTACATGCAGAACGTACTCCCGTCTACTATGCAAAACGTACTCCCACACATCGGTGCGTGTATACAACAGAAATTAAAATAATCGAGTGGTGGAGACATGTCCATTTGCCGGGCCATTCAGGTACTAGGCTTACCGCTTTACCATATTTCGTGGCATGTGGCTAGTACTTTCAAACGCTTAGTCACCACTACCACACACTTCGACCTTATCAATATTTATAAACACAAACGGGGTAACCTTCCGAGTCATGATACTGTACATGACCCCGTACATGATCCTTATAGTGACTGCAGAATGGTAAACATTCAACTCCTACATCGCGCGAGTGACAGGAAATCACCCGACTTCTACCGGTCCTATTAGCAGAGCATCTACTCAATATGGACTCAGGCACAATACATAGGTTCGTAGGATTCATGCATCTAGGGTTTCATTTCAACTCCTAGACTTAATGCAAGGTATAATATATAGGTATAAGATTGCGTAATGTAGCAATTTGAAATACTGGGTTATGCACCGGGGCATGCCTTCTTGAGCGGGGCTAGGGTCAGTGGTGTCAGAGACTTCCGAACTTTGGTTCGGGGCTTCAGTTATAACCTCGGCGATGTTTATCGGGTCTAAAGAAAACCCTTGGTCTTGTTCCAAGACTAGCTCGTAGTCTCCGTCGTCGAGCATTGCTGACTCTACATGATATGCAACGATTTAAGTGAGATGGTTCTCAAGTTAAGGATTTTACTTCACGATAAAGTTGCAATCCAATAAATTAATGAACATAAACTCATGTAACAAGGGGGTGGGGTTCCAAACTACTAGCTATACTTAGGTTATGTTATTTCAATGGAATTACTTTGAAGTAATTCGACCAGTTTGATTTTTATTTTGAAAACCATAAAGATTCTGACCTTGAATTTTGGTGGATAAGTTTATTTTCAATAAATAAGCTTATGGTGAATTTTTCATAATTTTCTGGAAACAGAAGCTAAAATATTTGAATTTGAATTCAAACTTTAAGTTTAAATTCAAATCCTGAGTAAACAGAACTTTATATTCCTGAAAATTTAATTATGAACCAATTATCATCAAATTAGGTTATGGTAACAAGATCTAAACAGAAAAGCCTTAGGAACATGCTTAAATAAATTCAAACTACTTCAAATTTGAATTGCAAGAATTTAAAGGAACTTAAACTACAAAATAGTACCAAGAATGAAATTTTTACACTAACTCACACATGACCTAAAGAAGCTACATACCAAAAATCACAAGAAAATAAGCTAGTATGCAAAAGTTATGCATAAGATACCTTTTTACTTTAAGTTTAAAATAAATCAAAAAGCATTTAGTTTCAAACCAAACTTTATTAACAAAAGTTGTAGATTTATATTTCTAGATTCCAACAAAACTGGTTTGGTAATTTTTAGATTTTTCTACACATTCCTATGAATTTTACAAGTTGACAGCTAACACTAGCTAAGGGTTTTACAGAAAGGTCCTCGGTTTCTTGCACAGGGGACCCTAGAATAGAAAAGGTATTTGCAAAAGGGCCCTTTATAGCTCGCGACGGCGACCGGCGGTTCTGGCTGACGTGTTCTCATTGGCAGCGAGGGTTTGGCCGGGGAAGAACAGGTGCTACGTGGCCTACAGGAGCTACTGGTCACGATGGTGCGTGATGTGCTCGACGAGCAACGGCGGGGCATGGCCGGCGATGAAGAATGGCGGCGGCCATGATGGCATGCTTTTGTTCCCAGCGAGGGGCCAGAGAACATGGGCAGATAGGGCACGCATGAGCACCGTGAGAGTGTGGGGATGCTATTGCAGTGCTTAATTGGGCCGGGGATGGGGCAGAAGGGGGTGATCGACGATGGGGCGGCTCAGGTTCTCACCGGCGGCGATGGCGGCACGGCGTTCTGCTGGCTGGGCTGCCGGAGGGTGGTGGAGAAGTAGCCAGAGAGACTCTACGAGTCGGTGTGGTGCTGTTGGTGCCTTTGGCGGGGATGAAACAGCTCTGTATCGGCGGGTCGACGGGAGGCCGAGCGGCAGCGGAGCTTGGAGCTCACCGGCGCTGCGGAAGATGAGGTTTTGAGTGCATGAGAATGAAATTGGATGGGCTGTAGAGCACTAGTGGGTCGCGGCGGTGCTCAAGTAGCACTGGATTGGGGTTCGGAGGCAGCGAGGGCGGCTAACGATGGTGGCCAGGAGTGGCGGCGGAGGTCCGGTGAGGCACGGGATCGGGAAAGAGAAAATGGCAAAGAAATTGTGGTGCAAGAGCAGAAGAAGAGGTGCATTTGGAGCTCACGACATGCTTTAAGCTACTAGAGAGGACACAGGGGATGAGAGACAATGCTGGGGTCGACGGCGTGCATGGCAGCCATGGGCGAAGTTCAGGAAGAGGCAGGGATAGCGTGGCACGCGAAGAAGAAGGTAGCGGGGAGAGCTACGGCGGCGGCCGGCCGGGGAGCGACGCGTGGGGTTGCCGGGAAGCAGGAGGTGGCGCTGATCGGGTTGCAACGACGGCGAGCGGCGGTGTCACACCCTAAAATATCCAATTTTAGGATGTGACTATCTTTTACAATGTGTTCATCTATCAATAGGATTTTCTGAGAATTTTAAAGATTTTTCTGGCAATTATTCTATTTATCTTAGAGCTAGATCCATTTTTATTTTATTTGGAAAGCTCTAAAATTCTTTTTCATGAAGTCCAAATATTTTATTTGGATTCCTCGTGTCCTAAAATTACCTCCCGAGTTTTCTCGGAAAATTTTGGGATTCTTCCGAATATATTTTTCTTGGTTTAAAATATTTATCTGGACTTTTCTAGATTTATTTTAAACTTGAAAATGTGTTATGGAAAATATTTCTATTTTGATTCTCATCGTAGTCGGACTGAGCTGTATCATGTTGTACATCCCTTTTAACCTTATCCTCTCCGAATCATTAAGAAGTTCCATCGAGATCCCGATCCTCTAACAGTTCTCCCCGATCAGGTCATGCTCGAAAATGACGTCTCGTGGCTCATCTTCGGTATTTTTCCGATGATGTTCGATCGCCGTCAGCCCCAATGACTCGGCTTGATCCCTTCCTTCTCTTTTCCGCGCTCCTGAATAACTCGTTCACATTCAACCCGCTCTGTCAGCTCGTTTTCGTGTTTAGCCCTCACCCGATCCTATTTCGGCCCATAATCGAACTCGCTTGGCCGTTCTCATTCCATCTTTCCGTTACCTCTTCTATCCTCTCTTTTTGCTCGTTAAATTGTAGGACCCGCTGGTCGGTCCAATCCCATCTCCCGTGAGCAATCCGGACTCAAGAACGAGTCCCAGCCCGATGCGCCGCCGTGTCCTTACCCTCGTTCGAGTTGGAGTCCAGCACGATATCTCCAGACCCATTTAAACGCGTCTTGTACCACCTGTTCCCCAATAGCCGGTCCTAATTTTCTCCCCTACGTCGGCTTCTGCGTGCCCTATAAAGTCTCGCGTAACCCTAGGCCGCATCTTCTCTACTCATATTTTCCCCACCGCCGCCTCTCGCGCCCGTGCGCAGCCATCTCCTCGCGTGTCTCTCCTGCAGCACCGCACGTCTCCTACATCGCCCTCCCTGCGTCACCTCCGGCGCCCCTGTTGCCCTGCCGCTAGACCTTCCCCCGGCGCCGCCCCTGGAGGTTTTTCCCCTGCACTTTCCCCCTGCACGTTCTAGCCTTGCTCAACGTCATCACCCACTTCCTGCATCCTCCTGCATCTCTGCAACACGGCCGCCACCAGGATGTCGTCTTTCTGCATCTTGTGCACCCAGACCCGCCTAGCACCGCCCCTCCCTCTCCTGCATGCTCTTGTGCCCGTGCGCGTCACCTGAGCGCCCTGCCTTCCCCTGTGCGCCGCCCCTGTCCTTGCGCCGCGCCCCCCTGCAGGCCGGCCCTGCCGCCCCCTGCCTGCCTCCCTCCTGCAGCCGCAACCCCCCTGCAAGTGCCCAGGTATGCAGCAGACAACCACCAGAACAAGAACCAGCGCAGAAACAGAAACAGACCGCAGCCACCTCCTTCCTCCGCGAAATTCGATCTCTACGATGCATCCCGGGGGTAAGTTAGGTATGGAATCGAATCCCCTCATCGTCCTCTTTCTTTTCCCCCACTTCCCGCGACCTCTCGTGCCCTAAATCGCCGGGAATTCGAGCTACAGTACCCGCCGGTCACCATTGCTGCCTGATTTGAAGCTTTTACGATTTAGTCCGTGTAAATTACCGTGTAAATTGCTATGTCTAGCGAAAATTGCAGAAAACCCCTAGATCTTTTCCATCTTTTCAATCCAGCCCCACCATGGAATTTTTTCAGATCTAACCCTAATATTTTCGTGTTTTGCAAGCACTATTTTCTGTGTCTTGTATTTCTTTTCAGCTAACCCTTAAAGTCTATAGTTAATTGCGTATAGGTCCTTGCAGCCTTGTTTTATGCGTAGTTTCCGCGTTTTAGATCCGTTTCGATCCGTTCTTTTTGCGTTAGTCTTCTAAAACCTTAAGCTACCGCTTAGTAGTGCTGTTGTACCGTATTTCCTGTTTTTAAAATTAAATATTAATTTAATTTGAATAATATCCTCTCATCTAGTTTTCCGAAATAAAATCCAATTAAGTCTTTTCTCCGGTTTTCATAACTAATGTTAATTTGATTAATATCCACTTAAATATATTTATAATTTAATTTGTTTAGTTCAACTCGAATCATAAAGTTATGCGTTTAGATGTTCTCACAAGTTTTCTTTTCTAATTAATTATTTAATTAGTGTAATTTGTACATAGAGAATTGTATATAAAATTTGACTAAGTTCTACTTCGTCTTTATAAATGCAAATATAATATGAGTTAATTATAATTAGGGATATTCTCTTTTGAATATCTTTTACATTGGTTTTCTAAATTAAAATAAATGAAAGCCTATAGTTCTTTTATTTCTTTCATAACATAAATCTCCCGATAGCTGTATCTTTTCAACCCTAGCTCCGTTTTCCGCGTTTCTTGCGCTCTCGTGACCGTAGCAGCGAGCCTTATCCTCTAGTTCGCTCTTTTAAAGCTTTCCTTTTATGTGTTGTATCTGTTCTTAGTTGTTCTTATTTGTTTGCTTGCTTGTATGCTTCGGTCGGATGCTTGTGTAACGTTAGAAGGAGCGTGATCCAAGAGCTTTGAAGATCTAGAGTTTCAAGAATAAGAGTTGAAGACTCTGAGCAGCTATTCTTTAAAAGAAAGGCAAGTGTTTCCTTGATCATGCTTTTGTCCTAATAATCACAATAAATACAACATTTTCTTTATATGCATGCATGTGTCCTAATTTTGATGGATCCCAATTAAGGATATGCCTAGTCTTTATGATTATTCCTTGTCAACCTGGGTTTTATCTTTATTGTTGGGTAGCTATTGCTTAGTTGCTATAACTGGTTTCGGTTTGGAAATAATTTATAACCATGATGACAACAATGATGATGTTACACCTATTTTATCCATGTTCATGCTCTTTGTGTTGTTAATCACAAGACTATATGTTTTAATTGGAACATGGAGAACCACCCAGGAAAACAGTGCAACCACAATACTATATGGCTCTGGTCTTGGCTAATTAATTAGAACTCTAGTTTATGATAATCTTACCGAAAGGGCAAGAGGGGTTGCATCGACGGGGTATAGCTCGGTCCTTTTGAGGCACATAGCTATGTGGACCTTGGCTAAGGTATTTCCTCACTAGGGAGAGTTATGACCGCTTTGACTTGAAACCTTAGCGGATTATCATAAGTTAGGGAATCTTTGTAAAGGCCTCGTAGTGAATCCCTTGCAACTCACCTCGGAAGTGTTTAAGAGGATAGCTACCTCGGGCAAATCGGGAGACACGAATTGTGGGTAAAGTGTACAACCTCTGCAGAGTGAAAACTGATATATCAGCCGTGCTCACGGTTAAGAGCGGCTTGGACCCTCACATGATAATTGAACTTGAAGATGAATTAAATCGTGGACCATGTATATGGTTGTGGTTATGCTTACGCTGTATCTCCTCTATCTCTTTTAATGTGGGTTTTGGTATGAACTTATACCTTAGCAATCAGGTGCTAATAAAACTTGACCAACTAAAATTGCTTATCGCAGTAAGCCAGTCAGCCTTTCCTTGCTTTTGGCCTTCATGTCATATAATTCCCAACACTTGCTGAGTACCAACCATAAGTGTACTCACGCTTGTTATAATTGCTGCTCAGAGGAGAAAGTGATCTGAAGTCTTTTGAAGATGATGTTGAGTTCTAGGCCTGCGGAACCCCCAGTCGATTGCCTGTGAAGTGTGGAGTCTTCGTTTCCAGGATAAGCTGTATAACTCTGATAATCTTTATAGTCTTTTAATTCTCTTTTCGTGATACTGTTGCTGATTATTCACTGATGAAGTCACTGTATGTATGGAACTTGATCCTGGCATACATATAGTTATGCATTCGGTTTTGTTCTTAAATCCGGGTGTGACAGGCGGTGAAGAGCGGCTCGGGCAGACGACAGGCGGCGTGGCACGGTGGGGAGAGGCCAGCGCGGCTCGGGGAAGCGGTGGCGCTGGGCTGAGGCAGCACGTGGCTCGGCTCTGAGCAGCGCGGGGGCGGCGGTGCGCGGCACATGGCCGGTAGGAGCGGCGGCGGCGTGTCAGCAGAAGAACAGAGGAGGCCGGGGCTGGAGGAGGAAGACAAGGACCAGTCTGTGATTCTCCAAAAATGCAAGGACCTCACTGTAATGTCTTGGTAACTTTCAAACTAGAGCTCTAATGAAGATGGGTTCAAAAGCAAAAGTGTATGGTTTATTAAGATTTACTACTTTGCTTTAAGGTTCATTCGCACAAGAGCTAAGGATTTGAAGTTAATATAAAACTTAGCAAAGTTTCTAAACTTTATTTAAATCCTATTTAAAAACTACACTACATATATATCCCATGTGTAGTTTTACCTATATTTGCGATTTAAACACAAGTTTTTGACTTTTGCAAAACAACCCTCATACATTTAAATTCTATCTTCCATACTTACCCATTTAACACTATAGGACCTTTATTAATTTATAATTATATAAACAACCCTTTTACTTAGCTTTTAAATTTTTAAACCCACTTTCACCATATTTTGCACACAACTTCATACTAAAATCCAGGGTGACAGTACTAAGTACCTGAGTGTCATAGCAAACACACAATTCGGGAGATATATAACTCCGCTAATTGTGCCCCTGTGTAGGTAGTCTTCACCGGTATGAAGGAGCTACTTTGGTCAAACGATCCACTATGACCCATATGGAATCATAACCATCTCATATGCATGGCAATCCCACGATGAAATCCATACCAATTTCTTCCCATTTCCATTCTGGCACCTTCAACGGCTATAACAAACCGGCTGGTCTCTGATGTTCTGCTTTGATCCTCTAACACACATCACATAGTGCCACATGAGCTGCAACATCATGATTCATGCCATACCACCAATATCTCTCCTTCAGATCCTGATACATCTTGGTACTGCCTGGATGGATAGAATAAGCTGATTCATGAGCTTCCTATAAAATTTTCTCACGAAGATGATCCACATCAGGCACACATATCCTCTTTCGGAACCATACCGTCCCATGTTCATCTTCTGTGAAGTCAGGTGCCTTGCCTGCCTCTATCATCTCTTTTATCTCCTGAATCTTAGGATCCTCAAGCTGACCCTTCTGTATCTCTTGCTTGAGAGTTGGCTCTATCTCTATAGTGATTCCTTCCTTATGAGCGATGAACCAAAGATTGAGTCGTTCAAACTCTTCATACAACTCTTGAGGCATCTGGCTAACCATTGTCGTGTTCACATAACTCTTGCGACTCAAGGCATCAGCAACCACATTTGCCTTCCCTGGATGATAATGTATCTCCATATCATAATCCTTTATGAGCTCTAACCATCTTCGCTATCTCAGGCTGAGGTCATTCTGAGTGAAAATGTACTTCAGACTCTTGTGGTCGGTGTATATCTGACATCTGTGACCCAACAAATAGTGCCTCCATATCTTCAGAGCATGTATCACTGCTGCTAACTCTAAGTCGTGTGTAGGATAGTTCTGTTCATGCTTCCTAAACTAACGGGATGCATATGCAATCACGTGTCCCTCTTGCATCAATACACAGCCAAGACCCTGTTTAGAAGCATCACAGTAGATGTCGAAACTCTTGTGAATATCAGGCATAGCCAACACTGGTGCGGTAGTCAACCTTTTCCTCAACTCATCAAAGCTGTTCTGACATGCCTCTGACCATATAAACTTCTTGTCTTTCTCTAGTAGTGATGTAAGGAGTTTCACTATCTTAGAGAAACCTTTTATAAATCTCCTGTAATATCCCGCGAGTCCTAAGAAATCCGGATCTCTGACACTGTCGTTGGCAGTTCCCAATTCAACACATCTCTGACCTTTCCTGGATCCACTGCAATACCTCCACCTGTGATAACATGACCAAGGAATGAGACCTCTTTCAACAAGAATTCACACTTGCTGAACTTGGCATACAGCTAATTATCTCTGAGTTTCTGCAAAACAAGCCTCAAGTGTCCCTCGTGTTCCTCCTAATTCCTGGAGTACACCAAAATATCATCAATGAATACCACCACGAACTTGTCGAGATACTCCATGAACACTTTATTCATCAGATACATGAAGTAGGCTGGAGCATTAGTCAACCCAAATGACATGACTGTGTATTCATATAGCCCGTATCTAGTAGTGAAAGCTGTCTTGGCAATATATGAGGGTCGTATCCTCAGCTGATGATACCTTGACCTCAAATCAATTTTGGAGAATACTCTGGCTCCCTTCAACTAATCAAACAGGACTTCTATACAAGGCAACGGGTGCTTGTTCTTGATGGTAACCTCATTCAAGGCTCTATAATCAACACACATCCTCTGTGTACCAACGTTCTTTGCAACGAATATCATGGGTGCTCCCCAAGGTGAAGAACTAGGATGAATAAACTGTTTATCTAACAATTCTTTTAGCTATTTCTTAAGTTCTTCTAGTTCCCCAACTGACATTCTATATGGCCTTTTAGCAATAGGTGCAGTACTAGGTAGAAAATCTATGATGAACTCAATGTCGCATTCAGGGGGCATACCTGGCAAATCATCAGGGAAGACGTCCGGGTACTCACAGATGACTCTAATGTCTTCAATCGAATCTGCCTTCAACTGATTCACTGCAAGGTCTGCTGCCGACGGAAGTGTTACAACGAACTCAAATCGTTCACCTTCTGGGCTCGTGAGTAGTACTGATCTTATGGCACACTGAATCACCGCATCAACCTTGCTCAGCCACCCCATCCCGAGTATGATATCTATTCCCTTGGAATCCAGCACCACAAAATTTGCATGAAATTCCCTGCCATAATCTTGAAACTGACACCTAGGCACTGATACATGGCCTTCATATTTCCCCCAGGAGAACTAACTAGCATGTGGTTGGACATGGAATGCACAGGAATGCCATGTTTTGCGATAAACTGAGCAGAAATAAAAGAATGCGATGCTCCAGAATCAAATAAAATTGATGCAGGAGCTGAGTTGATGAGGAACATACCGAACACAACGTCCTGAGCCTCCTGAGCGGTCTCCGCGACCACATGATTCACACGCCCGCGGACGAAGTTCTGCTGACCCTTGTTGTTCTGTGGTGTCTGGTTGTTGTTCCTGGGCTGTTGCTGCTGTGGAGTCTGCCTTTGTCCACTGTTGTTGAACTGGCCTGGAGTATTCTGGATGTTCCTCTCGGGACAAAAATTAGCATAGTGTCCCACCTCACCACATCTGAAGCAAGTATTACCACCGGTGGGAGCAGGGCATTGTTCCTTGTAGGTGTTGCAGTGGGGGTGCTTTGGCGATTCTGCAAAAAGTTGGGACACTGCACTGCTGACCCTGTTGGTTGGGGCACTGGTACTGATTCTGCCCGTAAATGACATTCTGTCCTCCTGGGCGGAAGGGTGTTCCTTGCGGGGGTGCGAAACAAGGGTGGGAGTTGCTGCTGAACTGCCCTGACAACTCAAACTTCCTCTTCTGCTCACCCATCTCCTTGCGAGCATGCTCCACCATGATGGCATTGTCCACCATTTTCTGGAAATTCTTGAAAGTACGCACCATCAACTGATACTTGATAGGACCAATCAGACCATCCCTGAAGTGATCCTGCTTCTCTGCGTCATCAGCTACATCTGCGGGAGCATAGCAAGACAATTGGATGAACTTGTCCCGGTACTCACTCACAGACATTGATCCCTATTTCAGCGCAAGGAAATCTTGCTTCTCGAGCTTCATCAGACCCTTGGGTATGTGGTGCTCCCTGAATTTGTTCCTGAACTCTTGCCAGGTGATGGTGTTGGGGGTGTCATGGGCTGCGGTGTAAGCATCCCACCAATCTGCAGTGGTCCCTTCCAATCTACCTGAAGCATAAAGGACCTTCTCCCTGTCAGTACATTGGACGATGTTCAGCATTTTCTCCACCGTCTTGATCCAGTCATCGGCTTGTAGAGGATTAGATGAGTGAGAGAATGAGGGAGGTTTGTGGCTCATGAACTCCCTATGCCTGTCTCTTGTTGGCGGTGGTGGAGCTTGGTTCATTTGAGCCTGCAGATTGGTGATAGTATTCGTCATGTTGGTAAGCAACTGAGTCTGGGCAGTGAGAAACTGCTCCATCCCTGCAGGTGGCGCCTGGGGTGGTTGGCTTTGTTGAGGATCGGTGTTGGTATTGTTGCTCGTTCCATGTTGCGGCACTGCAAGCTGATGAACTCTTGACCCGGACCTAGTGTTCACCATCTGATCGATTAGAAAAATGAGACTCATGGAATTAATCATGGAAAAAGGGTAGGAGCAAGGATAAGATAAAGATAGTAAAGAAGATAGACAACCCCAAACTTTACTAAACTATCTATCTTTATTATAAACTTGATATAATTGTGGTCATCACTCTACAATTTATCGCAATCATTACAAAGATGCAAATCATATTGTTCTCATAGAACCAAGCACACTTGCACATTAATCTAAATTAAACACACTAAAGACCGTTCGATCTAGCGATTACAAAAGACTCTTTGAAAAACTTCTATCTTAGAAATACTCCTAACTTAACTCCTAGACCTACCACCTCTAACGATAGCGGGTGCGGTAGCCGGGCTCTCCGTAGTGGACGCACTTGCGAGGAGGTGACTCTGACAGGTACTCAATGGACTCGTCACTATCATACTCCGAGGGTAACTCTGGATCTCCCCTCAGCTGAGTTTCCAGAATCGCCTTCTCCCTGATGGTCTTCATCAGCTTTCTCTTGACCTCCTAGATCTCTGCTCCGACAGCATCCAAGTCCGTGCTGAGAGCGGCGACCAACTCCCGCATAGTGTCCATGAGCAAGCTTCCTTCCTCGGGGGCGGGGCAGGAATCTGCGCACAGGTGGCTCCCTTCTCGCACCGTGGAAACAGCTGGAACTCAGTGCCCTGAAATTCATCCCTATAAGCGTGGCAGAGATAGTAGCGCGCTCTCCAGGCGGCTTCACTAGTCCCTGTGTCCAAAGTCCTCCTGGGCACGTCGTCGAAGTGCTTGTAGTACTCCATCCGACTTCCATACCTCTCATCTGGAACACTAATCACCACTGCCACCAACCACTCCTCCTCCTGCTGGGCATTCTTGTACAAGCAAAGTCCAAGCGATGTATCTGCTTCTTGTAGTGGGGCTCAGTGGCGGTGGGCTTGCGGCAATGGCTAGCTCTGGATCATCATCTGGGTCATCGTCACCACCATCGGGTGTAGCTGAGTCATCGTCAATTTCCTCATCCTCTTCTCCGCCTGCGGCACTTGGATCGGCACCGTATCCTCCTCCAGGACCCTCATTGCTGCCACTTGAGGCCTCAGGGTGGTCCTCAGGCAAATCTATGGGCTCCTCCTCAGTGTCAGTGTCCACCCAGCCTCATTCGTGGTAACCGTAGTAGTCTTCATCGTCGTCTTCGAGTATCACAAACTCGGGCTCCAGCTGCTCAGGCTCCTCCTGGTCGGGCACTTCCTACGGATGATGGATCGAATGCGGCGGTCCACGGGTGCTCTTGTGGGCGGTTTGCCTGATTTCGGCCATCTATAGCAAAAGTGAGGACAGCGCAAGATAGAGAATGTTTAGAAAATGCTATAGGTGACCTTAAAGCAAGATTGCATTTTGGAAAATACCAACACACTTGAGAGGCAAGTATGAAGTCAAGGATGGGACAATAGCAATATAATCAAGAAATAAGCAGTTTTCAAAAGCAAGCAAGCAGAACCTAGGTTACTAAGCAAGATGAGCCTTAAAATTCGACCATTACTAACTAGGCTAACGTCCTACAGTCAATACTGTTCTGATACCACTTCTATCACACCCAGTTTAGTAAAGGTAACCGAATAAATCTCATATGTGCACCAGGATCAAGTTCTGCACATATAGTAGACGTCACATGTGTATACCCGAAATAATGTATTAACAAAATAGAGTATAATAGTACTTTATTACATGACCGACAGTCTTAATCTTAAGCGAATAAATAAACGTTAATAACTAGCAGCAGACTTCGACTTCACAGGCAGATGACTGGGAGACATACGCCTAGTACTCTTTGAAATCTTCAGGGAACTCCGGACAATTATCTTGTTCTGAGCAGCATTGGTTTTAATAAAGCAAGCGTGAGTACACTTATGGTTGGTACTCAGCAAGTGGAGTAAATTATATGACATGCAAGGCTATAATTAAAGAAAAGTCGACATGGTTTGACTGCGAGAAGCATTTTTAGTTGGTCAAGTTTTATTAAGTAAGTATTAACTAAGTGTAAGTATATACCAACCCTTGAATAAATAAAGAGATAAGATAACAATAACATAAATAAATAAAGAACATCAATTTAGATCATGTTTAAGTTCAATTATCATGTGAGTGTCCAACCCGCTCTTAACCGTGAGCACGGCTGATATATCAGTTTTCAGTCTGCAGAGGTTGTACACTTTATCCACAATTTGTGTCTCCCGATTTGCCCGAGTTAGCTAGCCTCTTAAATACTTCCGAGGTGAGTGGCAAGAGATTCACTACGAGACCTTTACAAAGATTCCCTAACTTATGACAACCCGTTAAGATTTCAAGTCAAAGCAATCATAACCCTCCCTAATAAGGTTGTGCTTTAGCCAAGGACCATATATCTATATGCCTCAAGAGGACCGAGCTATACCCTGACGATGCAACCCCTCTTTCCCTTCGGTAAGACTATCATAAGCTAAAGTTTCTAATTAATTAGCCAAGACCAGAGCCATGTAGTATTGTGGTTGCACTATTTTCCTGGGTGGTTCTCCATGTTCCAATTAATGTAATGATCTTAATTATCATCAATAAAGTATTCCATAACATGTGTAAACCAGTGTAGCATACCATCAGGTTATCCAACCAAAGTCTAAGTAAAAGTAACTAGCGTAGCTACAACATAGATATGTAACACCTAAATTTTTAATTTAGAAACCTAAATAAATTTTGCTAGAATATGATACTCTCTTTCATTATGACATTATTTCGGATATACACTTGTATTGTCTATCATATGTGTGGAACTTGATCCTAACGCACATATGAGATGCATTCGGTTTCCTTTCTAAAATCGGATGTGACAGAAGTGGTAACAGAGCAGTGTTGACTGTAGGACGTTAGCCTAGTTAGTAATGGTCGAATTTTAAGGCTTATCTTGGTTAGTAACCTAGCTTCTGCTTCCTTGCTTTTGGAAATTGCTTAATTCTTGATTATATCACTATTATCTCATACTTGACTTAATGCTTGCCTCTCAAGTGTGTTGATATTTTCAAAACTTTTCTTGCTTTAAGATCACCTATAGCATTTTCTAAATATCCTCTTTCGTACGCTGTCCTCACTTTTACTACAGATGGCCAGAACCAGGCAGACTGCTCGCAAGAGCACCCGTGGACCGCCTCATCCGATCCATCATCCTCAGGAAGTGCCTGACCAGGAAGAGCCCGAACAGCCCGAGGACTTACCCAAGTTCGTGGAGATCGAGGATGACGATGAAGACTACTACGGCTACCACGAAGGAGGCTGGGTGGACATTGACACTGAGGAGGAGCACATGGAGCTGCCTGAGGACCACCCAGACGCCACAGGCGACAACAATGAGGACGCTGGAGTAGGAGTCGGTGCCGATACAGGTGCCTTAGGAGGAGACAATGCTGAAGATGATGATGATGATCCAGCTGCACCCGATGGCGGTGACGAGGATCCAGATGATGATCCAGAGCCAGCCGACGCGGCAGACCAACCGCCACCAGAGCCCCATTACGAGAAGCAGATACATCGCCTGGACTTTGCTGAAAGTCCATTCCCAGCACTTCTCTGGAGGGCCATGCAGAGAATCGGCTTCCCACTAATCCCACGCTATGAAGCCTGCCTGTACAAGAATGCTCTACAGGAGGAGGATTGGTTAGTGCTAGTGGTGATCAGTGTTCCGGATGAGAAGTATGACAACCGGATGGAGTACTACAAGCATTTTGATGACATGCCCAGGAGGACTTTGGACGTAGGGACCAGTGAAGTTGCCAGAAGAGCTCTCTACTATCTATGCCATGCTTATCGGGATGAGCTTCAGGGCACCAAGTTTCAGCAGTTCCCACGCTGCATGAAGGGTGCCACCTGTGCGCAGATTCCTGCCCTGCCCTCTGGGGAAGGAAGTTTGCTCATGGACACCAAGCAGGAGTTGGTCGTTGTTCTTAGCACTTGGATGCTGCCGGAGCAGAGATCCAGGAGGTCAAGAGGAGGCTGAGGAAGACGATCAGGGAGAAGTCAATCTGGAAGCTCAGCTGAGGGAAGATCCAGAGTTACCCCCGGAGTACGACAGCGATGAGTCCATCGAGTACCTGCTAGAGTCACCTCCTCGCAAGCGCGTTCACTACGGAGAGCCCGGCTATCGCACCTGCTACCGCTAGGGATGCTAGATCTAGAAGTTTAAGTTAGAGTATCTTTAAGAGCCTTTGTGTAATTGCTAGTTCGAACGATCTTTATAGTTTGTTTAATCTTAGTTAATGTGCTTGCTTGGTTTTGTGAGAACAATTTGATTTGGATCTTTGTAATGATTGCGATAAATTATGGAGTGATGACAACAATTATATCAAGTTTTTAATAATGATAGATAGTTTAGTAAAGTTTGGGGTTGTCTATTTTTTCTTTACTATCTTATCTTATCCTTGCTTCTATCCTTTTTTCATGATTAATTTCATGAGTCTCACTTTTCTAACCGATCAGATGGTGAACGCTAGGTCCGGATCAGGGGTTGATCAGCCTGCAGTGCCACGTCAGGAAACGAGCAACAATACCAACCCCGATCCTCAGCATATTCAACAACCCCAGGCGCCACCAGCATGGATGGAGCAGTTCCTTGCAGCCCAGACTCAGCTGCTTACCAACATGGCGAGCACTATCACCAACGTGCAGGCCTAGATGAACCAAGCTCCACCACTGCCACCACCACCAGCAAGAGATAGGCACAGGGAGTTCATGAGCCACAAACCTCCCTCATTTTCTCACTCACTTGATCCTCTGCAAGCTGATGACTGGATCAAGATGGTGGAGAAGATGCTAAACATCGTCCAGTGTACTGACAGGGAGAAGGTTCTTTATGCTTCAGGCAAATTGGAAGAAACCATCGTAGATTGGTGGGATGCTTACACCGCAGCTCATGACACCCCCAACACCATCACCTGGCAGGAGTTCAGGAACAAGTTCAGGGAGCAACGCATACCCAAAGGTCTGATGAAGCTCAAGAAGCAAGAGTTCCTTACACTGAAATAGGGAGCAATGTCTGAAAGTGAGTACCGAGACAAGTTCATCTAGCTATCTCGCTACACCCCCGCAGATGTAGCAGATGACGCAGAGAAGCTGGATCATTTCAGGGATGGTCTGATTGGTCCTATCAAGTATCAGCTAATGGTGCACACTTTTGAAAGCTTCTAGAAGATGGTGGACAGTGCCATTATGGTGGAGCATGCTCGCAAGGAGATGAGTGAGTAGAAGAGGAAGTTTGAGTCATCAAGGCAGTTAAGCAACAACTCACACCCCCATTTTGCGCCCCCGCAAGGAACACCTTTTCGCAATGGAGGACAAAATGTCAACCACGGGCAGAATCAATACCAGCGCCTGTCAGACCCGGGACTACGGGACTGTGTACATAATGTAGTTCATACAGGATTAGGGGATAGGACTAGTCGGTACAGAAGGAAACTACTCGAGTTGTACTCGAGTACGATTCCTATGCTAGTGTCGAACTACGATTCATATAACCTTGTCCTCCATGATATATAAGGGCGGGCAGGGACCCCCTCAAAACATAACATCAACACCCAAGGCAATACAAACCACCATACAGGATGTAGGGTATTACGCACATCGCGGCCCGAACCTGTCTAAACCTTGTGTTCCTTCCACCTTCAAGTTCTTGATCTCGGCGTCACCCTACCTAAAACTTACCACCTCAGGTATACCCCTCGGTGTGCAGGCGGTAAAACACCAACAGCTGGCGGGCCAGGTAGGGGTGCATATTGAAGATCCACCGGCGAACTCGATGGCATCGTTTAAGTTCACCAGTGTTGTGCCCCCTCAGGGCACGACGTTCGTTTTTGGCTTGTGGGTTTGCGTCGCAGATGGTGCGGGCAGTTTTTGTGGCAGAACCAACCTGAATTACACCGGCTCAAGTACGCGAGTCCATATAAGCGGGCTTCGGCGTGCTTCAAACGGTATAATCCTTTGGCCTGTCGGGTAACTGTGACACCCTAGGTGTCAAATTGTACTGCATGTGTTGAAATGTATAAGGTTGGATGTATTTGTAGAAATAAGACCTTATGTGTAATTTTATAAAAAATATGAGTCCTTTTGTGCAAGATGCACGAGTTATAAAAGTAATTTTCAAAAGTTACTAGGGGCCAAATTATAAGAATGCAAGTAATCATGACAGTTCTAAAAACTTGCATTTAGGCCCAAGTTATGTGTAAAATATTTAGCAAGGATAAAATCTTATAAAATTTAAAGTTAGTCCAAAGTTTTAAAATAAAGTTGCACACTTTGAGTTTTTGAATTCAAACCCTAAAGCAATGTTGTAGAGCTTGAAAAGTTGCACATTTTCTATTTTGGTCATTTCTCCATTAGAACCCTGTAACAGTGGGAAATTTAGCTTTACTTTCAGGCCCTTGAAGTTTTTGCATTTTGCAATCAGGTCCTTGGCGCTCTTCTACCTTTCTTCTTCCTCTGGCTGTTTCCTTGTTCCTCTATTTTTTCTGTTCCACGCCGCCGCCGCCGCCGTTTCTTGAATCCCGGCCAGGCAGTGCACCCCCCTGCCCCCCCTCACTCCTAGGCGCCGCCCTAGCCCTGCTCTCCACCCTAGCCCGCCCCCGTGGCCTCTCCTCACGCCACCACGCGCACAGCACCGCCGCCCGCACTGCCGTAATCCCGCCGCCGTGGCGCCCGGCCATGCGCCGTTCTTCTCCCCTCTCCTCTCTATAAATAGCAGCCCCGGGACCTCCTAAAGCTCATCCCCCACCTCCTTGCGTCCCTCCTTCGCCGTAGCTCGGCTCCCCGCGCCACCATACCGGCGTCGCTACTGCCTCACGCCGGCGACCCCCTTCCCGTCCTCCCCAAGCCCGGCCAAGGCCTCAAAAGGGTGCGCCCGGATGCCCTCTTCCTCCCCACCCCCTTCCCCTTGCTAATTGACCATCCCATCGCCGGAATTGGAGTTGGAACCGAGCTCCTCCGGCCATCCATGGCAGAAGGGCCTATTTGTGAAGTTCCAACTCTTTCCGAGGGTCCAAATGAAAGTTTTGATCCTTTTCTCCTTTCCAATGTGCTGAACTTTGAAAATTCCTAGGAAATCATAGAAAATTCAAAAAAATGTAAAACCAGTTGGACCGGAATCCTTATTTCAAACTCTATCACTCTTGTTTTGTGACCATGTTATGAAAGTATATGATCTGTGCTGTATTTAAAATAGAAGTAAGTGAATGCTTGTTATTTCATGTGAGTGGTATTTCTGACTTGTAAATTCAATGGAAAATTGTAGGAAATTCCAAAAATTGCAAAACCAGTTTTGTTGGAAACTAGATTTTGAACTCTACAACTTCTATTAAGTAAGTTTGATATGAAACTAAATATTTTTTTTGAATCTATGTTAAATCTAAGATAAGAGAGAGTGTAATATTCATAGTTCTTACATGATAACTTTATTGATCATGATTTTTGATATGCAATCTCCATAGATTAAGTATGAATTGATATCGAATTTTCAAACCTAAGTTTGTTTTGTAATTTAAATTCTTTTAAGTTAATCAATTCAATTTGTTTTATAGTAGAATTAGCTAAGTCTTTTCAGTAAAGCTTATCTAATTAGATCTTTTGGTCAGAATCTTTTAAGTATGCAATGGATCTGTGTTTAAATTTTCAAAACTTTATAACTAATATTATCCAAGCTTCACATTCAAATTTGAATTTAATTTTGAGTATTTTAATTCTTGTTTTCAATTAAATCAATGCTATAGTCATGAGTTGAATGTTTATGATTCAAAGCTTAGATTTCCTTTTTGTATCGTGAGTTCTTGAGTGTTAATCTTCTAGGTTGCAGCTTATCGTAAAATAAAGTAAAAAGACTATACAATCTTTAATTTTATATTCTTGCATATCATGTAGACTCGACCACTCTCGCCGACGGAAATTACCAGCTAATCTTGGAACCAGAAGGAGGTTGTTCTGAAGACCCTAAGGACTTCGTCAGGGAATTCTCTGAAGGCCGAACCAAAGTTCGGACGTTATTAACTTGACTAACCCCAGCCCCACCAATAAAGGCAAGCCCCGGACATAACCCTCTATTTTAATTACACTGCAATCTATATCTATTTACGTATTCTATGCATTAAGTTCTTAGGAATTGCTTGAAACCCTAGTTGCATTTCCCTAAGAACCAATGTATTGAATGTTAGCACTTGAGTCCGGCTAGCTGCTATGCTAATAGGACCGGTAGAAGTCGGGTGATTTCCTGTCACTCGCGCGATATAGGAATTGTAATGTTTACATTCCTGTTATCACTATAAGGATGACGGACGGGAGTTTTATGAGGTATCATGGTTGAGGTGATACCCCGTCTGTGTTGTTGAATTTGATAAGGTCGCGGTGTGTGCCGATCGGGGTTAAGCGTTTGAAAGTACTAACCACATGCCGCGAAATATGGTAAGCGGTAAGCCTAGTAACCAATCGGCCCGAGGAGTGGACATACCTCCCACCACTCGTCTTGCTTCTTCTAGTTACTTATGTTCGATTGGGGAAATACGTGTTGCAAGGGCAACCAGGAATATGGGTTTTGTAGTCGCGCTACAGACGTATGTCCTGCACTTTGGAAGTGCGTATGTTCCTGCAGTCGCTTGTGGTGGACCTGTCCACGAGTCGGAATGAAAGGCAAACGGTTGCTTCGGAACTATCGTTGGATGTTCCAAGCGTGTGAGTTAGGTTTACCTTGCAAGGTTAAATTCGATTCAGAATCGTCCGCCTCTCACAATGATTGAGACTACTTAATCCCTTTATCACACAGAGTAATAAGAGCAACTTTATGATGAGTAATTCTGATGGTTGAGATAAAGAGCTCTACCTTGCTTGCTTAGTTATAAATGCTTATCTAGAATGGATAATCACATAGAACTTGAAAGCTAACAATTGAAAATAAGGATCTACTCTTAGTTGCTTTTCAGCTGAAACTAAACCCAAAACTATTATAAGCTTTCATAAGTCTAGTTATGGGCTAAAGTATACCCAATACCGGGTAAGCCTTGCTGAGTATTAGTATACTCAGCCTTGCTAGTTTTATGTTTTTCAGGTATAGTCCTT
The DNA here is from genome assembly GCF_002211085.1 of Panicum hallii. Classification (NCBI taxonomy): domain Eukaryota; kingdom Viridiplantae; phylum Streptophyta; class Magnoliopsida; order Poales; family Poaceae; genus Panicum; species Panicum hallii. The sequence continues at coordinate 44,116,802 of NC_038046.1, read as the reverse complement.
GAAGACCCTACTCTTTCCCTGCCTTGGCCCTGTACTTTTCCAGAAGGTTGGTCCGTGAAATGGGATCCGTCCCCGACCAACATTGGTGATACCGAGTGATGTCATGCCTGGGCTTAGCATGACATCCTCCTTGACGACGTGCTCTAATCATCATGTATCTTTTCCGCTGCCAAAAACCATAGCTTTAATGATTTGTACTCTTTTCTCTAGAGTTGAAACTTCATACTTCGTTTGGAAACTCTTGTAATATAATTCCTTGTGATGTAAAAATGTGATGGTGATTGTATCTCTGGACTCACCTTCGTGTGAGATAACCTTATTTGATCCTGTGTATCGGTGGTTTATCGGGACGTTAGCCGACAAGCCAAGGGATTATACCGTTTGAAGCACGTTGGAGCCCTCTGGAGTGGACTCGCGTACTTGAGCCGGTATTATTCAGTTTGGTTCTGCCACAACTGGTATCAGAGCTATAAGGTTACCCTGGAGATACATTTTACCTTAAAAATGTTTTCAGTATAAAAGTTTGACCAACAAAATGTTTGGCAAAGCCGCATTGGATTCGTTATGGATTGAGCTTAGTACGTAAAGCCCTAGGGTAATGTTTATAAGGAAAATAGAGGTGGCTATAGTATATATATAACTCTAACTACCAGCATTACTTTTCTGTCAAAACTTAAATTCATGCACAACCCAACCTTACTTTCTGTAATGACACCTTCGATCGTGAGGTAAGAAGGTAAGGATCCTCAGCCAACTGAGGGAGCTTGGCCTTCCTGTTGGTGATGCGAACCGAACGCTGTTTCTCAAGCAGTGGCCTACTTGAGATGCTGCCAATGTACCAACTTCGGTTGACTACATTGGGAGTATATAGTTAGGTAAGGGGGTATGAACAGCAACATCCCCGTATTTTGCGGTACCCCCGTGAATACGTTGTTTCGATAACGTATGTTAACGTTGTCTGTACGGCGGTAATTGTACAGATGCTGTTTCTATAGTAAACAGTAATGAATGGGGACGCTTTCATGACATGCTGGCATGAAAGGTTCATTGGATATATATATTGTGGTTTTCTGCAGGTACACTAACCACGAATACGAAACTAGGACGGATATGGTTTATCGACTAGTTAATAGTGAGAGACGTATGTATTATGCCACCGAAACTAACCACGTAGGTCCGAAGATATTCGGCAGTTGTTTTTGGTTTGTGAGGACGAGTAGAACGTGCATGCATAACTCATCATTAAATACATGATACAAGGTGTGTTTTGGTTCTTCTAAGGATATGTGGTAGGTGGTTGATATTTGGTGTGGTTAACGGGATTCTTGTGGTAGTGTTGGTCAAGTCTCTTAAGTATCTTTCTGCTTTCCAGCCCTTGCTGTATCAGAATCAGTTGTCTCGTCCCATTTACCTTGTAAGTTTTTCAACAGGGTAAATAAATTTTATCATCTGAATTTTTGTTTCAGATGGTTGGAGCCACACGTGGAACCCCGGAAGGTTTCCGGGCAGATCAATCCAGCAATTCCCAACAACCATCCCTATCACTTTCACATCTAGCCGAGGTTATGGCTCGGCAAACTGAACTTCGTAACCCATTGGTACAAGCACAGCAGAATCAACAACACCAGCAGTCACGAGGTCGTGATGAACCTTTCGTAGCAACCTATCAAGATTTTCTCAGTACTCAGCCCCCGCTGTTTAGCAAAGCGGAGGAGCCCTTGGATGCCGATGCTTGGCTCCGCACCATTGAATCTAAGTTTGCTCTTCTTACGATTCCATGTGCGGACTCCAACAAGGCTCATTTTGCTGCCCAACAATTGCACGGAGCTGCCCGTATTTGGTGGGATACTTTTTGTGCTATGCAAACTGATGGTCATGCTATCTCCTGGGAAGAATTCCGTAATGCCTTCAGGGCATATCATATACCTGAAGGGCTGATAGAACGGAAACTGACTGAGTTCTTAGCACTTACTCAAGGCACCCGCACCGTACTGCAGTATGCATAGGCTTTTAATCACCTGTGTCAGTATGCGGGCTATCATGCTGATAATGATGCCAAGAAGCAAGATCGTTTCCGTCGAGGTTTGAATACTAAGCTTAAAGAACATCTGAATCTTATTAAGGCAAATACTTTCAGCGAGCTGGTCAACATGGCACTGACTCAGGAGGATTGTATTACGGCACATCGTGCCGAAAAGAAGCAAAGGATCTCCACTGGACCCGCGGGCGTTCAACCCTCGCAGTATCAGATTATTCAGGATGCACTGCCTAGAGTACCCCAATGGAATGTTCCGTTTGGTGGACTGGTTTCCAAGCCGATTCAACAACAAGAAGAGTATCAACCTCTTGTACCTTTGCAACAACTACAACAAATTGGCCTACGGCCAAATGTTCAACAAGTCCAACAGAGAAGCAGCACCTATCACGGTTTCAATTGCGGAAGTGCGGATCATTTCATCAGAGATTGTCCTCAGCCCAAGAAACCTAATCAAGGGCAGAGTCCCAGTCAGAATGACCGGAACAAGGGCAAGAGGCCGATGATGCAAGTCCGGCAAGGACAAATCAACTTCACTACCCTTGCAGAACTTCCGGATGGAGCTCCTATCATGTCGGGTACATTTTCGGTACACCACAAACCAGTTGTTACATTATTCGATTCAGGAGCAACTCATAGTTTCATTAGTAACAACTGCAGTACCCGAATAGGACTTGATCTTTGCCCTACTAAGGGGTCATATGTGATCTCTACCCCTGGAGGAAAAATTACATCTGGCCAAATGGTCAAAAAGGTGCCAATTCAATTGGGTAGCAAGGAAATCAGAACTGATTTGATTCTATTAAACCTAGAGGGTATTGATATTATACTTGGGACAAATTGGATGGCAGAACATAGAGTACTGCTAGACATCTCTTCCCGAGTGATCGAGATCGACTCACCACATCAAGGAGCAACTACCCTCTATCTGCCCCAGCAGGAGTATCTGCACTCTTGCACATATGCCATTACAGACATCAAAGTAAAAGATATTCCTGTAGTCTGTGAGTACCCCGATGTCTTTCCAGACGATTTGCCGGGAATGCCACCAGACAAAGATGTTGAGTTTGTTATTGAACTTCAACCTGGCACCGCTCCTATTTCGAAGAGGCCGTATCGCATGCCTCCAAACGAATTGGCCGAGCTTAAAATTCAACTTCAAGATCTTCTTGATAAAGGTTTCATACGCCCAAGCGCGTTGCCTTGGGGTTGTCCCGCTCTGTTTGTCAAAAAGAAGGACAATAGCCTAAGGCTATGTGTTGATTATCGTCCACTCAATGCGATTACTATCAAAAATAAGTACCCACTTCCCCGCATTGATATTTAATTCGATCAATTAGCTGGAGCTAAGGTCTTCTCAAAAATTGACTTACGCTCTGGCTATCATCAGATCAAGATTAGGCCTTGTGACATTCCAAAAACGGCCTTCTCAACCAGATATGGACTTTATGAATATCTGGTTATGTCATTTGGGCTTACCAATGCACCGGCATATTTCATGTATCTCATGAATTCAGTTTTTATGCCAGAACTTGATAAATTCGTCGTGGTCTTCATCGATGATATTCTTATATATTCCAAAAATAATGAAGACCATGCCAGTCACTTACATATCGTTCTTCAGCGATTACGTGATCATCGTCTTTATGCCAAATTCTCAAAATGTGAATTTTGGCTGGATAGTGTGAAATTTCTGGGGCACACTATCTCTAGTGAAGGCATATCGGTTGATCCAACTAAAGTCCAGGAAGTTATGGATTGGAAGCCCCCAACTTCAGTTCATCAAATTCGAAGTTTCCTTGGATTGGCAGGGTATTATCGCCGATTCATCCCGGATTTCTCTAAGATAGCCAAACCTATGACTGAGCTACTTAAAAAAGAAGTTAAGTTCCACTGGGATGATAAGTGTGATGAAGCATTCCACACTTTCAGAAGACTTCTAACAACTGCCCCAGTGCTAGCTCAGCCAGATATTACTCAGCCTTTTGATGTCTATTGCGATGCCTCTGGAACTGGCCTTGGTTGTGTTCTTATGCAAAACAACCGAGTCATTGCTTATGCATCCAGAGCACTTCGAAATCATGAGCAAAATTATCCAACACATGATCTTGAATTGGCAGCGGTTATTCATGCTCTCAAGATCTGGAGACATCATCTTATGGGTACTAGTGTAACATCTACACTGACCATAAGAGCCTCAAGTATATTTTCACTCAAGCTGACTTAAATATGAGGCAAAGGCGTTGGTTAGAACTGATTAAAGACTACGATCTTGAGGTACACTACCATCCTGGCAAGGCCAATGTGGTTGCGGATGCCCTTAGCCGCAAGGCACATTGTCACTGTTTATCCATAGCAACCTTCAGTGACACTCTCTGCAATCAAATGAGGAAACTCAATTTAGAAATCATTCCTCAAGGTAGTCTGAATCTTTTATCGACCGAGTCTACCCTTCGAGATAAAATCATCAAGTCTCAACTACATAATGAGGGTATCAAAATTATCAAATCAAAGTTATCTCAAGGAGAAGTTAAATATAAGTGTTTTCACACTGATCATCAAGGAATTTTATGGTTCAATAATCGAATTGTTGTACCTAAAGATCATCAGCTTCGCAAGCAAATCCTTGATGAGGTACATCTATCCAAGTTCTCTATTCATCCTGGTAGTACCAAAATGTATCAAGATCTTCGATAGAATTTTTGGTGGACCAGAATGAAAAGAGAAATTGCTAAGTATGTATCCGAGTGCGATACGTGCCAGAGAGTTAAAGCTAGTCATCTCAAGGCATCTTGTACACTTCAGCCATTACCCATTCCGTCATGGAAATGGGAAGACATTAGTATGGATTTCATTGTTGGTCTTCCCAGTACATCTCAAAAGCATGATTCTATATGGGTAATTATTGATAGACTTACCAAAACGGCTCATTTTCTTCCTGTGCATACCACTTACTCAGCTAAGAAGTATGCTGAAGTCTATTTGGATCAAATTGTTCGGTTGCACGGTGTTCCTAAGACCATTATTTCTGATCGGGGGGCACAATTCATTGCACGCTTCTGGGAACAACTACAGTCTGCTCTTGGAACCAAACTGATTCGAAGCTCTGCATATCATCCCCAAACTGATGGACAGACTGAGCGAGTTAACCAAATCCTTGAAGACATGCTCCGAGCTTGTATAATTCATTATGGTACGAGCTGGGACAAATGTCTTGCTTTGGCTGAATTCTCTTACAATAAAAGTTATCAAGCTAGCCTTCAGATGGCTCCTTTTGAAGCGTTATACGGTCGCAGATGTCGAACTCCTTTGAGTTGGTCCGAGACCGGTGAACGCAAAATCTTTGGACCAGATCTAGTTGTTGAAGCCGAAGATAAGATCAAGATTATTCAAGCCAACCTTAAAATAGCTCAGTCTAGACAGAAAAGCTATGCAGATAAAAGAAGGAAACCTCTACAGTTTCAAGTAGGAGATTTTGTTTATCTCCGAGTATCTCCTACCAAGGGTGTTCAGCGTTTTGGCATAAAAGGGAAATTAGCACCACGGTATGTTGGACCCTTTGAGATCCTTAAGGTCTGCGGCCTTGTGGCTTACAAAATTCGCCTTCCAACTCAATTGGCTGCCATTCACGATGTCTTCCATGTCTCTCAACTCAAGAAATGTATTAAAGTACCTACGGAGATTATTGAAACCACCGCCATTGAGATTGAGCCTGATCTGTCTTACATCGAGCAACCTATTCAAATCTTAGATACCAAGGAAAGAGTCACCAGAAGAAAGATGATTAAGATGTACAAGATTTTATGGGATCACCACACCAAAGAAGAAGCAACTTGGGAAACAGAATCTTATCTTCGACAAAATTTCCCAAACTTCCTTCAAGCCAATCCCCAAATCTAATAGTCTGATTCTTTCTACCTTCGAATCTCGGGACGAGATTCTTTTTAGGGGGGAGGGCTGTGACACCCTAGGTTGTCAAATTGTACTGCATGTGTTGAAATGTATAAGGTTGGATGTATTTGTAGAAATAAGACCTTATGTGTAATTTTATAAAAAATATGAGTCCTTTTGTGCAAGATGCACGAGTTATAAAAGTAATTTTCAAAAGTTACTAGGGGCCAAATTATAAGAATGCAAGTAATCATGATAGTTCTGAAAACTTGCATTTAGGCCCAAGTTATGTGTAAAATATTTAGCAAGGACAAAATCTTATAAAATTTAAAGTTAGTCCAAAGTTTTAAAATAAAGTTGCACTCTTTGAGTTTTTGAATTCAAACCCTAAAGCAATGTTGTAGAGCTTGAAAAGTTGCACATTTTCTATTTTGGTCATTTCTCCATTAGAACCCTGTAACAGTGGGAAATTTAGCTTTACTTTCAGGCCCTTAAAGTTTTTGCATTTTGCAATCAGGTCCTTGGCGCTCTTCTACCTTTCTTCTTCCTGTGGCTGTTTCCTTGTTCCTCTGTTTTTTCTGTTCCACGCCGCCGCCGCCGCCGTTTCTTGAATCCCGGCCAGGCAGTGCACCCCCTGCCCCCCCTCACTCCTAGGCGCCGCCCTAGCCCTGCTCTCCACCCTAGCCCGCCCCCGTGGCCTCTCCTCGCGCCACCACGCGCACAGCACCGCCGCCCGCACTGCCGTAATCCCGCCGCCGTGGCGCCCGGCCATGCGCCGTTCTTCTCCCCTCTCCTCTCTATAAATAGCAGCCCCGGGACCTCCTAAAGCTCATCCCCCACCTCCTTGCATCCCTCCTTCGCCGTAGCTCGGCTCCCCACGCCACCATACCGCCGCCGCTACTGCCTCACGCCGGCGACCCCCTTCCCGTCCTCCCCAAGCCCGGCCAAGGCCTCAAAAGGGTGCGCCCGGATGCCCTCTTCCTCCCCTCCCCCTTCCCCTTGCTAATTGACCATCCCATCACCGGAATTGGAGTTGGAACCGAGCTCCTCCGGCCATCCATGGCAGAAGGGCCTATTTGTGAAGTTCCAACTCTTTCTGAGGGTCCAAATGAAAGTTTTGATCCTTTTCTCCTTTCCAATGTGCTGAACTTTGAAAATTCCTAGGAAATCATAGAAAATTCAAAAAAATGTAAAACCAGTTGGACCTGAATCCTTATTTCAAGCTCTATCACTCTTGTTTTGTGACCATGTTATGAAAGTATATGATCTGTGCTGTATTTAAAATAGAAGTAAGTGAATGCTTGTTATTTCATGTGAGTGGTATTTCTGACTTGTAAATTCAATAGAAAATTGTAGGAAATTCCAAAAATTGCAAAACCAGTTTTGTTGGAAACTAGATTTTGAACTCTACAACTTCTATTAAGTAAGTTTGATATGAAACTAAATATTTTTTTTTGAATCTATGTTAAATCTAAGATAAGAGAGAGTGTAATATTCATAGTTCTTACATGATAACTTTATTGATCATGATTTTTGATATGCAATCTCCATAGATTAAGTATGAATTGATATGGAATTTTCAAACCTAAGTTTGTTTTCTAATTTAAATTCTTTTAAGTTAATCAATTCAATTTGTTTTATAGTAGAATTAGCTAAGTCTTTTCAGTAAAGCTTATCTAATTAGATCTTTTGGTCAGAATCTTTTAAGTTTGCAATGGATCTGTGTTTAAATTTTCAAAACTTTATAACTAATATTATCCAAGCTTCACATTCAAATTTGAATTTAATTTTGAGTATTTTAATTCTTGTTTTCAATTAAATCAATGCTATAGTCATGAGTTGAATGTTTATGATTCAAAGCTTAGATTTCCTTTTTGTATCGTGAGTTCTTGAGTGTTAATCTTCTAGGTTGCAGCTTATCGTAAAATAAAGTAAAAAGACTATACATTCTTTAATTTTATATTCTTGCTTATCATGTAGACTCGACCACTCTCGCCAACGGAAATTACCAGCTAATCTTGGAACCAGAAGGAGGTTGTTCTGAAGACCCTAAGGACTTCGTCAGGGAATTCTCTGAAGGCCGAACCAAAGTTCGGACGTTATTAACTTGACTAACCCCAGCCCCACCAATAAAGGCAAGCCCCGGACATAACCCTCTATTTTAATTATACTGCAATCTATATCTATTTACGTATTCTATGCATTAAGTTCTTAGGAATTGCTTGAAACCCTAGTTGCATTTCCCTAAGAACCAATGTATTGAATGTTAGCACTTGAGTCCGGCTAGCTGCTATGCTAATAGGACCGGTAGAAGTCGGGTGATTTCCTGTCACTCGCGCGATATAGGAATTGTAATGTTTACATTCCTGGTATCACTATAAGGATGACGGACGGGAGTTTTATGAGGTATCATGGTTGAGGTGATATCCCGTCTGTATTGTTGAATTTGATAAGGTCGCGGTGTGTGCCGATCGGGGTTAAGCGTTTGAAAGTACTGACCACATGCCGCGAAATATGGTAAGCGGTAAGCCTAGTAACCAATCGGCCCGAGGAGTGGACATACCTCCCACCACTCGTCTTGCTTCTTCTAGTTACTTAAGTTCGATTGGGGAAATACGTCTTGCAAGGGCAACCAGGAATACGGGTTTTGTAGTTGCGCTACAGACATATGTCCTGCACTTTGGAAGTGCGTATGTTCCTGCAGTCGCTTGTGGTGGATCTGTCCACGAGTCGGAATGAAAGGCAAACGGTTGCTTCGGAACTATCGTTGGATGTTCCAAGCGTGTGAGTTAGGTTTACCTTGCAAGGTTAAATTCGATTCAGAATCGTTTGCCTCTCACGATGATTGAGACTACTTAATCCCTTTATCACACAGAGTAATAAGAGCAACTTTATGATGAGTAATTCTGATGGTTGAGATAAAGAGCTCTACCTTGCTTGCTTAGTTATAAATGCTTATCTAGAATGGATAATCACATAGAACTTGAAAGCTAAAAGTTGAAAATAAGGATCTACTCTTAGTTGCTTTTCAGCTGAAACTAAACCCAAAACTGTTATAAGCTTTCATAAGTCTAGTTATGGGCTAAAGTATACCCAATCCCGGGTAAGCCTTGCTGAGTATTAGTATACTCAGCCTTGCTAGTTTTATGTTTTTCAGGTATAGTCCTTGAAGACCCTACTCTTTCCCTGCCTTGGCCCTGTACTTTTCCAGAAGGTTGGTCCGTGAAATGGGATCCGTCCCCGACCAACATTGGTGATACCGAGTGATGTCATGCCTAGGCTTAGCATGACATCCGCCTTGACGACGTGCTGTAATCATCGTGTATCTTTTCCGCTGCCAAAAACCATAGCTTTAATGATTTGTAATCTTTTCTCTAGAGTTGAAACTTCATACTTCGTTTGGAAACTCTTGTAATATAATTCCTTTTGATGTAAAAATGTGATGGTGATTGTATCTCTGGACTCACCTTCGTGTGAGATAACCTTATTTGATCCTGTGTATCGGTGGTTTATCGGGACGTTAGCCGACAAGCCAAGGGATTATACCGTTTGAAGCACGTTGGAGCCCTCTGGAGTGGACTCGCGTACTTGAGCCGGTATAATTCAGGTTGGTTCTGCCACAGTAACGTCCCGATATACCACCGAAAGCAGGATCATAACAAGGTACCCCGCACGAAGGCGAGTCCAGAGATACAAAGGCCATCACATTTTACATCACAGGCAATTATATTACATGAGTGTCTAAAAGTAACATAATCTTCCCAACCGGGGAATTATTATAGACCGGTATAAGTTTTAGGTTAGCGGAATTTAAAGTATGGTATAGTACACGTCGACAGTACAGATGTCATGCTTGCCCTTGCATGACATCACTCGGAGGGGTCCGGGTTGGCCGGGGATGGGTCCCACTCCACGGACCAACCAACAAGCAGAGGGTAGGGCCACGGTACAGGCAGAGCTGGGTCAGCAGGAGCATTACCTGAATAAAAGTTATAAAGTAAGGCTGAGTATTCTAATACTCAGCAAGGCTTACCCGGTGCTGGTATACATAGCCATATAACTAGACTCATGAAATTTGGTAATGGTCATGGGGTAAAATTTTCAGGGGAAAAGCAACTAAGAGTGGATCCTTATTTTCATTTTTTTAGCTTTGAAGTTCTAATTGAATATTCATTCTAGGTGAGCATCTAAATCTATACAAGCATGGTATAATCTTTGATCATTCATTACTTTTGATAATCATAATATGATTGCTCTTATTACTCAATGTGACAAAGGGATTAAGCAGTCTCAACCATCGTGAGAAGCGGACGATTCTAAATCGAATTTAACCTTGCAAGGTAAACTAACTCACACGCTTGGAACACCAAAGGGTCGTTCCGAAGCAACCGTTTGCCTTTCATTCCGACTCATGGATCAGATCCACCACAAGTGTGACGCCCTGAAAATTTATCGAATTAAATCACGCGCTAGAGTGTTTCAAATGAAAACCACCCGTCGTCGAAACCCTAGCCCTAACCCCTCCTGACCGACACTAAACTTTATCGCCGCGTCACTCGGAGGCCTGCCGCCCGCGCACGATCATCCGCCGCGATTAGCGCCGGCGCGATCCCTTTCTCGCGCAGCGCGCGAATCCCGCGCGCGCGTGGCCGACAGGCCACGGACGCCGCCGCGACCGGCGCCGACGCGCCCCTCCTTTTCTCTCTCTCTTTTCTTTTCTCCTTCTCTCTCTCCCTCCTATTTCTTTTTCCCTTTTTCCTCTCTTTTCTTTTCCCTTCCCTTTTTTTTTCTTTTCCCTCCTCCCTTCTCCTCCCTTCTCTCCCCTGTTCCCGAGCACCGCTCAGCCCGCGCGGCCCCTCCCTCCCTCACGCACGCGCGCAAGCTTTTGCCCCGGCCGTGCCACAACGCGCGCGCATGCGAACCGCGTGGCCGCGCGCCGCGCCGTGTCGGTTGCCGCTCAAGCTATGCCCCTGGCCCGCGCCGCGCCGCGCCACGCCGTGCGCGCACGCGCGCGCGCCCGGCCCCGCGACGCCGCGCCGCCCGCCGCTGCCGCGCTCCGCCCGAGCCGCCGCGCGCGCGCCCACGCGTCCTTACTCACCGCCTTCCCCGCGCACGCATGCTCTGGCTCGCGTACACCCGCGCCCACGCGTCCGCGCACACGCCCCCGAGGTTGCACGGCACGCCGCGCCGCCCGTCGGTAGCCGCGCCGCTCGCCGCTGCTCCCCTGCCGCGCCCGCCCTGTGCCCGCACAGCGCCCGCCCCATGTGCCCGAGCCGTCGCGTCACCTCGGCCTTGCCGTCCGCGCCGCCGCTCCGCGACACGAGCGCCATTAAGGTGCTCCGCACCGCTCGCCGGCCCCCCCCCTCACCGGCCACCGCCGCCCACCGCCTCGGCCGCCTATAAAAGGGGCCGAGGGGCACCCCCAACTCCCCACAAACGCCGCCGCACGCCTGGCCCCTTCCCTCCTAGCTTCCACCGCCGCCACGCCGAGCCGCCTTGCGCCACCGCCTCCGCTCCCGTGGACGCGCTCCCTCGCTCCACCTCGGCCCAAGGTAAGGCCGGGGATGGAATCCCCGTGCCCCCCCTCTCCCTTTTCCCCCACCCCCGGACCGCCACCATGCCCCTGGCCGCCGGAATTTGGCCGGCGCCGGCGCCCCACCCCCCCCTCCTCTGTTTTGTGCGGGGGAGAGTGGAGGAAGAAGGGGTTTCTACCTAAAACCCCCTCCCTTTTTCTGTTCCCAAAGGGAACCCCCCCTCTACCCCTTTTTCTTTGCAAACAAGCCCTACTTTTTCCGTTATTTCAAACCAGGCCCCCACTACATAAACCCAGAAAATACTTGACACCTTTAGCATACCCGGGGAATCTCTAGGATTCGCTAATAGGTCCCCACCCTTTCCAGAGAATTACGAACAAGTCCCTGAACCTCTGTTTAGCCCCTGGAACCCCCTTCGCCTCGTCATTTTATGTGCGAAACGATCTCCGATCGACCCGAAACTTTACCACGCCCTTTCTAGTATAGTTCTAACCACGCCATTAAGAAACCACCCAAAAATATTACCCCTACCTCCGTAACTAAATTATTTCCGATTCAAGCTCAACGATAAAAGCTTTTAGTTCTCTCGCTTGATTGCATGCCTGTTTGTTTGCGCCGTAGGACACGGAGTGAACGAGGAAGTTCCCGACTGCGACCAAGCAACCGAGGACCAGTTCTGCAACCCCGAACCCGAAGGACAGTGCTTCGATCAGGACCTCCCGCAAGGACTTGATGATGGCAAGTTCAATCCCGCCCTTTGATGCATGTTTCTGTCCTAGTTTTTATAAACACAACCCAGAGGCCTGTTTTATAAAATTGCATGGTTTTGTGTGCTGAAAACATGGTAGGATAGCCACCCCTACTTGTGATAACCATACCTTGACCACCTGGTTTTGCAAAGAAAGTGTGTGTGCGTGTGGGAAGGGATAAAATGTGGTTTTGAAAAGTGAGTTAGACGGGATGGATGGCATTTCTGTGTGAATTGCCGTTGGTGTGCTCGTACCTGTGTGGTCGAGCGTGGAAGGGAGATATCCATCTTGTCACCCCTAAGGACCGAGTTGATGTGTCGTCTCACCTAGCTTCCTGTCGTGCAAACCGCTTGACCGTTGTATGGGCAACGGCTTTGCCTAACCCCACTAGTTAGACTGATAGCCATCAGGAGAGCTGGGAGCAACGGGTGATCAAGGAGACGGGATAAGCTCTGTGTGACTTATGCCCCGGTTAAACCTCGGTGATAGGTCGAATGACCCCTTGATAGGTCCCGTGGTGGCTAGTCAGGTCTAGCTAAGGTGGGTAAGGGCTTTGATGGGATCTGCACCGGCACTAAGGTGTTCGTGTTGTGGTACCCCACCTGTGGGTAAAGTTGCACACCTCTGCAGAGTTAAAATCTATTCGAATAGCCGTGCCCACGGTATTGGGCAAGTTATGGTGTGGTCACATAACTAGTGTTTCTCTCTGGGAATGGTTGAGCTGGTGTGAGTTGTTTGGAAAGTGTCCGGCAGTTGTACCGTGTGCTACGGCGGACGGGAAGTCCGGTAGCGGTTTAAAACTTGGATCCTGTGTGGATCAACAACGTGAGCTCTTGGGTACCAGAAAACTTGTTTTGAAAATATTTTTCAACGAACCTTTGCATATAACCGAGTTTTCCGCAAATAAACCCTAACCTTAACCTTGGACTGTCCTGTGCATGGATTTCTGTTTATAACCCCCTCCGTGGGTGTGATTGGACTTGCTGAGTACATTCGTACTCACCCCATTCTTACTTTTACAGTGGAAGACCCAGACTACGTCCCCGAAGACATCGAGTAGGGTTTCGTCCTGCACCCAGTTTTGCCTGTGGTTAAGGCCACCGTTGAAGCTCCGCATGGCGCAAGACTCTGATGATCCTCTTTTCGTAGCTAGTGTAGTAGTGTGGGTTTTAGTTGTAATCCTCGCGATAGTGGCGCTTCACTGCCCATTACCGCGTAGAGTTGTACGGTGATGTACCATCTGATGTAATAAAAGTGTTATCAGCCTCCTGGGACTGATAAATCGACACTTTTCAGTCTTCCCTGATGGGGGGACGCTTCAGGTGGTATCAGAGCCGTAGGCTGGCCATAGGACGTGACCCTAGGAGCGAGACCCCTTTTTAAGCCCTAGAACTTGTCCCGAGTTAGAAATTTTCTGCACAAACACTCACCACTGGTCTTTGCCTTGTTCCAGATGGCTGGCAATGGATGGGTTAACAGAATCTGTCACGCAGAGCCCGGCCTTCCCAAGTTACCATTGCTCAGCCTGGAACGCGTTGGGATTATGGAACCACCGGAGTATGCCTATCGTGAGTACATCGCCAGGGGCACCCTTCGGTGCGACATGATGGTTTTTGTGGAGAGAAGCACCCGCTACCCTAATGTGGACCCTTGGTTCATCTCCACCGCTGGCTTCCGCTTCCCCGACACCTATCGAAAGGCCGCCCGTAAAGCCCTACGACGGCTGCGTGTGCTCTACAGGCGCCACCTTCAGCGGACTCCTATGGGATTTTTCCCACCCGCTTAGGGAAGAGGACGCACTTGGATTGCCCGGATGAGGGAACTTGGACGAGAAGAAGAAGACCTAGAAGATACGGTCTCCCACCTGTCCATCTATCTTACTGGCTTGGATGCACTCTACCGCGAACAGGCGGCACAACTGAAGCAGCTAATCCATGGGATTGAAAAGATAACCCAGGAGCTGGAGGAACAACGGACAAGAGCTGCAAGCGCCGAGTATTCCTTAGCCGCCCTCCAAGCCCAGATGCAAGAATACGAGAACCGCAACGGGATAGGTGGATGGATAGAGGAAGAAGAAGAAGAACCCATGGAAACCCATTGGGATAAGGGTACTCAGACCGAAAATGAGATGGATCGGTTCCTTCCAATAAAGAAGCGCCCAATCAGGACCGAGGAGGAATCCCCGTGATAGGATTAGCACTCTGAACTAGAACTCTACCCTAATAAGCCACGTAGCCCCGGAAACTGTACCCCCCATGTCGCAATAATAAATGTTATCTACTCCCTCGTTGTACCTGTGCAAAATTGTTTACCCTGTTCATGTTTCAGATGGCTGAGGAAGGATGGACCCAGGGCGATTGCCAAGCAGCACCTGGCTTTCCCGGCCTCTTAATCAACACCCTGGAAGACCTTGGCGTTATGGAACGCCCAAGGTACTACAGCCGAGAGTACGAGCATCATGGTACCCTCCGCTGCAGGGTGATCCTGGTCATCGCCAGGAGCAACCGCTACCCCGACATCCAGCCTTGGCGAGCGACAGCCACGGGGTTTAGACACCAAGATACCTACCCCTTGGGCATCAGAAAAGCACTCCGTTATTTGTGCCGCATTTTTGAAGAACATCTCGCCCCCACACCAGCGAAGTTCTTTCCGCCGGCCATCAGGACCCCAGTCTGGGAAGCACGCATGAGAAACCTAGAACGACGTCGCCACGAAGAAGGCCCCCTGTACCAAGTGGCTACTTACCTAGCCGCCCTGGACCAACTCTTTGATGAGCAAGCCAACCTTCTAAGGGAGCAGACCCATCGAGCCGAGCAAGCGGAGCTCGCAGTGAGGTTACAGCAGATCCGAGCCGCCCACGCCGAGGCAAGAGCCGCAGCCGCGGTCAGTAGCGAAGCAGTCGCCCAAGAAAGCCTCAGGCAAGCCCGAGACCGGCGCATGCAAGATTGGACCTAAAGTGGGACACCAGTCCCGGCAATTGGGGAGGACCATGTTTTACTCGGGACGCCCATCATAGGATGGGGACCCCTTTTTGGAAACACGCAAGCCCCACCCGAGCACCCTGAAAGTTCCGCTGCCGCCATCGAAGGGGATGCTGCAGCGCAACCCTTGACAGATGGGAACCCAGAGGACGGCGAGCGAGGACCTCTCACCCTTCCCGCCCCGGGAGAAGGCACGCCCCGCGAGTAGAATGACCGACGCCATCCTAGTGATGCACCCCCCAGTTTAAGACGTGCCCTTAGACAAGACCCTGGCCGAGTGGCACGAAACCCAGTTGTACCCCCCTTGCAGTAATAAAATGATTTGTGCTTGTTGTTTGTGATGTTGTGTGCTGGTTTGTTGCGTGCTGATTGTTTATATGAGTACCGGCAGAAGGTAGATCCTGCCTTATATATATACGAATTAAACAACTTAAACATCACATAAACGTAACCCCAATCTACCCAATCAACAGGTGACCCCCCGGAACGTCGCGAGGGCCTCCCGTGGCCGGAACCCCGTAGCCGCTAGTGCCGGAGCACAGCCCGTTGAACAAGATCTTCCCCAAGGAGAACAAGAAGTAAGCCAGAACCGAGGAGGAAGTCAAGAAGGAGAACAACTGCCGCCACCCCCACCCCTCGGAGACTTGGCGCAGATAATCCATAACCAGACCCTCATTCTGGAAACACTGGCGAATGCCCTCATTAACCGGCAGCCACGAGGGCAGAATATGAACGACAAGCTGACGGCCTTTCTAAGGACCAAGCCACCCACCTTTGCCGGGTCCTGCAACCCGTTGGATGCAGACGACTGGTTGCGAGTGATTCAGAGGAAGCTCGAACCATTCGAATGCCAGGACCGGGACAAAGTCCTTCTGGCAGCCCACCAGTTCACCGGAACAGCATTATCCTGGTGGGAAAACTATTGTGTCGCAGCCGAAGATGCCTCTACCATCACCTAGGGAGAATTCGTAAGGGAGTTCCGCCGCTACCACATCCCTTCGGCCACCATGAAGCGCAAGGCGGATGAATTCCGTGCACTACAACAAGGAAGCATGACGGTGGAGGAGTACACCCACCGGTTCATAGAATTGGCCCGATATGCGCCGGAAGAAGTGAACGACGACGATAAGAAACAAGACATGTTCAAGAAGGGATTAAGCCCAGAACTCCGGACCTTGCTTACCCCACAGATCTATCCGGACTTCAATACCCTGATGAATAAGGCTATCCTCACGGAAAGGGCCAAAGCCGAAGAAAGGAAGGATAATAAACACAAATTCCTGGAAAGTAAGGCCCGCCAACAGGACCGCTTCCAAAAGCCGAGGAACTCCAACTACGCTGCACCAAGATCTCAGGCCCCAATGCAGTATAGGACTCAGTCCCAAGTGACAGGATCACGGACCCCTGAAGCACAGCCTAAGAGTCAGAATACCATGAGGGCCCCGCAGAGCAACACAAGCCTGGTTGCCTCCGACAACAACAATGTTAGGGCCTGTTTCAACTGCCGTGAGACAGGGCATTTCATCGCCAATTGCCCTTATGCCAAGAACAAGCCGGCTACATCAGCCTTCTCCAACACGGTGAATGGGCCCAGACCAGCCCTGACCGGTGCCAACCGAGTGCCCATCTGCAACAGCGACAACAGCCAGCAAATGAAGCAGCAAACATTTGGACGAGCCCGCGTCAATCACATCGACGCGCAGGAGGCTCAAGAGGCTCAAGGCATAGTGCTCGGTGAGTACCTAGTCAACTCAGCTCTGGCAACAGTATTATTCGATTCTGGAGCATCGCACTTGTTTATATCCTCGAGCTATGTGGGGAAACACAAAATACCTACAGTACTACTAAAAACACCCCTATTAACCCGGACGCCTGGAGGCGACATCAATTGTCAATTAGGTTGTCCACGGGTAAGGATCAATTTAAGTGGGGTAGACTTTCTAGCAGATTTGGTAGTACTTAAGTCTGGGGGAATAGACGTGATCCTTGGAATGGACTGGTTAAGCCGGCACAATGGTCTCATAGGCTGTACCGACAAAGTGGTACACCTAACAAACCCCGAAGGAGTACAAGTGATCTGCCATACCCGGGATAGTAAGTTCGACCCAATGGTGTTTAGCCTGGAAGCCAAGCCCTTAGAAGGAGTCCCGGTAGTAAACGAGTACCCGGATGTATTCCCCGAAGAGCTTCCCGGTATGCCACCGGACAGGGATATAGAGTTCGTCATAGACCTTATCCCCGGAACATCCCCTATAGCCAAGAGACCCTATAGGATGGCGGCCTCTAAATTAACAGAATTAAAGAAGCAACTAGAAGAACTACAATGAATTGGCTTCATTAGACCAAGCTCATCGCCATGGGGAGCCCCAGTGCTGTTTGTCAAGAAGAAAGATGGGAGTATGAGGTTGTGTGTAGATTACCGAGCCCTGAACGAGGTTACCATTAAGAATAAGTACCCCCTCCCCAGGATCGATGACCTGTTCGATTAGCTAAAAGGAGCCAAGTACTTCTCTAAGATCGATCTAAGGTCAGTGTATTTTCAGCTCAAGATTAGGGAAAACGATATCCCCAAGACAGCTTTTGTCACCCGTTACGGGCAGTTTGAGTTCACCGTAATGTCCTTTGGACTAACCAACGCCCCTGCCTATTTTATGAACCTCATGAATAAGGTGTTCATGGACGAGCTAGATAAGTTTGTCGTAGTATTTATCGATGACATACTTGTCTACTCTAAGAGTATTCAGGAACATGAGCAACACCTGCGGGTAGTATTGAAAAAGCTGAGGATGCATAAGCTGTATGCTAAATTCAGCAAGTGTGAATTCTGGCTGGAGAGAGTAGCTTTCCTTGGTCACATTCTGACCGCGGAAGGTGTAGCCGTGGACCCAGAGAAGGTCGAAGCAGTTTCCAACTGGCAGCGGCCGACCAACGTTAGTGAAATCAGAAGTTTTCTTGGACTGGCCGGGTACTATCGGAGGTTTATTGAGAGATTCTCTAACATAGCCCGACCCATGACGGAACTTCTTAAGAAGGAGAAGAAGTTCGCCTAGACGGAAAATTGTGAAAGAAGTTTTCAAGAATTGAAGCAAAGGTTGACAACCGCCCCAGTGCTGACCCTACCGGACATTCGTCGGGACTTTGTCATTTATTGTGACGCATCCCGACAAGGATTAGGGTGTGTGCTGATGCAAGACGGGAAAGTCGTTGCATATGCTTCCCGCCAACTCAGGATCCATGAGCAGAACTATCCGACCCACGATCTGGAACTTGCAGCCGTAGTGCATGCCCTTAAGATTTGGAGACATTATTTGATTGGAAATAAGTGTGAAATTTACACCGACCATAAGAGTTTGAAATATATCTTCACCCAACCAGATTTGAACCTAAGGCAAAGGAGATGGTTGGAGTTGGTTAAGGACTACAATTTGGAAATCCATTATCACCCCGGAAAGGCGAACGTGGTAGCCGACGCCTTAAGCCGGAAATCCTATGGACCCAAGGATGAAATCTGCGCGAGGAAATGGCACGATTAAATGTGCACATTGTGCCTCGAGGTTCCAGCCAAGTGCTAAACGTCCAATCGACACTAGAAGATGGGATTAGAGAGGCCCAATGATCGGATCAGGAATTAATGAAAATCTGCAAACAAACCGGAGAAAACAAAGCGCCAGGTTTCAGAGTGGACGATAAGGGAACGTTATGGTACGAGGATAGAATTTGTGTTCCCCAGAATGGAGATTTCCGGCAATTAATCATGGACGAAGCCCATAACTCGGCCTACTCCATCCACCCAGGATCCACCAAAATGTATATGGACATAAGGCAAAAATATTGGTGGAATGGAATGAAGGCGGATATCGCAAGATTCGTGGCTCATTGTGATACTTGCCAAAGGATCAAAGCCGAACATCAGAAACCGGCAGGATTATTGCAACCCTTGCCTATCCCGGTGTGGAAATGGGATGAGATAGGAATGGACTTTGTAGTGGGCCTACCTAAAACACAGAAGGGACACGATTCCATATGGGTAATAGTGGATCGACTCACTAAATCGGCTCATTTTATACCCATACGAACCACTTACGGTGGAGAAAAGCTGGCAAAGCTATATGTGGAGAACATAGTAAAGTTACATGGAGTGCCTAGCAGAATTGTCTCAAACAGAGGAACCCAATTCACCTCTAGGTTCTGGAAAAGCTTGCATCAAGCCATGGGCACCAAATTAGATTTCAGCTCTGCATATCATCCACAGACGGACGGTCAAACCGAGAGCGTAAATCAGATTATGGAAGATATGCTGAGAGCATGTGTCCTGACCTACGGAAAGGACTGGGAGCAGAGTCTGCCTTATGCAGAATTCTCGTACAATAATAGTTACCAAGCCAGCTTGGGCATGTCGCCGTTCGAAGCCCTCTATGGAAGAAAGTGCAAGACTCCCTTGATGTGGTCGGAAGTTGGAGAACGTGCACTAGTAGGGCCCGCACTTATAAAAGAAGCAGAAGAAAAAGTAGCGGAGATCCGTGAAAAGCTGAAAGCAGCTCAATCCCGACAGAAGAGCTACGCAGACAAGAAAAGGCGAGAACTAAGTCTCAACCCAGGAGAATTTGTTTATCTCAAGGTCTCGCCTATTCGAGGGACGCGAAGATTTCAGGTACAAGGTAAATTGGCCCCTCGATACATTGGACCGTATCGGGTTCTGAAGAGAGTCGGAGCAGTGGCATACCGACTGGAACTACCAGAAGAAATGTCGGATATACACCCAGTATTCCATGCTTCGCAATTAAGGAGGTGTTTGAGGGTACCTGAGGGAGAACATGTGCCAGTGGAAACAATAGACCTGCAGCCGGATCTGCGATACCAGGAGGTACCGGTCAAAATTCTAGACACTGTCACTAGAAGGACAAGAAACTCCGAAGTACGGATATGCAGGGTTCAATGGAGCAGACATGGAGTAGAAGAAGCGACATGGGAACGCGAAGAGGCCCTAAAGAAGGAATTTCCCCATCTGTTTAGGAGTCAGCCGAATCTCGGGGACGAGATTCATTTAAGTGGGGTAGGTTTGTGACGCCCTGAAAATTTATCGAATTAAATCACGCGCTAGAGTGTTTCAAATGAAAACCACCCATCGTCGAAACCCTAGCCCTAACCCCTCCTGACCGACACTAAACTTTATCGCCGCGTCACTCGGAGGCCTGCTGCCCGCGCACGATCATCCGCCGCGATTAGCGCCGGCGCGATCCCTTTCTCGCGCAGCGCGCGAATCACGCACGTGCGTGGCCGACAGGCCACGGACGCCGCCGCGACCGGCGCCGACGCGCCCCTCCTTTTCTCTCTCTCTTTTCTTTTCTCCTTCTCTCTCTCCCTCCTATTTCTTTTTCCCTTTTTCCTCTCTTTTCTTTTCCCTTCCCTTTTTTTTTCTTTTCCCTCCTCCCTTCTCCTCCCTTCTCCTCTCCCCTGTTCCCGAGCGCCGCTCAGCCCGCGCGGCCCCTCCCTCCCTCACGCACGCGCGCGAGCTTTTGCCCCGGCCTTGCCGCAACGCGCGCGCATGCGAACCGCGTGGCAGCGCGCCGCGCCGTGTCGGTTGCCGCTCAAGCTCTGCCCCTGGCCCGCGCCGCGCCGCCCGCCGCTGCCGCGCTCCGCCCGAGCCGCCGCGCACGCGCCCACGCGTCCTTACTCACCGCCTTCCCCGCGCACGCATGCTCTGGCTCGCGTACACCCGCGCCCACGCGTCCGCGCACACGCCCCCGAGGTTGCACGGCACGCCGCGCCGCCCGTCGGTAGCCGCGCCGCTCGCCGCTGCTCCCCTGCCGCGCCCGCCCTGTGCCCGCACAGCGCCCGCCCCACGTGCCCGAGCCGTCGCATCACCTCGGCCTTGCCGTCCGCGCCGCCGCTCCGCGACACGAGCGCCATTAAGGTGCTCCGCACCACTCGCCGGCCCCCCCCCCTCACCGGCCACCGCCGCCCACCGCCTCGGCCGCCTATAAAAGGGGCCGAGGGGCACCCCCAACTCCCCACAAACGCCGCCGCACGCCTGGCCCCTTCCCTCCTAGCTTCCACCGCCACCACGCCGAGCCGCCTTGCGCCGCCGCCTCCGCTCCCGTGGACGCGCTCCCTCGCTCCACCTCGGCCCAAGGTAAGGCCGGGGATGGAATCCCCGTGCCCCCCTCTCCCTTTTCCCCCACCCCCGGACCGCCACCATGCCCCGGGCCGCCGGAATTTGGCCGGCGCCGGCGCCCCACCCCCCCCCCTTCCTCTGTTTTGTGCGGGGGAGAGTGGAGGAAGAAGGGGTTTTTACCTAAAACCCCCTCCCTTTTTCTGTTCCCAAAGGGAACCCACTCCCATCTACCCCTTTTTCTTTGCAAACAAGCCCTACTTTTTCCGTTATTTCAAACCAGGCCCCCACTACATAAACCCAGAAAATACTTGACACCTTTAGCATACCCGGGGAATCTCTAGGAATCGCTAATAGGTCCCCACCCTTTCCGGAGAATTACGAACAAGTCCCTGAACCTCTGTTTAGCCCCTGGAACCCCCTTCGCCTCGTCATTTTATGTGCGAAACGATCTCCGATCGACCCGAAACTTTACCACGCCCTTTCTAGTATAGTTCTAACCACGCCATTAAGAAACCACCCAAAAATATTACCCCTACCTCCGTAACTAAATTATTTCCGATTCAAGCTCAACGATAAAAGCTTTTAGTTCTCTCGCTTGATTGCATGCCTGTTTGTTTGCGCCGTAGGACACGGAGTGAACGAGGAAGTTCCCGACTGCGACCAAGCAACCGAGGACCAGTTCTGTGACCCCGAACCCGAAGGACAGTGCTTCGATCAGGACCTCCCGCAAGGACTTGACGATGGCAAGTTCAATCCCGCCCTTTGATGCATGTTTCTGTCCTAGTTTTTATAAACACAACCCAGAGGCCTGTTTTATAAAATTGCATGGTTTTGTGTGCTGAAAACATGGTAGGATAGCCACCCCTACTTGTGATAACCATACCTTGACCACCTGGTTTTGCAAAGAAAGTGTGTGTGCGTGTGGGAAGGGATAAAATGTGGTTTTGAAAAGTGAGTTAGACGGGATGGATGGCATTTCTATGTGAATTGCCGTTGGTGTGCTCGTACCTGTGTGGTCGAGCGTGGAAGGGAGATATCCATCTTGTCACCCCTAAGGACCGAGTTGATGTGTCATCTCACCTAGCTTCGTGTCGTGCAAACCGCTTGACCGTTGTATGGGCAACGGCTTAGCCTAACCCCACTAGTTAGACTGATAGCCATCAGGAGAGCTGGGAGCAACGGGTGATCAAGGAGACGGGATAAGCTCTGTGTGACTTATGCCCCGGTTAAACCTCGGTGATAGGTCGAATGACCCCTTGATAGGTCCCGTGGTGGCTAGTCAGGTCTAGCTAAGGTGGGTAAGGGCTTTGATGGGATCTGCACCGGCACTAAGGTGTTCGTGTTGTGGTACCCCACCTGTGGGTAAAGTTGCACACCTCTGCAGAGTTAAAATCTATTCGAATAGCCGTGCCCACGGTATTGGGCAAGTTATGGTGTGGTCACATAACTAGTGTTTCTCTCTGGGAATGGTTGAGCTGGTGTGAGTTGTTTGGAAAGTGTCCGGCAGTTGTGCCGTGTGCTACGGCGGACGGGGAATCCGGTAGCGGTTTAAAACTTGGATCCTGTGTGGATCAACAACGTGAGCTCTTGGGTACCAGAAAACTTGTTTTGAAAATATTTTTAAACGAACCTTTGCATATAACCGAGTTTTCCGCAAATAAACCCTAACCTTAACCTTGGACTGTCCTGTGCATGGATTTCTGTTTATAACCCCCTCCGTGGGTGTGATTGGACTTGCTGAGTACATTCGTACTCACCCCATTCTTACTTTTACAGTGGAAGATCCAGACTACGTCCCCGAAGACATCGAGTAGGGTTTCGTCCTGTACCCAGTCTTGCCTGTGGTTAAGGCCACCGTTGAAGCTCCGCATGGCGCAAGACTCTGATGATCCTCTTTTCGTAGCTAGTGTAGTAGTGTGGGTTTTAGTTGTAATCCTCGCGATAGTGGCGCTTCACTGCCCATTACCGCGTAGAGTTGTACGGTGATGTACCATCTGGTGTAATAAAAGTGTTATCAGCCTCCTGGGACTGATAAATCGACACTTTTCAGTCTTCCCTGATGGGGGGACGCTTCAACAAGCGACTGCAGGACCAAACGCACTTCCAAAGTGCAGGACGTACGTCTGTAGCGCGACTACAAAACCCGTACTCCTGGTTGCCCTTGCAACACGTATTCCCACACGTCGAACATAAGTAACCAGAAGAAGCAAGACGAGTGGTGGGTGGTATGTCCACTACTCGGGCCGATTAGCTACTAGGCTTACCGCTTACCATATTTCGCGGCATGTGGTTAGTACTTTCAAACGCTTAACCCCGATCACCACACGCTGCGACCTTATCAGATTCAATAACACAGACGGGGTATCACCTCAATCATGATACCTCACAAAACTCCCGTCCGGCATCCTTATAGTGATAACAGGAATGTAAGCATTACAACTCCTATATCGCGCGAGTGACAGGAAATCACCTGACTTCTACCGGCCCTATTAGCATAGCAGCTAGCCGGACTCAAGTGCTAGTATTCAATACATTGGTTTCTAGGAGAATGCAACTAGGGTTTCAAGCAATTCCTAAGAACTTAATGCAAAGATAGATATAATAATATAAATTGTAGAGTAAATAAAGTAGGGTTTATGTCCGGGGCTTGTCTTCTTGAGTAAGGTTGAGGGCAGTAGGATCGAGGTCTTCCGAACCTTGGTTCAGAACTTCAGTTAGATTCTTGACGGTTTCTCCGGGATCTCCAGGAGTTTCTTCGGCTTGATCCGCGATCAACTCATAGTCACCGTCGGCGAGAGTAAACGGTTCTATATGATATGCAAAAATATAGTGTTAGGAAATGCATATTCTTTTTGTTTTATTTCATAACAAGGTTACAATCTAAATAGTTAATGTACATAAATACCATAAACTTAGGATATAAAAAGAAGGTTTAGTTTTGGATTAATGCTTATGTTTAAATTATGATTACAATATCAAAGTTATTGAAATAGGAGTCAAAATATTTGAATTTGGATACTAATTTCAAAATTAAGTTTAAGCTTCCGATAAAAAGAATTATAAATCTTGAAAATTTAACTAGACACAGGTTATTAACATTTCAAACCAAAGTAAAGAAATCTAGTTAAAATAAACTTAAGGAATACATTTAATTAAATGCATAACATTTCAAATTGAAATGCCCAAGTTCAAAAGAACTCAAACTACAAAACATTGCTGGTTTGGAAACTTTCACCAAAGCCTACACATAACTTAAGGAGGCTACAAACCAAAAATTGCAAGCAATCAAGCCATCATGTGAAAGTTGTGCACCTTTTACCCATTTACTTTGAATTTACAATAGATCCAAAACTATTTGGTTTCATAGCAAACTTTATTAACAAAGGCTGTAGGATTTGAAATCTAGTTTCCAGCAAAATTTATTTGACATTTTTTGGAAATTCCTACGAATTTCTATGGATTTTACAAAATAGAATCATTACTCACATAAAATAACAAATTCCTTTACACAGAAGTCCCTAGGCAGAACTATTCCTCTGGGTCTAACCCTTTGCACAAAACCCCTTAGGTTCTTTCTTCTTCTAATCCGCAGTCCTTTCCCCCGGTCAAGGCAGAGGCGCGGGGTTGACCGGCTTGCTCCGGCGACGGCGAGCGCCGGCGGTGAGGACAGAGGGGCGGGGGAGCACCAAGGACTCCTTGCGCACCTGAGCTAACTTGGAATCGAGGAGGGACGGCTCGAAGTGGTGGCGCGATGGAGGCTTGCGGCCGGCGGCGAGGAGGAACGGTGGGGTCAGTGCTCCGGGGCTTTTGGATGACGGTGGAAGGGTTGGGAAGCTTCCTGGGGGTGTAAGGAAGCTCGAGCCGGGATCAATTTGGGATAGGGAAGGCCGGGAGAGGGGGCTCCACGGTGAGGCCGAAGTGGCGGTGGCGGCGCTTCGTCGGTGACCAAATTCCGACCGGAATTGGGAGGCACCGAGAGGTTGGCGAGCATCAACAGGGCACGGGGAAGCTACTACGGGGGTCAATGGGTGCGATGAGCGCTCGGTGAGGGCTGCCCACTGCGACCCGTACTTCGCCGGAGAGGAGAAAGGGGCGGCAGAGGCAAAAGAGCTAACAGCGTGTATGGCAAAGGGGAAGAGAGTGTAAATGGGTTCTCTGCGTTCTCCTGGTCATGTAGAGTAGAAGAAAGAAGATGGAGGGATAAGCGCGGGCAGGGAATGGCGGCAACGACGTGGCGGCCGGCGAACCGCTCGGGTCATCGTGGCACGCGCGCAGGGGTGCAGCACAGGGAGGGGAGCAGGGCTAGGATAGGAGGGCGACGACGCGTGGACGCGAGCTCAGCATGAGGTGGACGGCGGCGACCGCAAGGTGGCGGCCAGGGGAGACGCTCTGTCGCCGGCGACAGAGCGGAAGCAGGGGAGCAGAAGGGGTGCAGAGGAAGAAGAGAGGGAAAAGATCCAAGGACCCGTTTGTAAAATTTAAAAGTTACAGGGACCCTGCAGTAAACTAGTTTTTTCCACTGATCTAGGGGTTTTCTGAGAAAAAAGTCCACATAAAAGTTGTAGAGTTTTTCAAGTTCTACATTTTTGCTTTAAGACTCAAATTCAAAAACTCAAAGTTTGCAACCTTATAAGTTGAATTTTAAACAAGATAAAATTTAAATCACTCCCGTCCTTACCAAACGGGATTTTGACCAAATTTTTGATATGATTGCAAATATTCATGAAATGTCATGATGACAAACAATTTTACAAAGAAGTCCTCAAGTAAGCATGAAAGTTACTTTTACTTCTCAACTTTTTGCACAAAAGACCCTATAACCTGGATTTATTTACACATAGGCCCTTGTCCTTACTTAAGGGCTTATTTGATCATATCCAAAGTACACACTTTGCACATAAGGACTTATAATGTATGAAAATTTTTAAATATACCCTTAACATCTATGTCTATTACATCCAAGGTTTAATTTTTGTGAATCTTATTACCTGGATGTCACAGTTTTCGTCAATTCATTGTCGACATGAAGCCGAAAACTCTTGCAGCGAGTTTTCATAGCGACCTTGATGAGTTCGTCGATAATCTCGATGACTTATCAACCCATGGCTCCGCTATGAGGACCGAGGAGGAGTCTGCTTTCGACACGACTCCATCTAGCGCTGCAACAACCTTGCTCGGGTTGGACTCATTCGAATCTGCGGACTTGCATAACCGATCGTGACTCGGTCTATGCAATTCGGCCACTAATCTTCAGGAGGCCAACAACTCCGAGTCCCTCTCCGCATTGGAAAAGGACTTGGACTCTTTACTCCGAATCGAAAAGCCTGAATCCACCGCACGTCGGGGGGCTGCGGGTTGTTTTGGTGACAACGGTCTGATGATCACCTCCACTCCAGAGGGCTGTTTCGTGCATTGGAAGGGCATAAAACTCTCTGATCTACTCGAGGACGAAGACCGACTTGTGGCACACCTTGAGCCCTTGCCTTTTCAGGAGGGTAGGCCATTAGCCACCGTGGCAGAGGAGTCGACCGAGCTAGTCGAAGCGAGCTCTGATGATCTCATCTCGCGCCACGTGCTGATGGCGGAGGAGGGCGAGGATGATGGCAACTTGCCCATCGTCGAACTTGATGAGATATCCGAAGATGGGGCCACAGCCAGTGCCAGCGATGAAAACGACGCCGATCGTGAGGCACGGAGGGCCAGGAACAGAGCTTGCACAGTCCGGCGAAGGATGGTCAACAAGCGCATGCGATCTATGCATTGCGAGCTAGATGCCGAATTCGCCACCGTAAGCGAGCGGGGCTTCAGAACTCCTGTGGCCAACATCGGCAGGGTTACCGCTATACTCGAGCGCAGTAATGATCCAAACCTGCGTCAAGCACTTCGCTACGCGTAGAGGGCATGGATTTAGCTCGATCAACAAAACCCGGCATCTGCTGTCAGAGAAGAACGCATGGGCGAAAGCCCAGCCAGGGTCACAGTCGAACGGCAGGCGGCCGTCCTCAACCTCAGCGCAGCAACAACAACGACGATGCTCGCTGGAGTCAAGCCACCTCCAGGAGGCAACCCGTGACAGGCCAATCATTGGAATCCTCCAGAAGACCTGCGCCAGCGAATTAATAAAGGACGCGATGTGCGATCCATAATTGATTCCAGGTGCAGAGAGCGCAAAGTAGCCGAGATAGAGGGTACTGACTGTAGTGATCGTTTTCCAGCGTTCACTGCACGGTTTAGCAGCTACAAGTACCTTGAGGGCTTCAAGCCGATTGGGATCACCAAGTATGATGGCAAGCAAGCTCCTCAGCAATGGCTATGTTGCTACTCCACTGCCATTGAAGTCGCAGGAGGCTCCAACATCACCAAGGTCATCTACTTCCCGATGGCTTTGGATCCTGTGCCGCTCACATGGTTGGAGAGCCTCAGCAACAACTCGATCGACTCCTGGGAGCGGCTCAAGAAAGTCTTCATCGACAACTTCCAGGGGGCGATCACTCGTGCAGTTACTTGTCACGATCTTGCTCAATGTAAACAGGAATGTAACGAGCTCCTACGGTCCTATACACGCTGTTTCTTTGATGTGCGCGTCACCATTGCGAATATCTCAGATGAAGACATCATCGACTACTTCTACAATGGCATCACCGACCCAGGCATCTACAGAGACTTTGGGCGGAATAGACCAAAAACTGTTGCAGGGCTTCGTGACATGACGCACGACTGGTCTGAGCAGGAAGAAAAGATGCAGGAGTGGTTTCCGAGATGCAATGACAGCAACTTGAGGCGCACAAACGACAGTCGTACCGACAAGAGCCAGCGGGACTACTCGGGTCCATCCCGAAAGCGCAAGCCAGATGACCTCGTCGTGGCTGTGGATCGTCCTTCGCAAGGCAGGAAGACTACGATGCAGGAGGAGTTCGAAAAGCTCCTGCAGAAGAAATGCCCATGGCATCCAGGTGCCAATCATGCGGCAGTTGATTGCTACCACGTCCGGAGGACATTCAGCAATTCCGGTGGTGGCAAAAAGAACAAGCCAGCGGACAAAGAACTCGAATAGGACGACCAAGGGGACAAATCGCACAGCGCGAAGTTCTAGGATGCCTCAAAAACCATCAACATCATCTTCGGGGGAGATGCGGACTTCAGTTCCAGGCGGGAACAGAAACTGCTCCTCCGAGAGATCATGTCTGTCGAGCCGGCAGTACCACGACCACTCCGTTGGTCGGAGGTCCCCATCTCGTTCTCACGCGACGATCAGTGGACAAGCTTCTCGGAGCCTGACAAGTTCCCCCTGGTCCTGGACCCGGTGGTGGTAGAAGTCAGGCTCACCAGAGTACTCATCGACAGCGGAAGTGGTCCAAACCTCATCTTTGCCAGCACTTTGAGAAAGATGGGCCTAGACTTAACGGACATGCTTGTTCCAAGCAAGTCTCCTTTCTACAACATTGTCCCAGGTAATGCAGCGCACCCACTTGGCACGGTGATTCTTCCAGTCACCTTTGGCACGAGAAAGAACTACCGCATCGAGTTTATCAAATTCGAAGTTGCCAACTTTGAATCTTCTTATCATGCCATACTGGGCAGACCGGCACTTGCCAAATTCATGGCAGTGCCGCATTATGTTTATTTGCTTCTCAAGATGCTAGGATGAAGTGGAGTACTCACTGTCCGGGGCGACTTGAAGAAGTCGTATGACTGCAACCAGGAGGCGATCCAGTATGCTTCAACTGCGCATGTGCCAGATGCTTCTGGGGAAGTACTCGCGGCCACGCAACAACTCTCCTAAGCCGAGATGGAAATCCCTACGAGAAAGGCCAACAAGTCGAGCATCCAGTCGACCAGCGACGTGGCCCTCAAGACGATCCAGCTCCAGGAGAGTGACTCATCCAAGACCGCTGTTATCGGTGCAGGCTTAGATGAGAAATAGGAATTCATGCTCGTCAGTTTCCGTCGGGCTAACGAGACATATTCAGGTGGAAACCAGCGGATATGCCAGGGGTGCCCAGGGAACTGATTGAGCATATTCTGAATGTAAACCCACAGGCTGTGCCTAAAAAGCAACGCCTTCGAAGGTTTGCTCACTATAAATGTGAGGCAATTAAATGGGAAATAGCTAAACTCCTCGCGGCTAGCTTCATTAAAGAAGTAATCCATCCAGAGTGGGTAGCTAACTCTGTCCTTGTAAGGAAAAAGAATAATGAATGGAGAATGTGCGTTGACTACACCGATCTCAACAAGCATTGCCCAAAGGATCACTTCGGGCTACCGCGCATTGATCAAGTTGTCGACTCGACAACGGGTTGTGTACTCCTCTGCTTCCTTGATTTCTATTCGGGGTATCACCAGATCACGCTCAAGGAGGAAGATCAAATAAAAACCGCATTTAATACCCCGTTCAGGACATACGCCTACAAAACTATATCTTTCGGGTTGAAAAACGCAGGAGCAACCTATCAACGCGCAATTCAGATGTGCTTCACTGATCAGCTACATCGGAATATTGAGGCCTACGTGGATGATGTGGTCATCAAGACCAGGAATCCTGACGACCTGATTGCAGACTTGGAAGAGACGTTCAGCAGCTTACGCAGGTTTCGGTGGAAGCTCAACCCAACTAAATGCGTCTTCGGAGTACCATCAGGGAAATTGCTCGGGTTTATCGTTAGTAAACAAGGGAATTGAAGCCAATCCTATGAAGATTATGGCCATCACTAACATGGGGGCTCTCGCCACAATCAAGGATGTGCAGAAGCTAACAGGATGTATGGCAGCCTTGAAGAGGTTCATCTCCCAACTCGGGGAGAGAGGACTATCCTTCTTGAAGCTCCTGAAGCGCCAAGACAAGTTCCAGTGGATGGAGGAGGCCGAACAGGCTCTGCAAGACCTGAAACAACACCTTCAGTCACCTCCGGTCCTTATAGCACCACTGCCGAGAGAAGATCTACTACTCTACATTGCGGCGACAACTCATGTTGTCAGCAGTGCCATTGTAGTCGAGTGCAGCGAGGAGGGCCATGCGTTTGGAGTGCAGAGGCCCGTGTACTTCATCACCGAGGTACTCTCCGAATCCAAGGTACGATACCCAGCAGTTCAGAAACTTTTATATCCAATTCTGATTACATCGAGAAAGTTGCACTATTACTTCGACGTGTACAAGATCACTGTGATTACAGATTTCCCATTGGCGGATATTCTTCACAATCAAGATGCCACGGGGCGTATATCAAAGTGGGTAGTGGAATTGGGGGCTTTGTCAATCGACTTCAAGCCACGCACTGCAATCAAGTCTCAAGCTCTAGTCGATTTTATGGCTGAGTGGAGAAAGAATCAAATTCCAACCCCAGTCGACAAGCCAGAGCACTGGACCATGTATTTCGATGGGTCTCTTAAGCTTGACGGCGGCGGTGCTGGAGTCTTATTTACTTCTCCGAGAGGCGAACAATTGAAGTATGTCCTCCAAATCCTTTGAGAGGTATCCAATAATGAAGCCGAGTATGAAGCATTGCTTCACGGGCTACGTTTGGCGATATCACTAGGCATCAAGCGACTACTTGTATACGGCGATTCACTTTTGGTCGTTCAGCAAGTCAACAAAGAGTGAGACTGCAACAAGGAGACAATGGACGCCTATGTACAAGAAGTGCGCAAGCTGGAAAATAAGTTTTTTTGGCCTGGAGGTTCATCATGTGATACGGGAACATAACGTTGGCGCAGACATACTATCCAAGCTAGGATCCACCCATGCACAGGTTCCAGCGGGAGTTTTCGTCCAGGAGCTAAAGCAACCATCCATCAAGTCCCCACCTCAGATAACCACTGATGCTGGCCTTCAACAACCCGATCGGGAGGTTATGATGCTTTGTGAGGACTGGAGAGAGGCTTATATCAACTTCATCCGGGACCAACGACTGCCAGTGGGGATGGACGCAAGAAGTGCAGTGGCAGCTCGTGTCATGCGCAGAAGCAAAGGTTTTGTCCTAGTTGACAATAAACTCTAGCGGCGTGGCGCATGGTCAGGGGTGCTCATGAAGTGCGTCACGGGAGAAGACGGCTACGACATACTGCAGGAGATTCATGAGGGCGTTTGCTGCAACCACGCAGCTTCAAGAACGCTGGTGGGGAAAGCATACAGAGCTGGTTTCTAGTGGCCCACCATAGTGTCCAATGCTGAGGACCTCGTGCGGAGATGCCAAAACTATCAATTCTTTGGCAAGCAATCTCACGTCCCAGCTCACAATCTTATCACGAACCGCCATCCTAGCCGTTTGCTTGCTGGAGCCTTGATATGATTGGGCCTTTCACAACGGCACCACGTGGTTTCACCCATGTATTGGTGGCTATCGACAAGTTTACCAAGTGGATCGAGTACAAGCCGATAGCCAAGCTCACACCAGATAGAGTCGTTGATTTCATCTCTGACATCTTGCATCGCTTCAGCTTCCCGAACACCATCATCACAGACCTGGGATCAAATTTCACGGCCAACCAGTTCTGGGAGCTCTGTGAAAATGCGTGCATCAAGGTCAAATATGTCTCTGTTGCACACCCAAGGGCCAATGGTCAAGTCGAGAGGGTGAACGGCATGATAATCGAGAGCCTCAAGAAAAGACTCTATGACAAAAATAGCAGGAAAGGAGGAAAGTGGGTACACGAGTTGCCACATGTTGTCTGGGGCCTCAGGACTCAGCCGTCCAAAGCCACAGGACAAACACCTTTCTTCCTTGTCTACGGCTCTGAAGCTATCTTACTGGCCAACATCATGTGGAAATCCCCAAGGGTTGAAATGTACAATGAAGGCGAGGCGGACGAAGCAAGGTAGCTAGAGCTTGACTCTGTCGAAGTGGCTCACTGCACCGCTCTTGTCTAGTCAGCACGATACCAGCAGGGGATCCGGCGATATCATGACCGCAACGTGAGAGAATGGTCGTTCAGTATAGGCAATTTGGTCCTACGCCGCATCGAAGATGACTCCGGCTTACACAAGCTCAACTCGAGATGGGAAGGACCATTCATCGTCAAGCAGATTACAAGACCGAGGTCTTATCGACTACAATACCCCGAGAGCCAAGACATCCCAAATTCTTGGAATGTTCAGAACCTGCTCAAGTTTTACCCATAAAGACGACGTGCAGGGATAGCTATTCTCCGAGGGCCTAGATGTTTTTTCTTTTGATTCAATTTGGAGGCTATGTGCCACAGAATTCAAAATGTAAATTTTCTGTTAACATACAGAGGCTATAGCAACGATCATATTTTATATGAATCGACTTCTTGCCATGAGCTTTGACGATCGTTAAATATGGAGGCTACTGCCACATTCATATTTTATATGAATCGACTTCTTGCCATGAGCTTTGATGGTTGTTGCGATGACGATCGCATTTTTCCTAACAGGTTAGATCCGCTCGATGGGATTATATCTAACTTGTTGGACGGGCTCACATGAGGAGCTATTTCGACTACGGCCAGAGTTGTTGCACTCGGGGTAGTTTTGACTTCTTGCCATAGGCACAGCAGTCACGCGACGATGCTCGCGTTCTTTCCTAACTGGTTAGATCCGCTCGATCGGGTTATATCTAACTTGTTGGACGGTTTCCTATGAGGAGCTACTTCGATTACTTCCAGGGTCGTTGCACCCGGGGTAGTGTCTACTACTTAGCCTATGAACATGGATGACAGTCCAGAAGTCACAAGGCAAATACAAGTGGAGACATCAATGACAGATATATACAAGGAGAAGAGTACTTGTTTTTACAATATCTTTATCCTGTATTACACTTTCCACTATTTTTTCTGCTACAGGTCAAGCTTCTAGGAGGTACTCGCTGAATTGCTCTTCGGAGCACTCTGCAGCCACACCCTGTGCAAATACTTCTAGTCAAGCCTTTAGCCCAAAGGATTTTACAAAACTAAGCGCATGGCTGACACACATGATGGAGGCTTCGGTGAGGAAGCTGAGGACTTTTTGCGGTGCTCCGAGGAGTCGCTCCAGTAGGGATCGCCCGTCTGCTTCGTCACCTT
This sequence comes from Panicum hallii, assembly GCF_002211085.1. Taxonomy (NCBI): domain Eukaryota; kingdom Viridiplantae; phylum Streptophyta; class Magnoliopsida; order Poales; family Poaceae; genus Panicum; species Panicum hallii. Next base: position 44,083,479 of record NC_038046.1, on the reverse strand, counting down.
CTTGTGGATCCACCAAGTCCACAAGATGTTGGGTGGCCCCCTTAAGGTCCTCCAGCTCCTTCTGGCGCTACTCCAGCTCCTTTTGGCGTTGCTCCTTTTCTTCGCCCAGCGTCTTGATATGCTGAAGGCAGTCGACGAACTGTTGTTAGGTGTCGGCGATCACCTTTTGCAGCCTCTTGACATCATCTGTATGGTGATACAGCATATTCTTCACGTCAGTAAGCAACTCTTCTTTGCATGTTAAGATTTTCCTAAGCTCTGTGGTGAAGACAGTTTTCAGCACTCAATTCAAATTGTTAAGAGAAAGTACTCAAAGGAAGAAAGGGCTTGCCTTGGTGCGCCTTTTTCTGCTCTTTGAGTTGTTCCTCGAGCTTGGAGTTTGATGAGGACATCAACTACAACACGAGTACATCTACGCCAGCAGCACCTTTTCCGGCGACACCAGATGCTCCTCCACCCCAGGCGCCACCTCCTTTTGGGCCAATCACTCGCGCCCGTGCAAGAGAACTAAACTTCGTCATGCTACTGAAGAACGAAGGCCCAGAAGAATAGATGCTGGCCCAACTGAGGCCTTTGCGTGGGCGCCTAGGGCTGACCACCACTAGGGGCTGCGCCCCCTTCCTGGCCGCCCTTTCCTAGGGTTGCGCCCCTCTCTTCCTCTATTTAGATAGAGTCATCATTGTTTTCCAGACTTGAGTTTTGTTTTACATCTAGCTTTAGCTACTCTCGAACACGCGCAAATACGCGCTGTCCTCGTGAGATTCAGAACTCCACCTTCGAGTGATATTGTGATTGCTCGCATCTTTTTCTTGTTCGTTCTTCGATTGCGTGCAGGAAACGATCTTCGTGATCAGGCTGATCTTGCATCAACAAGGTCGGTAACCACAGGAAGTTGGTTCAGCGATTGCATTGGCGCTTCGGGCTCGCTCGTCGTAGTCGGATCGTGAGGGTCATCTTCCACCAGATCGAAATTAACTCCACTCACCGAAAGATCGGGCACTCCGACTCTATCAAGTGGTATCAGCTTTCCAGGTTGATCGGTGAGTTTATCGAGTGTTTTTCTTTTGCCCTTCCTACAGTCCACCAAAACCAAAACAAAAATTTATTTTCAGGTTAGATCTTGTCCCAGCAACCTTTTTAGCCTCGCGCATTCTTTCAATACTTGCGTTGTTGAATTTGTGTGCTGTACACTTCAATTGTTGCTGGTTACTTGTGTTTTTGTTTTCTCATCGCCTTGTTCCTGTCTCTTCACACCTAGTGCGCCGCCCTTCCATCTTGCTGCTCGCCTTCCTTTTTGCCCCACGCACGCCGCAACCGTACCACACACGCCGCACCCTTCTTCCCTGATCGCGTCCTGGTCACACGTGCCGTAGCGCCGCCGGCCCTGTTTCGTCCTCCCGCACTCCTGTGTGAAAGGAAAGTCCAAAAAAAAAAAAGGAAAGAAAGCAATCAAAAAAAAAAGGAAAGTCAAAAAAAAAAGAGGAACGGGCAAGGAGTCCGGGCACAGGACGGCCGCACATCCCCCTTACACACGTCGGGACCGAATCAGACTCGATCGCCCTTCCCTCCACCCCACCTCCACAACGCGCCGTGACCGACTCGGTCACCTGCCCAGGTCTTTTTTCCCCCCCCTTCCCCACGCCGTGCCAGTTTTTCACATCCGTATCTCTCTTTCTTGGTACCATATTCTGAGGTTCGCCTTACTCTAGAGAGAGAGAGAGATCTCTCTTCTTTTTACCGGAATACCCCTGTACTTTCGGAAAAAGTGTGTGTCGTAACTTGCTGTTTGAGATCCTCTGTGTTCATATTATCGGTTTTGAGGACTCTTGGCAAAAAAAAAAAAAAAAAAAATAGAAACGCAGAAACAAAATAGGGGGAAACCGAAAGGAGGTTACCTTCGTTTGGGCGTTCTCCGCAGGACGCCCAGGTTCCTTGTTTTCTCTCTTGTGTTTTTTTTTCCTTTGCCCCCCATACCCTTGCTCACCTTTTGCACTTTGTTTCCAGCAGCTTTGATTACGTGTTTGGCACTATAATTCAACCTTGCAATATTGTTTGATTGTGCTAACCCTTGAATTGAGTGCAGCCTACCCAGAACTCCACATAGTTCTACGACGAGCAGACTTTGTTTCTCCAGGCAATCGCTCCTCCAATCTTTCGCCGGTTCTACCTGTTGATTGCAGATCACCCCTGTGTGCTTGGTACGAACGGATAAGAACTTGATAACAGCACTACTGTGAGCGCCTTGTGAGCCGTTACACCCTTGTCGTCGTCGGCTTTGTTTTTGTGTTTGCGCTAACTATGGCAGGAGACGAAGGCACAGCGGATGAACAGCTGCAGGACATGCGGACACGAGTTGACGGCCTTGCTGCGGACATCAAGACGATGCATGAACGGCTTGACTCGACGATCACGTCATCGACCGAGAGGTTCGATCAGCTCGACCTCGCTCAAACGGCCGCTAGGACCACGCTCGACACCATTGTGGCACGGCTAGACGCATTGAACACAACGATCACGGAGTTGCAGCAGGATTATGGCGGTGACACGGAGCCGGATGAGGGAGCTCGTCGCGGTCGTGCCCGCCGTGTGGTATGCCATCAACATAATGACCCATTTGCTAAGATTAAATTTAAAATTCCATCTTTTACTGGCAAATATGATCCTGCTGCATATCTTGATTGGGAACTAGAGGTCGACCAGAAATTTTCATGCCATGACATTCCTGCTAGTTCTCAAGTTAAAGCTGCTATTAGTGAATTTACTGATTTTGCTTTAATTTGGTGGCGTGAATATAAGCAAAAACATCCCCCTCCCACCACTTGGACTCAATTAAAAGCTGCCATGCGACACAGATTTGTCCCTTCATATTATGCACGAGATTTGCTTGAAAAAATGCAGTGCTTTCGACAAGGTCAACAATCTGTTGAGGACTACTATCAGGAGCTACAAAAAGGTATGATTCGTTGTGGTTTGTTTGAGACAGATGACGCTGCTATGGCACGTTTTCGCGGTGGTTTGAACCGCGAAATTCAGGACATACTTGATTATAAGGAATATAATGATATGACCACATTGTTTGCATATGCTTGTAAAGCTGAACGTGAAGTGCAGGGTCGCCGCTCGAAGACATTTTCTAACTCTTTTGCAGGAAGAAGCCCGGCAACCAGCTCGGCACCTGCCCTGCATGCGCCATCCACGACCAGCACTACACCGCGCGAGAGGCCGGCCAAACCTGCAGCACCCCCGTCCACAGGCGCTGCTCCTTCCACAGGACGTACACGGGATATTCAGTGCCATCGTTGCAAAGGATTTGGGCACATGATTCGGGACTGCCCAAACAAGCGCACCTTGCTCATACGTGACAATGGTGAGTACTCGTCCGCTAGTGATTCCGAGGACACTCATCATACTATGCTTGCCACTGACCATGCAGCTAAGGCGGAGTTACATGTCAACCCGGGCGACGCCGATAGGTATGAAAGTCTTGTTGCGCAGCGTGTTCTTAGTACACAGGTCGTCCCGCCCGAGAAGAATCAGCGACACACTCTGTTCCATACAAAGGGCGTTGTGCAGGAGCGGTCGATTCGCATCATCATCGACAGCGGCAGCTGCAACAACTTGGCGAGTACCGTGCTGGTCGAGAAGTTGTCCTTACCCACTCGTAAGCATCCAAATCCATATCACATTCAGTGGCTTAATGATGGTGGCAAAATTAGAGTAACACGGTCCGTGCGTGTTCCTTTCTCCATGGGTGCTTATTCTGATTTTGTCGATTGTGATGTTATTCCCATGGAAGCATGCTCTTTGTTACTTGGTAGACCTTGGCAATATGATACCGATAGCTTGCATCATGGTCGTTCGAATCATTATTCTTTCATGTTTAAGGGTCAGAAAATAATTATACATCCAATGACACCTGAACAAATTGTTAAAGATGATCTTGCTCGAGCTGCTAGGAATGCTAAACAACTTGAACCATCACCATCGACTTCTAATTCTGAAATCAAGTTGAATGCTCCTGTTTTACTTGCTCAACGTGCTGATTTTGATGATCTCCGCGATGCTCACTTGCCCTGCTATGCACTTGTATGCTCTAGTATGCTCGTTTCACTTGATGATGCACCGTCTTTGGATATTCCTCCTGCGGTTGCTAACCTTTTGCAGGAGTACGCTGATGTCTTTCCCAAAGACTTGCCACCGGGTCTTCCCCCGCTCCGTGGAATTGAGCATCAGATCGATCTCATTCCCGGCGCACAGCTTCCGAACCGCGCACCATACCGTACAAATCCGGATGAGACGAAGGAGATCCAGCGCCAGGTGCAGGCGTTGCTTGACAAGGGTTACATTCGTGAGTCTCTTAGCCCTTGCTCAGTTCCTGTGTTACTTGTTCCAAAGAAAGATGGCTCATGGCGTATGTGTGTAGACTGTCGCGCTATTAATAACATCACCATTCGTTATCGATACCCTATACCACGCCTTGATGATATGCTAGATGAGCTTAGTGGCGCCATTCTTTTCACTAAAATTGATTTGCGTAGTGGTTACCATCAGATTCGAATGAAATTGGGTGATGAATGGAAAACGGCTTTTAAAACGAAATTTGGGTTATATGAATGGTTGGTTATGCCGTTTGGTTTGACTAATGCTCCCAGCACCTTTATGCGTTTGATGAATGAAGTTCTAAGGCCCTTCATAGGATTGTTTGTTGTTGTCTATTTTGATGATATCCTTATTTACAGCAAGAATATGGAAGCGCATTTAGAACATTTGAGTGCTGTTTTTGATGCGTTGCGTGCAGCTCGCTTATTTGGTAACATGGAAAAATGCATCTTTTGCACGCAACGTGTTTCGTTTCTTGGCTATGTTGTGACTCCGCAGGGCATTGAGGTGGACAGCAGCAAGATTGATGCCATTCGGGAATGGCCTACACCGACGACGGTTACACAGATTCGGAGCTTTCTTGGACTTGCAGGATTCTACTGTCGGTTCGTCCGTGATTTCAGCTCCATTGCAGCCCCTTTGCACGAGCTTACAAAAAAAGGTGCGCCATTTGCTTGGGGCGACTCGCAGGAGGTAGCGTTCAACACTTTGAAAGATAAGTTAACACATGCTCCCCTCTTGCAATTGCCCGATTTTAATAAAGTGTTTGAGCTTGAATGTGATGCTAGCGGTATTGGGCTAGGTGCTGTTTTGTTACAAGAAGGAAAACCGGTTGCTTATTTTAGTGAGAAATTAAGCGGTGCTAGCCTGAGATATTCTACTTATGATAAGGAGCTTTATGCTTTAGTTCGCACTTTGCAAACATGGCAGCACTATCTTTGGCATCGCGAGTTTATCATCCATTCTGATCATGAGGCTTTGAAACATATTCGTACCCAAACAAATCTGAACCGTCGTCATGCTAATTGGGTAGAATACATTGAGTCTTTCCCTTACATTATTAAACACAAGAATGGGAAGGAAAATGTCATTGCAGATGCTTTGTCTCGTCGATATACCATGCTGTCCCAGTTAGATTTTAAAATCTTTGGCTTGCAAACTGTGAAAGATCAATATGTTGATGATGCTGATTTTAAAGATATCTTAGCTCATTGTATGGACGGCAAACCATGGGGCAAATTTTACTTGCAGGATGGGTTCCTGTTTCGCGCTAACAAGCTGTGTGTTCCAGCAAGCTCGGTTCGTCTTTTGTTGTTACAGGAAGCACACGGAGGCGGTCTCATGGGACACTTTGGCGTCTACAAGACGCATGAGGTACTGGCCGCCCACTTCTTTTGGCCCCGGATGCGCCGTGATGTCGAGCGCCTTGTTGCCCGCTGCACTACTTGTCAGAAAGCTAAGTCACGACTGAACAACCATGGTTTGTATATGCCTTTGCCTGTCCCTACTTCCCCTTGGCTTGATATTTCTATGGACTTTATTTTGGGATTGCCTAGAACTAAGAAGGGGAGGGATAGCATTTTTGTGGTTGTTGATAGATTCTCCAAAATGGCTCATTTTATACCATGTCATAAGACTGATGATGCTAGCAGTGTTGCTGAATTGTTCTTTCGCGAGATTATTCGTTTGCATGGTATTCCGAATACAATTGTCTCTGATCGTGATGCTAAGTTTCTCAGTCATTTTTGGAGATCACTTTGGAATAAAATGGGAACTAAATTGCTGTTTAGCACAACTTGTCACCCTCAGACTGATGGACAAACTGAGGTGGTTAATAGAACTTTGTCAACCATGCTTAGGGCTGTTTTAGACAAAAATTTGAAACGTTGGGAAGATTGCCTGCCTCATGTTGAGTTTGCTTCTAATCATGCAACACATTCTTCTACAAAGATGTGCCCTTTTCAGATTGTTTATGGTTATATTCCTCGGGCGCCTATTGATTTGTTTTCGCTTGATGCTGCGGACGCCCCACACATAGATGCTGTTGCCCATGTTGAACACATGATTAATTTGCATGAACAGACTCAACAAAACATTGCTGCTGCTAATGCTAAATATCAGGTTGCTGGTAGTAAAGGTCGAAAACTTGTTACTTTTGAACCTGGTGATATGGTTTGGTTGCATTTGAGAAAGGATCGGTTTCCTACTTTACGCCGTTCTAAATTGATGCCTCGTGCTGCTGGTCCTTTTAAGGTGCTAACCAAGATTAATGATAATGCTTATGTCCTTGACCTGCCTGCAGAGCTTGGTGTTTCCACTAGTTTTAATGTTGCAGATTTGAAGCCATATGTGGGCGAGGATGAGGAGTTGCCGTCGAGGACGACTTCAGTTCTAGAAGGGGAGGATGATGAGGACATCAACTACAACACGAGTACGTCTACGCCAGCAGCACCTTTTCCGGCGACACCAGATGCTCCTCCACCCCAGGCGCCACCTCCTTTTGGGCCAATCACTTGGGCCCGTGCAAGAGAACTAAACTTCGTCATGCTACTGAAGAACGAAGGCCCAGAAGAATAGATGCTGGCCCAACTGAGGCCTTTGCGTGGGCGCCTAGGGCTGACCACCACTAGGGGCTGCGCCCCCTTCCTGGCCGCCCTTTCCTAGGGTTGCGCCCCTCTCTTCCTCTATTTAGATAGAGTCATCATTGTTTTCCAGACTTGAGTTTTGTTTTACATCTAGCTTTAGCTACTCTCGAACACGCGCAAATACGCGCTGTCCTCGTGAGATTCAGAACTCCACCTTCGAGTGATATTGTGATTGCTCGCATCTTTTTCTTGTTCGTTCTTCGATTGCGTGCAGGAAACGATCTTCGTGATCAGGCTGATCTTGCATCAACAAGGTCGGTAACCACAGGAAGTTGGTTCAGCGATTGCATTGGCGCTTCGGGCTCGCTCGTCGTAGTCGGATCGTGAGGGTCATCTTCCACCAGATCGAAATTAACTCCACTCACCGAAAGATCGGGCACTCCAACTCTATCAGAGTTGGCCTTCTCAAGGTTGCAGAGATCGTTCTTGAGGAGCCATATTTCTCGAATCCGCTCCAGCTTCAGCTTGTCGAGCTCTCTCTGAAGATATATGTTTTTATTCTTCTCTTCTGATATGCATTGATCCTTTGCTCAGAGTTCCTGGAGGCCACTCATGACTGCTTTTAGCTTTTCGCATTTCTGTTGTGAGAGTTTGGCCACATCCTACATAAGGGGAGAGATTAAGACAAGCAACTCGATAGAGTATAATGGAAGAAGACTTATTTTGCCTTACCACGGTATATTGGTACATCTCCTTGGAGATCTCCTGGAAGTATCTAATGTTGTTGACTATTGGGAGTGGATCATCCACTAGATCTATGGTGATGATGTTCTGGTATCCACTCCCGGACACCAGCAGATCTTCAGGGTTTCTTGAGGTACCAGTAGCTGCTTCAGTTGGTGGTTGTGGGGTACTTGCAAGTCAAGATGCATTCAGTACATGATGTTTGTGGTCTAACCAGTTAGCCATGGGAGGTCAGACACTTACTTGTGCCATCTACAGGAGTGGCATCAGTGGCCTCGACTTGTTCTTCACCACCGGCACTGGCTTCGGGTTGCTGGGGCTCGGGGGATGGTGGGTCGTGTAGTCTCGTGTCCTCCTCGGGGGCTGGTGGCTCGGGGGCTGGAGTAGCCGAGATAGGCTTTGACTTAAACCCCAGGGCAGTCGCAGACCTAATGAAGCAAAATCAGTTGTATCATTAAACAAGTTGACAAGAACAGAATATGCGTTAAGATAAAGGATCTGCATTTACAGCGAAGATTTCTTCATGGCAGCTTTCTTTAGTCTCAGAGCCCGTGGTTTTTTAACCATGGTACTCGTTGCTGGTGGCAGGTTCACACTAGCTGATTGCGAGGTGCCCGCCATGGCAATGGTCACCATCTTTGCTGAGGCAGTCGAAGGGTCCGTCCCAGCAGTTTTTGCGGCGCCACCTGCTGGAACATCATCCCCGGCGAATTCGGTTCCGGTCACCTTTTGGCGCTTGGGGTCGGGTGGAGAAGCCAAGGGACTGCAAAACAGACAATATCAGCATGCAACAACTTCGATATGTGACAAATTTATAGGACAGCAACTTCATACCTGGGGGGTTTGACTACATGCGCTTTACGTTTGCGCACTACCCGACGACCCTGAGGGACCACTGGTAAGGCTTCGGCCAACTCCACGGATGATCCGGGGGAGTTGTCCTTCTTCGCCTTCCCTTCGGTTCCCCTTTCCGCTGGGGGGCTCTCGCTTTTGATCGTTTCGCTGCCGGGCAAAGCCTCCGCTGCTTGAGCTTTTTTCGCTTTAGCCGCGGTGCTGGGAAGAAGGCGGTCCGGTCGGTGGATATCGGGTTATGGTGTATAGCTCCGGTACAACTCCGTGTGTCCCGGCAGAGGATTTTCCATTAGCGGTTGCAGAATGGCAGAACTTATTCCAAAAGTAGTCAAATATGAGGATTTTGCGCAAAAAACAACTCCAGGATGTAGGGAACTGTGTTCACGTCCAGCAGCACTCGCTTGACCTGGATGAGCGCGGCGTCGTCAGTCAGCTCCTCTACGCACATCCGAGATGGATCTTCAGCGCCTATGTACTCGAAGCCTAGTGTATGGCATTGTTGGATTGGCTGGATCCGGCGTTTGAAGAAGGAAAACATCACGGACATGCCGGTCACTCCTATTTCCTTATAGGCTGCAATGATGGCTAGCAACTCGTCGACTTGATCCATGTCCCCTCTAGAGAGTTCGGTGTTCCATTCTAGCCTCACAACAGGGGTTTACCGGATCTTTCAGGAAGCTGGGGGACATGGTTTTCGATGTAGAACCAATGGCTTTTCCATTCAGGAATGTTGGAGGGGAATTTGTAGCAAAGGTATCTATCACCGGCTTGTTGTCTAAGCTAGATGCCGGCGCCCCCTACAACGGATGGATTTTTGGAGGTGGGTTGCGGCTTTATCCGGAAAAGAAAGCGGAAAAGATCCCAATGGGGTTCAATTCCAAGGAAAGCTTCACAAAAATGGATGAAGATAGCAATGTGGTAGATTGAATTTGGATTGAGGTGATGGAGCTCAAGCCCGTAGAAATAAAGAAGGCCCTGGAAGAAAGAGCAAGAGTGGAGAGCCAAACCCCGTTCAGAAAATGGTAAAATGAGACGATTTCATCCATATTTTCCATAGGAAGAGGTTCGCGAAAAGAGGGGTGCCAGTTGATAAGACTTTTCTTCTGAAGCAAACCTTCGGAAACAGGATTCAGGAGTTCGTTGTTGGAGCACTTACTATAAGTCCACTCCCCTGATGGCGGCTGCGACTCCTTCCACTTCCCATCCTTCTCGCTGGATCTCTTGGGTGCCATTTCCAAATCCGTTTGCCACGAGTAGCTCGGGGGCTGCAGAGAAAGGGGCGGAGAGATTTGGCTAGTTTGGGGCTTCTCAAAGGGGATGAAGGCAAAGTACGGATCTGATTGGGGATTCGGAAATTTCTTGGCGGATTGAAGATTGGAAGCATGGATTTTACCCTGAGTTACTGCAGGGTTAAGTAACCAGCGGCCAGATACAGGTTTACTGTTCCGAAGTTGAAGAGTCATCTCAGGGAATATTCGGAAGATTGAGGGGTCATTTGGTGGATTTTTTAGATAAATTATTCGATTAATCATTTTTTCAGGGTTAATTGTCCCCAAAAAAGGGGTTTTTCGAATTCCAGATCTAAATTCCATCATCTGTACCATCACACCAATTATTTAATATGGGAACATTTTTTCACTACATGCCACGACCATGGGAACCTTATTTCCAAACCTGGGAGATTTGGATTCAAGCTTAGGGGCTGCGGGATACGTGGCATCGACTACTTATTTTTTGAATTTATTCGAAAAGTAAGAAAGAAAGATTCAAGACTAATGTGACCCTTAGCCTGATTCTCCGATTCAACCTAAGACTCGGGGGCTACTCCATATGGAGTGTGATTTTTCAATCGCACACCATACGAAAGAAATAATTCGGGGCATGAGCACCTCATAGCTTCGATGCAGCCAAGAAATTACTCGAAGAAGAACTTCAAGATGGAGCTACAAAAGAAGCCGAAGACTGCTTCGAAAGTACTCGAGGAGCCTGCAGTACTCAGCTACGAAGAGCTCGGGGGCTTGTCAGACCCGGGACTAGGTGTCAGACCCGGGGCTACGGGACTGTGTACATAACATAGTTTAAACAGGCTTAAGAGATAAAGTCCGTCTTATCTCTTATTTATCTCATTTATCTCTTATTTATCCCGTCTGAATAGGAGATAAACCTAGTCGGTACAGAAAGAATCTACTCGAGTTGTATTCGGTTACGATTCCTTATCTAGTATTGGGCTAGGATTCTTGTAACCCTGACCTCCCGAATATATAAGGGGGGTAGGGACCCATTCAAAACAGATCATCAAGATTATTCATGTGGTAGAACCAACCTGAATTACACCGGCTCAAGTACTCAAGTCCACTCTCAAGGGCTCCAATGTACTTCAAATGCTGTAATCCCTTGGCCTGTCGGGTAACGTACCGATAAACCACCGAATGCAGGATCAAACAAGGTACCTCGCATGAAGGCGAGTCCAAAGATACAACTGCCATCATATTTTACATCACAAGCATTTATATTACAAGAATTTTTCCATAAGTAGTATCAGTTCTTAAACTGATAGAATTTATTACAAACCAGTTCGAAGTTTCAAGTTCACGGCAGCGGAGTTTAAAATACGACAACTATACACATCGCCAGTACGGACATCATGCTAAGCCCTGGCATGACATCACTTGGTTTGATCAGTGTTGGCCGGGGACGGATCCTATTCCACGGACCAACCATCGGGCAGAGTATAAGGCCATGGTACAGGTAGAGCAGATTCCTCAGGGGGATTACCTGAACAAAAGTCACAATACAAGACTGAGTATTCTAATACTCAGCAAGGCTTACCCGTTTCATGGTATATTTAGCCATGTAACTGGACTTATGAAGGCTTTAATGGTTATGGGTAAAGTTTTCAGCTGAAAAGCAACAAAGAGTAGATCCTTAATTTCAAATTTTAGCTTTCAAGTTCCATGTGATTATCCATTCTAGATAAGCACCTGCAACTATTCAAGCATGGTAGAATCTTTAGCCAAACATCATCTTTGATAACCATAAAGTTGCTCTTGTTACTCTATGTGGCAAAGGGATCAAGCAGTCTCAATCTCCGCGAGAAACGGACGATTCCTGAATCAAATTTCAGCCTTGCAAGGGTAAACCTAATTCACTCTCTTGGAACATTCAGAGATCGTTCCGAAGCAACCGTTTGCCTTTCATTCCGACTCATGGATCAGATTCACCACAAGCGACTGTAGGACCATACGCATATCCAATGTGCAGGACGTATGTCTGTAGTGCGACTACATGACCATACTCCTGTCCGCTTGTGCGAAACGTACACCTACAGTGTGCGTGATTGAAGGACGTACTCACATCCGCTGCGAAACGTACTCCCGCACGTTGGTGCGTGTGCGAAAAACCAAATTACGAGTGGTGGGAGGTATTTCCACTCCTCGGGCCGATTGGTTACTAGGCTTACTGCTTACCATATTTTGCGGCATGTGGCTAGTACTTTCAAACGCTTAACCACCGCTACCACACACTGCGACCTTAACCAAATTCACCAACACAGACGGGTATCATCTCCATCATGATACATCACATAAATCCCGTCCGTCATCCTTATAGTGATTACAGGAATGTAAACATTGCAATTCCTATATGCTCGCGAGTGACAGGCAATCACTCGACTTCTACCGGTCTATTTAGCGTAGCAGCTATTCGAACTCAAGTTCTAGTATTCAGTACATTGATTCCTAGGAAAATGCAACTAGGGTTTCTCATACAATTCCTAAGAACTTAATGCATAGATAGGTATAAATAAATATAGATTGCAGTGTAAATAAAGTAGGGGGTTATGTCCGGGGCTTGCCTTCGTTGGTGGGGCTAGAGTCAGGGATGTTAGTATTATTATCTTCTGAACTTTGGTTCGGGGCTTCAGATAATCCCTTGGTGACGTTCACTTGGTCTTCAGAAATATCCTCTGCAGACTCCTGGGAGATCTCGTAGGTACCGTCTACGAAAGTAATTGTATCTACATGCAATGCAACATTACAAGTGTGCATATAATACTATTTTACTTCACGATAAAGTTGCAATCCAACACTCATTTAACATATTACTCATATAACAACCAAAAAGATCTGAAACTAAACTTAGGTAGAGCTTTAGGTGGACAACTAATTAAAATTGACTATTTGTTGAGGATTACAACAGAGCTGATTGGAAACAACAGGGTTTTAGCCGATAGAATCAGCAAAGGAGGGAGTTATCTACATAGTTTTTAGGAAATCTGCTGATTTCTGTTTGGAAGAGAAATCGGTAGGAGCGGTCCCTGTATATGATCAGAGGGGATTAGCCGATTTAGGTTCATCTGAGGTCAAATCGGCTGATATAGAGAGGAATGTTGAAGGTATAGTACTCCAAGGATAGAAAAAGGAAAGATCTTGCTGATTGGATTATCAGCATGTTTCTGGTCTATCCGATTGGTTGGTGCATTGGCCTTGGCCTTAACCGATTCATGTGCATCAGGTCAAGCTGATTGGATGTCTACTGGTGCTAGCTGATTGGCTAAAGCTTTATCGGCCGTGCCTAACAGAGACTCTTACTATGCTAACTTGCCGATCTGTGGTGGTGTGTTTCGGCAGGTGCAGCCGATATGTCATCTAAATCGGATGTCTAGCTGATCACTGCGCACATCGGCTTAGCCGATTTGTGTTTTTAGCAAACTAGTCGATCTGTGAATATCGGCACGCTAGTCGATCAGTGTATGTAACTATTCAATATTGGAAGTAGCCGATTGTGCAACAACTACTCGACTCGTGTAGCATGTAACTATCCGATTGCGCATTGGTAAACAAGTCGAGAGTGTGAACATCAGCCGAGCTGATATGTGCGCATGTACTAGATTTGTGAATCGGTACAAGTAGTCGATTAGTGCATTTGCAAACTAGTTGATTAGTGAACATCGGCTGAGCCGATTTGTGTACGTGTACTAGTCGCTCGGTGAATTGGCATACTAGTCGATTTAGTGCATCGGCACATTAGCCGATTTACACATCGGGTAGAACTAGACGAGTGATGTATCGGTATAGCTAGTTGATTAATGCGACTGTGGCTGAACCGCCTGAATTATTCCGGCTCGAGTGCGCTAATCATCGCTATACAGCCGATATTAACTCAATGCACTTCAAACGGAACAACTCATTGGTCTGTCGGGTCTCCGCCCGATACAACCACGGTTCAACAGGATCGAAGCAGGTTTACCTCGCACGAAGGCGAGTTTACAATCACAGCACAGCTCATTAACTTTTAATTTATAGAAACACAAACATTATTACAAACCTTTTTCAAACTTAATGTAAATTTATACAAACAGTGTTTAACACGACAAGCTACACAGCTTGTCCAAGTTCACAGTGGAAGAAACATAAACACGCGACTACGCATGTCACGAAGGTTGACACCGTACTCAGCCCAAAGCTTGGTGTCACTCAGGAGGATCAATGCCAGCCGGGGATGGATCCCACTCCACGGACCAGCCAAACGGAACAGAAGTTGGCCATGCAGGGCTATCCGTGGGGTTCTCGAAGGTCATTCCTGAAAGATAGACTAGCAAGACTGAGTATATTAATACTCACCAAGACTTACCCGCTTCGTGGTATACTTAGCCAGGTAACTAGACTCATGAAGGCATTGAAAAGGTTCTGGGTTTAATTTCAGCTGAAAAGCAATAAAGAGTATGATCTACTTTCAAATTTTAGCTTTTAGATTCTACTTGATTAGCCATTCTAGGTAAGCACCTACACTAGACAAGCAAGGTCGAGATTAACATTCATCAAGATTATTCCATCAATAGTTATACTTCTTATTCTATGTGGCAGAAGGAATAAGCAGTCTCAATCTCTGTGAGAAACGGACGATTCTGAATCGAATTTCCAAACCTTGCAACGCAAACCTAACTCACACGCTTGGAATGTCCAACGATAATTCTGAAGCAACCGTTTGCCTTTCATTCCGACTCGTGGAATAGGGCCACTACAAGCGACTGTAGGACCGTACGCACACCAATTGTGCAGGACATACGTCTGTAGCACGACTACATGACTGTACTCCTGTCCGCTGCGCGGAACGTACTCCCGCACGTCGGTGCGTGAGAAAAACCAAATTACGAGTGGTGGGAGGTATGTCCACTCCTCGGGCCGATTGGTTACTAGGCTTACCACTTTACCATATTTCGCGGCATGTGGCTAGTACTTTCAAACGCTTAGCCACCACTACCACACACTGTGACCTTATCAACTTTTATCAACAAAGATAGGGTAACCTTCCGAGTCATGTTATCACACATGACCCCGTCCATCATCCTTATAGTGATTGCAGAATAGTAAACATTCAACTCCTATATTGCGCGAGTGACAGGAAATCACTCGACTTCTGCCGGTCCTATTAGCGGAGCATCTATGCGATAAGGACTCAGGTACAATACACTGGATTCCTAGGATTTATACATCTAGGGTATCATTTCAACTCCTAGACGTAATGCAAGATATATAATATATAAGTAAAATTGTAATAAATTGAAATACTAGGGTATGCATCGGGGCTTGCCTTCTTGAGTGGGGTTGGGGTCAGGAGTGTCAAAGACTTCCGAACTTTGGTTCGGGGCTTCAGTTAATATCTTGACGACGTTCGCAGGATCTTCAGAAAATCCAAGCTCGGGTTCCTGAACCAGTTCGTAGATTCCGTCGTCGAGTGTTGCTGACTCTACATGATATGCAATGATTTAAGTGAAATGGTGCTTGAGTTAAAGATTTCATTTCACGATAAAGTTGCAATCCAACAAATTAATTAATATAGACTCATGAAGCAAGGGGGGGTTTGGATTCCAAGTTATTAGTTATACTTAAGTCATAAAATTACTTTGAAGTAATTGGACAATTTTGATTTTTATTTTTAAAACCATAAAGGTTCTGACCATGGATTTTTATGGTTAAGTTTATTTTTAATAAATAAGCATATGGTGAATTTTTCATAATTTTCTGGAAATAGAAACTAAAATATTTGAATTTGAATTCAAACTTTAAGTTTAAATTCAAATCCCAAGCAATCAAAATTATAAACTCTTCAAAATTTAATTATGAACTAATTATCAATATATTAGGCTATGGTAAAAAGGTCTAGACAAAAGAGCCTTAGGAATATGTTTACCTAAATTTAAACCTTTTCTAATTTGATTTGTAAAAGGTTAAAGGAACTTAAACTACAAAGCTATGCTAAGCATGAAATTTTTATACTGGCTTACCCATGACCTAAAGAAGTTACATACCAAAGATCATAAGAAGCTAAGCTTGTATGCAAGAGTTATGCATAAAATACCTCTTTTACTTAGGTTTAAAATATATTCAAAAGTATTTAGTTTCAAACTAAACTTCATTAACAAAAGTTGTAGAGCCTGAATTCTAGTTTCTAACAAAACTGGTTTGGCAATTTTCGGATTTTTCTACAATTTTCTATGGATTTTACAAGCTGACAGCTAACACTAGCTAGGGTTCTTACAGAGAGGCCCTCGGTTTCTTGCATAGGAAACCCTAGAACAGCACATTTAATTACACATGGGTCCTCAACAGCTCTCGACGGTGGCCGGCAGTTCTGTCTGACGTGTTCTCGCCGGCGGCGAGGGTTTGGCCGGGGTAGAACTGCTCCTACACGACCTACATGATCTATTGTGCTCACGGGTGGGTGATGTGCACTAGGACAAGTGACGGAGCATGGTCGGCGATGATGGATGGCGGTGGCCATGACGGTGCGGCAGTGTTCCTAGTGAGGGGCCGGCGAGCAGGGGTGAACAAGGTGTGCAGGAGCATCACGGGAGTGTGGGGATGTGTTTCCCGTACCCAATTTGGTCAAAGACGGGGCGGAGGGTGGTCGTCGACGGTGGGGCGGCTCGGGTTCTTACCGGCGTTGATGGCGGCGCGGCGTTCTGCAAGCTGGGATGCCGGAGGGTGGTGGGGAAGTAGTCGAGGGGCTTCTACAGATTGGTGTGGTGCTGTTGGTGCCTTTGGCTGGGGTGAGACGGCTCTGTATCGGCGGGTCAACAGGAGGCCGAGCGGCGGCGGAGCTGGGAGCTCACCGGCGCTGTGGGGGATGATGGTCGGGTGTGGGGAAATGAAATTGGAGGGGCTTGGGAGCACCAGTGAGTCACTGCGGTGCTCTAGTAGCGCTGGATTGGGGTTCGGAGGCAGCGAGGACAGTTGACGACGGTGGGCAGTGGTGGCGGCGGAGGTCCGGTGAGGGATCGAGCTCGGGGAAGAGGAAATGCTGTGGACTGGGGGTGCTCGCGTGAGTAAGGAAGGTCGCAGAGCAACAGCTGAGCACGCCTTAAGGCCAGGAGGGGCGTTGCGCGCGAGCAGGAGCTGGCGACGCCGGCGGCATGCGTGGCGGCACGGGCAGCGGCGGTGCGACGTGGGGAGAGCAGAAGCGGGCCAGCGCGGGGTTGGGAAGGCGGCGGCGAGGCAGGGGAGGGCACGTGGACTGGTGTAGAGCGGCGCTGGGGCGGCGGGGGCGCTGCACATGGCCGGCAGAGCGGCAGCGGCGCGTGGGTAGAGAAACAGAGGAGGTCGGGCTGGAGGAGGAAGACAAGGACCAGTCTGCGATTCTCCAAAAATACAAGGACCTCACTGTAATGTCTAAGTAACTTTCAAACTAGAGCTCAAATGAAGATAGGCCCAAAAGCAAAAGTGTAGGGTTTTTCAAAATCTTCAACTTTGCTTTAAGGTTCATTTACAGAAGAGCAACAGATTTGAAACTACTATGAAACTTAGCAAAGTCTCTAAACTTTATTTAAATCCTATTTAAAACTACATTTATATCCTAGGTGTAGTTTCACCTATATTTACGATTTAAATGCAAGTTTTTGACTTTTGCAAAACAACCCTCATACATTTAAATTTTACCTTCCATACTTACCCATTTAACACTAAAGGACCTTTATTAATTTATAATTATATAAACAACTCTTTTTCCTTATCATTTAATTTTTCTAAACACACTTTCACCACATTTTGCACACAATTTCATACTAAAATCTAGTATGTAACAATACTAAGTACCTGAGTGTCACAGCCTTCCCCCATAAAAAGAATCTCGTCCCGAGATTCCGGAACAAGATGGAATTGAACGATCAAGTTTGGAGATTGGCTTAAAGGAACTCTGGGAAATTATGTTGAAGATAAGATTCGGTTTCCCATGTTGCTTCTTCTTTCGTGTGATGGTTCCACTGAATCTTGAACATCCTGATGGTTTCTCTTCTAGTGTTTCTTTCTTTGGTGTCTAATACTCTAATTGGATGTTCTGTATAGGTTAGATCAGGTTCGATTTCGATGGTTTGAGAATCAATGACCTCAGTAGAAACTTTGACACACTTCCTAAGTTGAGATACATGGAAGATGTCATGGATGGCCGCTAGTTGAGGAGGAAGTTGAAGACGGTAAGCTACGGGTCCACAGATTTCAAGAATTTCAAAGGGTCCAATGTATCGAGGAGCAAGTTTCCCTTTTACGCCGAACCTTTGAGCACCTCGGGTAGGAGATACTCGGAGATATACAAAGTCTCTGACTTGAAACTGTAATGGTCTTCTTCGTATGTCAGTGTAGCTTTTCTGTCAAGATTGGGCTACTTTTAGATTAGTTTGTATAGTCTTCACCTTATCCTCTGCTTCAGTGACGAGGTCCGGTCCAAAGATTTTACGCTCGCTGGTTTGTGACCAACTCAAAGGAGTTCGGTATCGGCGACCGTACAATGCTTCGAACGGGGCCATCTTAATGCTTGTCTGATAACTATTGTTGTAGGAAAATTCTGCTAGTGGCAAGCATTTGTCCCAATTCTTGTCATACTGAAGGACGCAGGCTCTAAGCATATCTTCCAGAATCTGATTTACTCTTTCAGTTTGTCTGTCTGTCTGAGGGTGATATGCGGAGCTTCGAATTAACTTGGTTCCAAGAGCATGTTGCAGTTGCTCCCAGAACCGAGCAATAAACTGTGCTCCACGATCAGAAATGATCGTCTTAGGTACTCCATGAAGATGAACGATTTGATCCAGATAGATTTCCGCATACTTTTTGGCATTATATGTAGTATGCACAGGAAGGAAATGTGCAGTCTTGGTCAATCGATTAACGATTACCCAATTGGAGTCATGCCATAGAGAAGTGTTGGGTAAGCCAATGATAAAATCCATACTGGTATCCTCCCATTTCCAAGAGGGAATAGATAGAGGTTGAAGACTACCAGCAATTTTCAGATGACTGGCTTTGACTCTTTGGCAGATATCACATTTTGAGACATACTTGGCAATTTCTCATTTCATATGAGTCCACCAAAAGTTTTGTTTCAGATCCTGGTACATCTTCGTAGTGCCAGGGTGCATAGAGAATTTAGATAGGTGGGCCTCGTCCAATATCTGTTTACGGAGCTTATGGTCCTTGGGTACAACGATACGTTCGTTGAACCATAAAACTCCTTCTGGATCTACTCGGAAGCACTTATACTTCCCTTCTCCTTGTGTTATCTTCTGCTTAATGATTCTGACCCCTTTATTGCGCTGTTGAGCTAGAACAATGCTTTTCCTAAGCGTGGCTTCAACTGAGAGATGGTTCAAGTCACCTTGGGGAATGATTTCTAGATTAAGCTTTTTCATTTCCCAACAAAGAGTTTCGTTGAAAGCTTCTACAGATAAACAAGAACAATGTGCCTTGCGACTAAGTGCATCTGCAATGACATTGGCCTTGCCTGGATGATAATGTACTTCCTAGTCATAGTCTTTGATAATCTCTAACCAGCGTCTTTGCCTCATATTCAGGTCTGCCTATGTGAAGATGTACTTGAGACTTTTGTGGTCAGTATAAATATAACACTTCGTACCCATCAGATGATGTCTCCAGATCTTCAGGGCATGAATAACAGCTGCGAGTTCAAGATCTTGGGTAGGGTAGTTCTGTTCATGAGTCCTAAGTGCTCGTGATGCATAGGCAATGACTCGGTTGTCTTGCATAAGCACACAACCAAGTCCGGTTTTTGAAGCATCACAATAAATGTCGAAGGGTTTTGACACATCTGGTTGAGCTAGGACTGGGGCAGTTGTAAGATGGTCTCGGAGAGTGTGGAATGCATCTTCGCATTTTTGATCCCAAGAGAATTTAACACCTTTCTTTAGTAGTTCGGTCATAGGTTTGGCTATTCTAGAGAAGTCAGGAATGAAACGACGATAATAGCCAGCTAGACCAAGAAAACTACGGATCTGATGGACTAATGTCGGAGGTTTCCAATCCATCACTTCTTGTACTTTGCTGGGGTCAACGGATATACCATCACTGAAAATAGTATGGCCCAGAAATTTAACAGTATCCAGCCAAAATTCACATTTAGAGAACTTGGCATACAAGCGATGATCCCTTAATCGCTGCAGAATAACATGAAGATGTTTTGCATGATCCTCTGAGTTTTTAGAGTAGATCAGGATGTCATCAATGAAGACCACAACAAATTTGTCAAGTTTTGCATGAAGACTGAATTCATGAGATACATGAAATACGCTGGAGCATTGGTAAGACCAAATGACATAACCAGATATTCATATAGACCATATCAGGTGGAGAAGGCAGTTTTTGGAATGTCACTTGGCCGGATCTTGATTTAGTGATAGCCGGAACGAAGATCAATTTTGGAGAATACTTTGGCTCCGGCTAACTGATCGAAGAGAATATCAATGCGGGGTAAAGGATATTTGTTTTTGATAGTCACCGCATTGAGAGGACGATAATCTACACATAGCCTTAAGCTATTGTCCTTGTTTTTCACAAATAAGGCTGGACAACCCCAGGGTGAAGCACTCGGGCGAATGAAACCCTTATCAAGGAGGTCTTGGAGCTGGATTTTTAACTCGGCTAACTCGTTAGGAGGCATACGATAAGGTCTCTTGGAGATGGGGGCTATGCCAAGTTGAAGTTCTATGATAAACTCAATATCTTGATCTGGGGGCATTCCGGGCAAATCGTCTGGAAAGACATCTGAGTATTCACAGATGATAGGGATATCCTTTAATTTGATCCCCGTTGTAGCATAGGTACAAAGATTGGTGTACTTTCGTTGTGGAAGATAAAGAATGGTAGGTTCATGCTCAGGTGAATCTATCTCCACAGTTCGGGAGAAGATATCTAATGACACTTGGTGCTGGATCATCCAATCCATACCTAAGAGAACATCCATTCCTTCTAGATCTAGTAGGAGTAAGTCTGTTTTTATCAATTGGCTACCCAGCTGAAGTGGTACCTTTCTACAGATTTGCTTAGAGGAGATTTTCCCGCCAGGAGTGGTTATCCTATATGCCCCATTTGTAGAAGAGATATTCAAGCCTAGCTTAATCCCACAGTTTGTACTGATAAAACTATGGGTAGCACCAGAATCAAAAAGAACAATCACGGGTTGATGGTTGATAGAAAAAGTAGCCGTCATTATTGGTGTCCCCTCAGGGAGTTCGGAGAGAGTGGTGAGGTTCACCCTTCCCTGGCGGACTTGGACCACTTGCTTCTTGCCCTTGCCCTTGCTGATTGGGTTGGATGTTTGCCCTTGGAAGGATCTCCTAGGTTGAGGGCAATCCTTGATAAAGTGGGACGGGCTGCCGCAATTGAAACCACGATAGTTGTTGTTTCCTTGGTTGGCGGGCAGAAAGCTCGGTCGCGGACCCTATTGTTGTTGCTACTGAGGTTGTAGTGTCGGTGGTCGATTAAATCATGCCTGTTGGGGTGGTCTGGCCACCCATCTGCCAGGCAAATTACTTCGAGGCGGTGCTCGGGTAGTGGTGTTCTGGACCAACCGATAACTTGTCGGTTGCGTAGCTGAAGGCCCTGTGGGTGCCTTCCTTTTCTTTTCTGCTCTGTGGGCTGAGATGCAGTCTTCCTGAGTGATGGCCATGTTGACCAGCTCATTGAAATTATCGGCCCTTACCAAATTCAATCGTTCTTTAAGTTTGGTGTTCAGGCCTCGGCGAAAACGATCTCATTTGTGGGCATCATTGTCTGCATGGTAT
Organism: Panicum hallii; assembly: GCF_002211085.1. Taxonomy (NCBI): domain Eukaryota; kingdom Viridiplantae; phylum Streptophyta; class Magnoliopsida; order Poales; family Poaceae; genus Panicum; species Panicum hallii. The sequence goes on along the minus strand of NC_038046.1, from coordinate 44,061,852 downwards.
CCCGCGTACTGGCACAAGTGGTTAAAGACTTGTGCATATTACAGAACGGTGCGGGTTCCTTGAGTCAGATTTAGAAATTCATTGAGCTTTCGCTCAATGAGTCCTTCGGGGATGTGGTGCACTCGAAAAGTGGTCCGAAACTCATCCCAAGTGACGACATAACCGGCAGGCTGCATGGCATGATAATGATCCCACCAGATGTGGGCAGTGCCACGGAGTTGTTGGGCTGCAAAGAGCGCCTTGTTTTCATCTGAACATGGGGCAGACAATAAGGCGAACTTGGACTCAATGGTACGGAGCCAAGCGTCAGCGTCAAGGGGCTCGTCCGCCCTATGGAATAGTGGAGGTTGGGTGCTGAGGAAGTCTTGATAACTAGCCGATGGGGGTTCATCTCAGCCTCGGGATTGATGATGATATTGGCCCATTTGAGCCTGCACAAGCTGGTTGAGGAGTTCTATTTGTCGGGCCATGACCTCAGCCAGATTTGGCGGGGCTGGTGGTGGTTGCTGAGAACCGCTGGCTTGATCGGGCCGAAAACCTTCCGGAGTTCCGCGAGTAGCTCCAACCATATGAAACAAAGGAGATGCCCATGATTACCAACATATTCTTACTCCTAATTTCAGATGATACACGGTTGCCAAAAAGATATGTAACATGCTCCATTCAATCAACTCATTTCGGATGCACATGTTGAGTAAGATGGTAAAACACAAGGTTTAGATTACTACGCAAACACTAGTGGTCCATACATCTTACATCAGGGCGCTTTGACTACTACAAGTCATTTCGTAAGTACACCTGCCGCATATAATACAACAAGTAGCTCTAGATCTAGGTAGACTACTCACTACCTATGTCACACCTTTCTACACTAATTACAATTAGAATGTCACCAACTTAAACGAAACTAAGGATACGTTTGGTTGGAGAACCTGGTAGGACGGAACCGTTCCATTCCAGATTCTTGGAATGGAATGGTTCCATTTCTTGTTTGGTAGCCAGAATGGAACCGTTATAGTTTTTTGTTTGGTTCGAGAATTAAGTGGAACGGAATGGTTCCATTTCTTGTTTGGTTTGAGAATTCTGGGACACCCTAGGTGTCAAATGGATCAAACCAATAAAAATACTGTTTGGTGTGTGTGAAATTGTGTGAAAATCTAATAAAGTTATGAGAATAAGGGTATTTGTGTAAATTTATGAAAATACAAACCCTTTTATGTAATTTAGTTGAAGTATAAAGTAACTTTCCAAAAATTACCAAGGGTCAAAGTGAAAAAGGTGAATGTCATCATGACCAGCCTTAAATGCTTGCAGATAAGCCCAAGAGTTCATAAAAATTACTTTACTAGGACAAGTTTTATGTAAAGTTTATTTTGAGTGCAAAATGGTGCAATAAAACTTTGTAATTTAGGTTTCTGAACTCGAACCCTAAAACAAAGTTACAGGTTTTGAAAAGTTCTACAACTTCTATTTTGACCATTTCTTCATTTGAGCTTTGGATCAATGGGAAATTTCTGTTTACAGTGCAGTCCCTGAAGTTTTTGCAATTTCCAACGAAGCCCCTCGGACCTCCTCCTCTCTTCTTCCTCCTCTGGCAACTCCTCTGCTCCGCCCGCTGCACCCCTGCCGCCGGTGTCAGCGCCGCTTCCCCGACCATGTGCTGAGCCTCGGCCGCTCCCCGGCGCCACCTCCAGCTCCTAGCTGCCCCACGCGTCGACCCCAACCCGAGCGCCGCTCTAGCTCTTCTTGCTGGCCCCCCTCGCCGAGTGTCATGTTGCCTGTGGTATTGCCATTGCCGCCCGGTCTCGCCGGCACTTCTGCTCGCCGCCCACCACGTCAACGCAGCCACCCAGGACCGCGGCATTGCGCCCTTTCCACTCTCCTCTATCTCTACGGACTATAAAAGGCCGGTTCTAGCTCACGGTCGCACTACCAGAAACCACCGTTGCCCTCCATTGTTACTGCTCAACCACCCCACGCTGAGCTCGCCCCTCCGGTCTCTCTTCTCTCGAGCTGACCCCCAAAATCGCTTGCCCCCAGCCCCTTGAAGCTCCTCCACCTGTTCCCCATCGACCCCGCTCACCGGAGCTCGCCGGAGCACCACTGCCACCATTGGCAAGTTACTGTCACCATCGTCGGCCTTCCTCCAGCCACCCCGGCGTCAACCGAGCCCATCCAAAGGTAGCCCTCGTGTCCCTCATGCTCCCCCACCTATCCCTCACCTCCGGGAAGCACCCCATCGCCGGAATCGAACTCCCTGAGCTCTCTCTGTTCCAAAAATCGCGACCAGGGACCCCATACAACAATAGGAATAGTTCCAGGGACCTATCTGCACAGACCCTGACTCAGATGAACAGTATTGCGCTGGACCTTTCTGAAATCTTTGGCTGAAACTTTGAAAAATCGTAGTAAATCATAGAACAATCAGAAAAATGCCAAACCAATTTCGTTGGAATCCTTAAGTAAAATTCGACTACTTTTATTTAGGAAGTTTGAGCTTTAGGTGTATATTTTCTGATGTAGATTAAATATTAGAAAATAAGTGTTTTAATTGTATCTCATGTTGTAGGCATGTGTTATAGCTGAAATTTGGAACTTAGATTGTATGTGCTATGTATAGCTCTGTGTAAAAAGCTCGAGTACTTTACTGTTCATTTGCTTAGATTTCGAGTTCTTTTTGTTATATGTTGATGAAATACTTAAATTGTTAATTAAGGGTGTTTCTGTTGATGTTTGTATCCGAAATTTTTATCATAGCTTCCTTTTTGAATGTGTAATCCATGGTAAAAATATTAGGATTAATAAAAGGTCATACCCCAAGTTATGAATCTTTGGTTTGTTTCTAAAGATAATTAATTATACTAGCTTTTATTTCATGAAAAATTATGAAAATATTCTAAGATGTTGTTCTTAAGTAGTGTAGCATATCTACAAAATGTCAACCTATGATCAGGTGTAAAATAGCTAAAATAAATAAAACTTGATTAATAGATCTAGAATAAATAAAAACTTAAGGTTTTTCAAGGTGACTAGCTAGTTATTTAAATAAAAATGTTAAGTAGTCAACCATGTTACTTCTTGTAGTTAGCTAAGTGTTTGGGGTAGATAACCCTGTTACCTAATGTAACTCAGTAAATTATTTGATACTCGATATATGACTGCCCAGTAAGGGAGTTTGTGTTGTTTGCTGGTGTGTAATGTTAAATGTATTGGATTGCAACTTTATCGTGAAGTAGAATATCAATTTATGCTTTTCCTAAAATGCATCATTTTGATCACATATAGACTCGACGTTTCTCGCCGACGGTGACTATCAGATCCTCCCAGAACCTGAAGTGGAAGTCTCTGAAGACGCTGGGAACATCACTGAGAAATTAACTGAAGCTCCGAACCCGAGTTCGGAAGGATTTATTAATATATCTGACCCCAGCCCCGCCAGTGAAGGCAAGCCCCGGACATAAACCCACTATCTTATTTACACTGCAACTTACCTTTATATACATAATTGTGCATTAAGTTCTTAGGAATTGTCTGGAAACCGTAGATGCATCTCCCTAGGAACCAATGTACTGAATATAGAAACTGAGTCCGACTAGTGCTATGCTAATAGGACCGGTAGAAGTCGAGTGATTTCCTGTCACTCGCGCGATATAGGAATTGATTGATTACAATTCTGCAATCACTATAAGGATGACGGACGGGGCTGTGTATAGTATCTTGGAAAGAAATGGTACCCCGTCTGTGTTGATGAATTTGGTTAAGGTCGCAGTGTGTGGTAGTGGCAGTTAAGCGTTTGAAAGTACTAGCCACATGCCGCGAAATATGGTAAGCGGTAAGCCTAGTAACCAATCGGCCCGGCAAGTGGACTCGTCCCCCACCACTCGACTTTTATTTTATGTTTACACGCACCGACTGTGGGAGTACGTTCTGTAGAGCAGACGGGAATACGGTCATGTAGTCGCGCTACAGACGTATGTCCTACACATTGGATGTGCGTATGGTCCTACAGTCGCTTGTGGTGGCTTTGTTCCACGACTCGGAAAGAAAGGCAAACGGTTGCTTCGGAACGACCTATTGGTGTTCCAAGCGTGTGAGTTAGGTTTACCTTAGAAGGGTTGAAATTCGATTCAAAATCGTCCGCTTCTCATGAAGATTGAGACTGCTTAACTCTTTTGCCACATAGAGTAACAAGAGCAATGTTGTTCATAAGTATTGCTGATGTATGCTTTAAAGCCTCTACCTTGCTTGAGTAGCTATAGGTGCTTACCTAGAATGGTTAAAAGAACTAGAACTTGAAAGCTAAAATATAAAATAAGGACCTACTCTTTGTTGCTTTTCAGCAAAAGCTAAACCTTGAACCTTTTGCAAAGCCTGCATGGTCTAGTTATGGGCTAAGTATACCCAATACCGGGTAAGTCTTGCTGAGTATTAGAGTACTCAGCCTTGCTATATGTGTTATTTAGGTAATATCTCTGAAGACCCTACTTACCCCATGCCTTGGCCTTATGCTTTGCCTGATGGTTGGTCCGTGGAGTGGGACCCGTCCCCGGTCAACCCTAATCATAACGAGTGATGTTATGCCATGGCTTAGCATGATGTCCTTATTGGCGACGAGTATAGTTATCGTAATTTAAATTCCACTGCTAGAACTTGAACTTTACAACTGGTTTGTAATAATGACTCCTAGTTTGAATCTTTGCCGTTTCTGCAAACTTTGTAATAACTCTGCTAAGTGTGGAACGTTGTACTACTTGTGGAAACTTTTGTAAAATAACCTTCCTGTGATGTAAAATATGAGGGTGACTGTATCTCTGGACTCACCTTCGTGTGAGGTAACCTTTTTGATCCTGTGTATCGGTGGTTTATCGGGACGTTACCCGACAGGCCAAGGGGTTATACCGTTTGAAGCACGTTGAAGCCCTCGGGAATGGACTCGCGTACTTGAGCCGGTATAATTCAGGTTGGTTCTGCCACAGCTTGTATCAGAGCTATAAGGTTACTCTGGAGATACATTTTACCTTAAAAATGCTTTCAATATAAAAGTTTGACTAACAAAATGTTTGGCAAAGCCGCGTTGGATTCGTTAAGGATTGTGCTTAGTACGTAAAGCCCTAGGGTGACGTTTAAGGGAATTAGAGGTGGCTATAATATGTATATATAACCCTAACTACCAGCATTACTTTTCTGTCAAAACTTAAATTCATGCACAACCCAACTTTACATTCTGTAACGACATCTTCGATGGAAAGGTAAGAAGGTAAGGATCCTCAGCTAACTGGGGAGTTAGCCTTCCCGTCGGTGATGTGAACCGAACGCTGTTTCTCAAGCAGTGGCCTACTTGAGATGCTGCCAATATATCAACTTAGGCTGATGATATTGGGAGTAAATGGTTAGGTGTAGGGTATGAATAGCAATACCCCCGCATTTTGCGGTATTCTGTGAATACGTTGTTCCGATAACGTATGTTAATGTCGTCTGTACGGCGGTAATCGTACAGATGCTGTTTCTATAGTAAACAGTAATGATTGGGGGACGCTTTCATGAGTGCTGGCATGAAAGGTTCATATATATTGTGATTTTTCTGCAGGTACACTAACCATGATTAAATAGGTTAAGACGAATAGGGATATTCGATTAGTTATTATAGGGAGAGACGAATATATTGTGCCACCGGAATTAATCACATAAGTCCAAGTATTCTTGGCAATTGTTTTGAATGTGAGGACGCGTAGCACGTGCATGCATATCCCTTGATTTGATTGAATAAGTGATATGGCTTGATGATTTAAGGATCTCTAGAGTGTGTTAGTAACTAGTATAATTTTTGAAATGGTTATGTTTGACAGCCTTAAGGTTAATGCTGTTACCCTTACCGCTTTATTCTCAAGATCTAGAACAATCTCTTGATCTTCAGATTCTGTTGTTATCAGGATAAGTACTCTTGTTTCTTTTACCCTGTGAGGATAGCTGCATTCCAATCAATCTATCCATCTAACTCACATTTTGTCCGCAGTCTTCTCAAGGAGTATGGCTGAAAACTTGTAATCTCACCATTTGAATCCTTGTTTCAGATGGCCGAGCTTCCAAGGTTCTTTTGGGATTCCGCAGGACATGCTCATACCAATGCCTTGCATTGGGAGGGTTTTCCTCGTCTTTTGTGGGAATCTCTCCAGGTGTTTGGCTACACTGAGCCTCCACCTTATGATGGAGTAGAGTATGATGAAGAAGGTGTTCCTCGTTGCCGGGTGAAAATAACTATTCCTCCACATCCTACCTTAGTTCTGTGGCAGCCTATTGAAGTCAACGTGGTCGGTCATCGCCTCGCCGATACTTTTGAAGCGGCAGCAATAGAAGCTATCCACATTTTCTGTGATCAACATCCTGAGGAAGTTGCAGGATATCCTATCGGCTTATTTCCTTCAATGGATTCTCGTGACCCAGAATGGACTTTCAGAGTGACATACTGTGACCATTTACTGGGAACTCTGGCTGGAGAGACTCTACGTACTGTAGTTCGATTCATGAGTGCACAGTACCGCTACCAGACACTTCAGCAGCATGGTGTTTATCGCTTGACCAACATAGCTCAAAGGTATCGTAATTAGGTTGGCCGACAGAATACGCAGATTGAGGCACTCCAAGCTACTATCACTGCCAAGGAAGAAGATATTACTCAGCGCGAAGAAACTATACAGCATCGAGAATAACAGATTGTTGAGAGTGATGCCCTCATTACTCAGCGTGACACTGTTATTGACTTTCTCCAAGAGCAAGTTTATGAGCTCAACCTTAATTTGGGCCAAGCTATTGACCACATCAACATGCTTCACGAGCAACCAGAGCAACCTATTGCTAATGAACCGGAGGATGATGAAGAAGAAGACCCTGAAGAAGTTGAAGGAGTCTTGAGATCACTCTGAGCATGGAGATCCTGTTCTTAGTCCTTACCATTCCTCCTCCGGTAGTCAGTCATCTGTGGGTAACTTCGATGACTTCTAGTCTTGTTGAGTTGACGGCATCCTAGATGTAGATAGTGTGGTAATGGAGTGAGTAGTTAGATGACTTACGAGCCACTTGTTGTAGAATATGTGGCAAAATCTATGTATGGTTTGGTTTGGAATAAAGTGATGTAATATGGAACAAGTTTCAGTTAGTTATGAGAATCTGAGTTGCTATTTGGATGGTTAAGTAATACTTGTGACTTGGGTTTATTACCTTGCATTGTTCAACTAAAGCTATATTGGTACTACATGATCTCTGAAATTAGAAGCAAGTATTGGTAAATGCTTATGGATGACTTCTATATTTCAGATGGTTGGCGCTACGCGCGGAACCCCGGAAGGATTCAGACCGGATCAAGCTAGTGGTTCACAACAACCACCTCCGCCACCACCAAATCTAGCGGAGGTGATGGCCCGTCAGACTGAACTTCTAAACATGCTAGTGCAGGCCCAGCAACATCAGTTCCGTTCTCCTCAACGTGGACGTGAGGAGCATCCATCAGCTGTATATCAGGATTTCTTCAGTACGCAGCCCCCACTCTTTCATAAGACAGAAGAACCTCTTGATGCAGATGCATGGCTCCGTACCATCGAGTCCAAGTTTGCATTACTTTCCTCCCATGCTCCGAAGCAAACAAAGCTCTCTTCGCAGCCCAACAGCTTCATGGTAACGCTCGCATTTGGTGGGACAATTACTATGCAATGCAGCCAGATGGACATGTTGTCAATTGGGAAGAATTTAGGACAGCCTTTAGAGCGCACCATATCCCGGAAGGACTCATTGAGCGGAAGCTCAATGAATTTTTGGACTTACTCAAGGGAACCGCACGGTACTTCAATATGCACAGGCTTTCAATCACCTGTGTCAGTACGCGGGCTATCATGCTGACACGGACACCAAGAAAAGAGATCGCTTCCGTCGTGGATTGAATACTAAGCTAAAGGAGCGTTTGAATTTGGTCAGGGCTAACAACTTCAATGAGCTGGTCAACATGGCCATTACCCAAGAAGACTGTATCTCAGCACATCGTGCTGAGAAAAGGCAGAAAGTGTCTACTGGACCCTCGAATGCACAACCTTCGAGGTATCGGTTAGTTCAAAACCCAACATCCCGAGCTCCGCCTAGAAATGCTCCCGCAGGTAGATGGGTAGCTAGGCCTCCTCAGCAGCCCCGCTATAATAGGCCACCAGTGCCTCAACCTCAGCAGCAGCAGCAACGACCAGTTGGTCCAAGGCCGAACCCTCCGCAGTTTAATCAAGGGAATAACATCAATCGATGTTTCAACTGCGGTAGTCCGGCACATTTTGTTAAAGACTGCCCCCAACCCAAGAGGACATTCCCTGGATAGGCTTCCAACTCCAACTCCAAGAATAAAGGCAAGGGGCAGGTTATGCAAGTCCGTCAAGGAAGGGTGAATTTCACCACTCTATCGGAACTTCTAGAAGGTGCACCAGTAATGACGGGTACATTCACTCTACACCATTACCCTGCTATTATACTTTTTGATTCTGGTGCAACCCATAGTTTTATCAGTACAAGGTTTGGGACCAAAATAAATTTGGATTTCTACCCCACAAATGGAACCTATATGATAACAACCCCAGGAGGTAGAATTGCATCAAATCAAATCTGTAGAGATGTACCAATCCAGATGGGTAGCACTTTAATAAGGACAACCTTAATTGCATTAAATTTAGAAGGGATGGATATTCTCCTAGGCATGGATTGGATGACCAGACATCGGGTATCTTTAGATATCTTCTCACGAGAGGTGGAAATAAATTCTCCTGAATCTGGACATATTATCCTTCATCTTCCATCACAGGAATATACCAGTTCTTGTGTGTATGCTACAACAGGAATTAAGCTAGAGGATATTCCTGTTGTATGTGAATACCCAGATGTTTTTTCAGACGAGTTACCCGGAATGCCGCCGGATAGAGATGTTGAGTTTGTCATAGAGTTACAACCTGGCACGGCCCCCATCTCTAAGAGACCTTATCGTATGCCACCCAATGAACTGGCCGAATTAAAACTTCAACTTCAAGAACTCCTGGATAAGGGTTATATTCGCCAAGTGCTTCACCTTGGGGATGCCCTGCCCTGTTTGTTAAGAAAAAGGATAACAGTCTCAGGCTATGTGTTGATTATCGTCCCCTCAATGCGGTTACTATCAAGAATAAGTATCCTCTACCCCGCATTGATATCCTGTTTGATCAGTTAGCCGGAGCCAAGATATTTTCCAAGATTGACCTTCGCTCCGGATATCATCAAATAAAGATTAGACCAAGTGATATTCCGAAAACCGCTTTCTCCACCAGATATGGACTCTATGAATATCTGGTTATGTCCTTTGGTCTTACCAATGCACCGGCATATTTCATGTATCTCATGAACTCTGTTTTCATGCCGGAACTTGATAAATTCATCGTAGTTTTTATCGACGATATTCTGATCTATTCCAAAACTCTTGAAGATCATGTTAAACATCTTCATGCTGTTCTTCAACGTCTACGAGATCACCATCTGTATGCCAAATTCTCTAAATGCGAATTCTGGCTAGATACCGTCAAATTTTTGGGTCATACCATCTCTAAGGAGGTATATCTGTTGATCCGAGTAAGGTTCAAGAAGTGATGGATTGGAAACCCCCTACTTCGGTCCATCAGATCCGCAGTTTTCTCGGTCTTGCTGGCTACTACCGTCGTTTTATCCTAGATTTCTCTCGAATAGCCAAGCCCATGACAGAGTTGTTGAAGAAAGGAGTTAAATTTTCCTGGAATGAGAAATGTGAAGAAGCTTTCCATACTTTAAGAGCACACCTTACCACTGCTCCAGTCTTAGCTCAGCCAGATACATCAAGACCTTTTGATGTTTATTGTGATGCATCAGGCACCGGACTAGGGTGTGTACTTATGCAGGATAACCGTGTGATTGCATATGCCTCTAGAGCACTTCGGACACATGAGCAGAATTATCCAACTCATGACCTTGAGCTTGCAGCCGTAATACATGCACTTAAACTTTGGAGACACCAATGCAATATATACGGATCATAAGAGCTTAAAGTATATCTTTACACAAGCAGATTTGAACATGAGGCAGAGACGTTGGTTAGAACTTATAAAGGATTATGATCTTGAAGTACATTACCATCCCGGCAAAGCCAATGTAGTTGCGGATGCACTTAGCCGCAAGTCACATTGTCATTGTTTATCAGTAGAAGTTTTTAGCAATACTCTTTGCTGGAAATGAGGAAGCTTAACCTGGAAATCGTTCCTCAAGGCAGTCTGAACCATATAGCAGTTAAGCCTATACTCCAGGATGGTATTGTGACGGCACAACAACACGATAAGGGAGTTAAAATGATCAAGCAACAATTAGCCCAAGGAGAAGAGAAGTATAAATGCTTCCAAGAGGATTCTAAAGGCGTTCTATGGTTTAAGGGACGTATAGTTGTACCCAAGAACCATCAGCTTGCAAGCAAATAATGGATGAAGCACATCTATCTAAATTTGCCATGCACCCTGGCAGTACGAAAATGTACCAAGATTTGAAACGGAATTTTTGTGGACTCGCATGAGAAGAGAAATAGCAAAATACGTTTCTCAGTGTGATATTTGCCAGAGAGTTAAGGCCAGTCATTTAAGGACTTCTGGTACACTACAGCCTTTGTCTATTCCTTCTTGGAAATAGGAAGATATCAGTATGGACTTTATCGTAGGTTTACCCAATACTTCTCAAAGGCATGATTCTATTTGGGTAATTGTGGATAGGTTAACCAAGACCGCTCATTTTCTTCCAGTGCACACCACTTATACTGCTAGGAAGTATGCAGAAATATATCTCGACCAAATAGTACGTCTCCATGGGATACCAAAAACGATCATTTCTGATCGTGGAGCACAGTTTGTTGCCCGTTTCTGGGAATAGTTTCAACAAACTCTTGGAACCAAGTTAATCCGAAGCTCCGCATATCATCCACAAACAGATGGACAGACAGAAAGGATCAATCAAATTCTAGAAGATATGCTTCGGGCTTGTGTAATCCAATACGACAAGCATTGGGACAAATGCTTAGCTTTGGCAGAATTCTCCTATAATAACAGCTATCAGTCAAGTATCAAAATGGCTCCTTTTGAAGCCTTATATGGTCGCCAATGCAGAACTCCTTTAAATTGGTCTCAGACTGGGGAACGCGAAATTTTTGGACCTGATCTTGTTAATGAAGCAGAAGAAAAGGTAAAGATCATTAGGAATAATCTTAAAGCAGCTCAATCAAGACAAAAGAGCTACGTAGATAAAAGGAGAAAACCTATACAGTTTGAAGTAGGTGATTTTGTATATCTACGAGTACTCCTACTCGAGGTGTTCAACGATTTGGTATCAAAGGCAAACTCGCTCCTCGCTACGTTGGTCCTTTTGAAATTCTTGAAATTTGTGGACCCGTAGCCTATCGACTTCAACTTCCTCCTCAGCTAGCAGCCATTCATAATGTCTTCCATGTATCCCAGCTGAAGAAATGTATTTGTGTTCCTACCAAATGTTGATACACAAAGTATTGACATCGAGCCTGATGTTTCCTATAAAGAACTTCCAATCAGAATCTTGGATACCAAGGAATGAAGTACTAGAAGAGCAACGGTCAAAATATTTAAAATCCAGTGGAATCGTCATACAGAAGAAGAAGCTACCTGGGAAACTGAAGACTATCTCCAGAAGAACTTCCCAGATTTTCTCAGGAATTCCTAGGTCTCTATGCTCTTATCACCTCATTCCTGTAATCTCGAGACGAGATTCCTTTTAGGGGGAAGGTTGTGACACCCTAGGTGTCAAATGGATCAAACCAATAAAAATAATGTTTGGTGTGTGTGAAATTGTGTGAAAATCTAATAAAGTTATGAGAATAAGGGTATTTGTGTAAATTTATGAAAATACAAACCCTTTTATGTAATTTAGTTGAAGTATAAAGTAACTTTCCAAAAATTACCAAGGGTCAAAGTGAAAAAGGTGAATGTCATCATGACCAGCCTTAAATGCTTGCAGATAAGCCCAAGAGTTCATAAAAATTACTTTACTAGGACAAGTTTTATGTAAAGTTTATTTTGAGTGCAAAATGGTGCAATAAAACTTTGTACTTTAGGTTTCTGAACTCGAGCCCTAAAACAAAGTTATAGGTTTTGAAAAGTTCTACAACTTCTATTTTGACCATTTCTTCATTTGAGCTTTGGATCAATGGGAAATTTCTGTTTACAGTGCAGTCCCTGAAGTTTTTGCAATTTCCAACGAAGCCCCTCGGACCTCCTCCTCTCTTCTTCCTCCTCTGGCAACTCCTCTGCTCCGCCCGCTGCACCCCTGCCGCCGGTGTCAGCGCCGCTTCCCCGACCATGTGCTGAGCCTCGGCCGCTCCCCGGCGCCACCTCCAGCTCCTAGCTGCCCCACGCGTCGACCCCAACCCGAGCGCCGTTCTAGCTCTTCTTGCTGGCCCCCCTCGCCGAGTGTCACATTGCCTGTGGTACTACCATTGCCGCCCGGTCTCGCCGGCACTTCTGCTCGCCGCCCACCGCGTCAACGCAGCCACCCAGGACCGCGGCATTGCGCCCTTTCCACTCTCCTCTATCTCTACGGACTATAAAAGGCCGGTTCTAGCTCACGGTCGCACTACCAGAAACCACCGTTGCCCTCCATTGTTGCTGCTCAACCACCCCACGCTGAGCTCGCCCCTCCGGTCTCTCTTCTCTCGAGCTGACCCCCAAAATCGCTTGCCCCCAGCCCCTTGAAGCTCCTCCACCTGTTCCCCATCGACCCCGCTCACCGGAGCTCGCCGGAGCACCACTGCCACCATTGGCAAGTTACTGTCACCATCGTCGGCCTTCCTCCAGCCACCCCGGCGTCAACCGAGCACATCCAAAGGTAGCCCTCGTGTCCCTCATGCTCCCCCACCTATCCCTCGCCTCCGGGAAGCACCCCATCGCCAGAATCGAACTCCCTGAGCTTTCTCTGTTCCAAAAATCGCGACCAGGGACCCCATACAACAATAGGAATAGTTCCAGGGACCTATCTGCACAGACCCTGACTCAGATGAACAGTATCGCGCTGGACCTTTCTGAAATCTTTGGCTGAAACTTTGAAAAATCATAGTAAATCATAGAAAAATCAGAAAAATGCCAAACCAATTTTGTTGGAATCCTTAAGTAAAATTAGACTACTTTTATTTAGGAAGTTTGAGCTGTAGGTGTATATTTTCTGATGTAGATTGAATATTATAAAATAAGTGTTTTAATTGTATCTCATGTTGTAGGCATGTGTTATAGCTGAAATTTGGAACTTAGATTGTATGTGCTATGTATAGCTCTGTGTAAAAAGCTCGAGTACTTTACTGTTCATTTGCTTAGATTTCGAGTTCTTTTTGTTATATGTTGATGAAATACTTAAATTGTTAATTAAGAGTGTTTCTTTTGATGTTTGTATCCGAAATTTTTATCATAGCTTCCTTTTTGAATGTTTAATCCATGGTAAAAATATTAGGATTAATAAAAGGTCATAGCACAAGTTATGAATTTTTGAGTTGTTTCTAATGATAATTAATTATACTAGCTTTTATTTTATGAAAAATTATGAAAATATTCTAAGATGTTGTTCTTAAGTAGTGTAGCATATCTACAAAATTTCAACCTATGATCAGGTGTAAAATAGCTAAAATAAATAAAACTTGATTAATAGATCTATAATAAATAAAAACTTAAGGTTTTTCAAGGTGACTAGCTAGTTATTTAAATAAAAATGTTAAGTAGTCAACCATGTTACTTCTTGTAGTTAGCTAAGTGTTTGGGGTAGATAACCCTGTTACCTAATGTAACTCAGTAAATTATTTGATACTCGATATATGACTGCCCAGTAAGGGAGTTTGTGTTTGTTTGCTGGTGTGTAATGTTGAATGTATTGGATTGCAACTTTATCGTGAAGTAGAATATCAATTTATGCTTTTCCTAAAATGCATCATTTTGATCACATATAGACTCGACGTTTCTCGCCGGTGACTATCAGATCCTCCCAGAACCTGAAGTGGAAATCTCTGAAGACGCCGGGAACATCACTGAGGAATTAACTGAAGCTCCGAAACCGAGTTCGGAAGGATTTATTAATACCTCTGACCCCAGCCCCGCCAGTGAAGGCAAGCCCCGGACACAAACCTACTACTTTATTTACACTGCAATCTACCTTTATATATATATACTTGTGCATTACGTTCTTAGGAGTTGTCTGGAAACCGTAGATGCATCTCCCTAGGAACCAATGTACTGAATACTAGAAACTGAGTCCGACTAGTGCTATGCTAATAGGACCGGTAGAAGTCGAGTGATTTCCTGTCACTCGCGCGATATAGGAATTGATTGATTACAATTCTGCAATCACTATAAGGATGACAGACGGGGTGATAAGTAGCATCTTGGAAAGAAAGGATACCCCGTCTGTGTTAATGAATTTGGTTAAGGTCGCAGTGTGTGGTAGTGGCAGTTAAGCGTTTGAAAGTACTAGCCACATGCCGCGAAATATGGTAAGCGGTAAGCCTAGTAACCAATCGGCCCGGCAAGTGGACTCGTCCCCCACCACTCGACTTTTATTTTATGTTTACACGCACCGACTGTGGGAGTATGTTCTGCAGAGCAGACGGGAATACGGTCATGTAGTCGCGCTACAGACGTATGTCCTGCACATTGGATGTGCGTATGGTCCTACAGTCGCTTGTGGTGGCTTTATTCCACGACCCGGAAAGAAAGGCAAACGGTTGCTTCGGAACGATCTATTGGTGTTCCAAGCGTGTGAGTTAGGTTTACCTTGCAAGGGTTGAAATTCGATTCAGAATCGTCCGCTTCTCACGAAGATTGAGACTGCATAACTCTTTTGCCACATAGAGTAACAAGAGCAATGTTGTTCATAAGTAATGCTGATGTATGCTTTAAAGACTCTACCTTGCTTGAGTAGCTATAGGTGCTTACCAAGAATGGTTAAAAGAACTAGAACTTGAAAGCTAAAATATAAAATAAGGACCTACTCTTTGTTGCTTTTCAGCAAAAGCTAAACCTTGAACCTTTTGCAAAGCCTGCATGGTCTAGTTATGGGCTAAGTATACCCAATACCGGGTAAGTCTTGCTGAGTATTAGAGTACTCAGCCTTGCTATATGTGTTATTTCAGGTAATATCTCTGAAGACCCTACTTACCCCATGCCTTGGCCTTATGCTTTGCCTGATGGTTGGTCCGTGGAGTGGGACCCGTCCCCGGTCAACCCTGATCATAACGAGTGATGTTATGCCATGGCTTAGCATGACGTCCTTATTGGCGACGAGTACAGTTATCGTACTTTAAATTCCACTGCTAGAACTTGAACTTTACAACTGGTTTGTAATAATGACTCCTAGTTTGAACCTTTGCTGTTTCTGCAAACTTTGTAATAACTCTGCTAAGTGTGGAACATTGTACTACTTGTGGAAACTTTTGTAAAATAACCTTCCTGTGATGTAAAATATGAGGGTGACTGTATCTCTGGACTCACCTTCGTGTGAGGTAACCTTATTTGATCCTGTGTATCGGTGGTTTATCGGGACGTTACCCGACAGGCCAAGGGGTTATACCGTTTGAAGCACGTTGAAGCCCTCGGGAATGGACTCGCGTACTTGAGCCGGTATAATTCAGGTTGGTTCTGCCACACAAACGGAGCACCGTTCGAAAAGTTATGCCTATTTTACTGAAGTTATGTCAAGTGAGTGTTTTGAGAGGGCACAACTCGGCAAATAGGACGGCGGCGGTGTTTAGGGCAAAGCTTCCCTGAACCCCAACAGAGATCACGGCTAAGCAAAGCTTCTCAATTAAGGCAAAGTATCCCTGGTATATGCAGGAAAAGGATATGCAAGATGAATCAAGAAGGTTGCAGTGCAAGGCGATGAACACCAGGCAGCTTGCAACCTATCTAGGGCTTGCACGGTGAGAGTTCGAGCAAGGCGGCTAGCAAGGCAAAGTCGAGTAATGGGGTGGATCGACTTGTTGTTTGAGTAAAGGTGGATGGGATAGCGGCGAAACAAACACACAGCAACGGGCGATTGAACTACGATGACGAACACACTAAACCAGCAACAAGACTCGACCACGGACACAAACTCAATAAAGCGAATCTGAAACGAAATTGCAAAGGTCAAAAAGGTTCTAGGATAGTGGAATTTTTTTGTAGGGTTTTTTGTGGACTCTAGGTATATGACACAAAACGAATCTAAGGGGGAAATGAAGGGTAATACCTCATGGGAAACCTGAATATCTGATACCACTTAATGAGGACAAGGCCCGATCTTCCGAGAGGTAGGCCAAGCTCGATTGGTGGAGGACTCGACGTTGACAATCCGGCTTCAAATCAGTAAGATTCGAACCCTGCAACCACTACACCACTGCTCCGTTGGTTATCAACCAAGTATAACTTGAATGACCTCACCGAGAAGGCTTTTCCTGCAAGCGAATCAAAGGACACAAGCAAGAAGGTATAAATAGGCAATCTGGTAATTGCAAATATAGTTGAAGCAAATCACAAGAGGGGTTCAAGCACTCGGTTCGAAAGGACTAATTGCCACAGTCGAGGAGAACAAGAACAGGGGCCCTGTATCACAATAAAAGGACTTGTCACCACAGTTACAATGATCAATCTTAGTTTCTTGATAGAAAACTAGAACTAAACAAACCCAACCATAAACGGCAGTGGCTACTGAGTTCTTATGCAAAGAGGGGCATCCTAGGGTTGGGGCGACCAGGAGGGGGTGCCCACAACTTGGGCTTAAGGCCCAACGCGATACAAGGCCTGAAAAGGCCCAAAACTGGTGATGCAGCAACTTATTATGGTCACACAGAATGATCCATGAGGATTCTGGGGCTAGGACTAGAACCAAAAGAAGCGTCTCATCGTCAAGTTTCCAGCGCATCCAAGAACGCCTTATTTGGACGCGGTATGAGGGAGATATCGCTGTTTTGGTGCAGGGTGGTCGGCTGAATCCGAACCGAACTCGCAGTCTGAGTTGGCGACGACTTGTAGCTTGGTGATAAAGCCAGCTCGTGCATGTCCAGCGTGGTGATGTCCTCATCACTTTTTACCATTGAGAATAACGGTGCCGTCAGGATTTTTACCGTTCGCTAGCTCGTTCCAGCGTACGCTCCCCATCCACCGTCAGAAGAGATTCAAATTTCGAACACAGAGCCGAACAGATGATTAGGTTTTGGGCCGATATAAAAGAAATTGACCCAGCCCATCCTTATCCACTCGCTCCTACCTTCTTCTGCTTTCTCCGCCACCACCGATCCATTTTGGATCTCACTGGTGTTCCTCAAAAGCTCTCATCCTCTCCCCCGCACGGCCGCTACCGCCCTTTTCTCCGATCCTCTAGCCTCACCCGACCTTGAGATGGCCAGCAACACCTCTGCACCCTCCTCACCGTCGGCTGCCACCGCTCAGCGAGTCGTGGCTACCCAGCACTCTTATCAAAGAGGAGCTGGAGGACATGGAGGCCCGCGGCCTCCTCCTAGAGAAGGTGATCTCTGGGTGGAAGTGCTACCACGGCCAGGAGTTTCCCTCAGAGGACTGGACCCAGATGGTCATCTTCCGGTCCTTCTACGAGAAGGGATTTGGCCTTCCTATGGGGGCATTCTTCCGTGGGCTTCTCAACTACTACAGGCTGGAGGTGATCCACCTCAAGCCCAACTCCATCACGCAGATTGCAATCTTTATCCATCTGTGAGAGGGGTTCATGGGCATTACTACCCACTTCAATCTCTGGTGGGTGTTTGTACCACTTGAGGGCATATCCATCAAAGGAGGCGCCTGATGTGTTGGGTGGCGCCGCCTTCTCGCTCCGCCAGGGGGCAAAGTACCTGGAGGCTGCCCTCAAGGACAGCAACAAGCAGTGGGCTGAGGAGTGGTTCGTGGTGGCGAACCCCACCCCTAGTCTTCTGCCCCCATCGGCTATCCCCCAATCCTCAACAACAAGTGGGAGGAGATGCCTTCTGAGGACGAGATGGTCCAGGTGAGGATCCTGTTGGCTGAGCTGACTAGGCTCATGGCCGATAAGCTGACCGAGGCCGCCGTGGCCTTGTTGTTCTCCAAGCGGCTGACCCAGCCAATCCAAAGGGTGCACCCAGGGTATGAGTACTTAGGTCATGATGACCCGACCTAGGTGAAGAACCGCAAGGTCTCCCACAGGGAGGCGCTGAGCCGGGTTACCCGCATCTTGAGCGGGGAGGTCCATGATAAGGGCTGCTCGAAGGCATACTGCCTCAAGAGGCCCACCACCGAGGTAAGATCTACTTCCTACTGAGTCAATTTGATTTTCTTCCAGGTTGGTTTCTTCGTCAGAGTCCTTTTGATTTTGAAATTTGTAGTAGATAGCACCCGTTGGGTTGTGACATTACCCGGACCTTTGCAGGAGAGGGTAGTGGAGTTTTGGTGCCCTGCGCCACTACCGGAGGGGCAGTAGGGCAAAGCGATCGACCCTCTCACCGGGCTTGCACAGCTGGCGGAAGGGGCTCTGGATTTCTCCTTCGACTCCTCCATTGGGAGTGAATCAGGGGATGTTGTAGAGGTTACGGGGCCGGCTCTTGAAGCTGGCTCCATGATGAGGAGGTAGCAGTGTCCACAGCCCGTCCCTGCTTGGGGGACCAGGCAGCAGCGGGTGAGATGGTGGGGGAAGTGGCAAACTTGGTGCCACCCTAGAGCGTGGAAGCCAAGTCGGCGACGCCACCACAGGAGGAGGTGGACAAGGAGGTGGCTGCATCGGACTCCGCTCCCTATTGACGCTTGTTATGGATCAATTTTGACCGTCAATTTGATCAGAAAATTGAGAGAACTAGCATTCCTCACCCGCACATTTATCTAAGAATAATGCCATTTCCACATTTCCCTTGGAAATTAGTGCTATGCAGGAAATTGTGTAGAAATGGAGGGAAAACACACCCTTGAATCCAAGAACAAAAGCATCCACCAATTCGAACGCATTGTTCAGCCTCACATGGATCAAAGGGCCCACCAGAGCAGGCAATCGACTTAGGATAGACCCAAGCCATGCTCAGGAGTGACCAGGGCCCACATGTCAATCACCCAGGCGAAGCTGAGGTTGGTGGGAGCTCAGCTTGGTTCGGCCGAACTAGAACCAGCTCCACCACCTTACCTCTTCGACGTGTCACCTCCCCATTGGATCCCAAGGTTGGTTCTACAGAGCTTCAGCTGGTTGCACGGTAGGAGGACCTCATGGGCACACCTATAATTATGAGGGGAGAGGCTCCAAATGAAGACACACCTGAACTTGCTGTCTCTCAAGTTCATCTCTTGCTTAGTCCTTAGGATAGTGGAGTTTAGGTGAAGTAGCTCTTCTTCGAGTTCCCGATGTTGCCTAGGAGTGTTTGGTATGGGTTTTGCTCTTCCTCTCATTTGTGATACTCGGAATTCTTTAATAGAGTTATACTCTAGATTTATATATTCGCATAGTTTATATTCTGTGGTGTCAGACATGTATGCTATGATTAGTTTATAGTTGTATCTTATGCCTTCCATAATTAGACGAGTAAATCTAGTATCACGGCAACATTTCCGGTATTCGTATGTTTGCTCTAGTATGATGTGTGTCCATCCGGAGGGTGGGGGCTCCGTGCGGGATACTAGAGTATCACTCCTTAACGTAGACGTGGTGTATGGATTAATTAGTTTTGCCGGATGCGGCTCTATCCCATGGTTAGTTGAGGTAGGCGGCAGGTGGTGACAGCCCTGTCCATCTAGCGTATTGCGTTAGGAGGTCCATAATGTAGCCGAGTGGACTGGTGGCTCCTCTGCCAGTCTTGTGCGGTTCTCCCGATAGTGCCTGGGAGCTTAAAGATGAGCATAATCATGTGTATGTGTATGAGTGTATAGTATGAGCTGTATGTTTAGATAGAAGTACATAAGACCCAAGGTAGCTTTCTTCTTCCTTTCTCCCTACCTAATGTCTTTTCTAAGAGTTTGAGCTTGAGTAACTTGTGTGTCACACTACCTCATTATATATATATTATCTTACCCCTGTTTATACAATTGAATATCCAAGCCAGAATTTATCATCAACTTACATATTCCATAACCGCCGCCTTCCCTGCGGAAATATAAATACGACACCCAAGATTACTCAAGCTTAAAATGCTACAATGGTATTCCGTGCGCTAGCAGATTTATCTGTGATGTAAGAAATACCACACGGTGTTTCCTGGCATCGCTGCTGAGGATTAACCATCCTGGTGATGACGCTACAAAATGCCAACACTCCTGCCTTCGACCTGGTGCCATGCATTCCACCACTGGCTCATCTGACCAGGACACAGCCTCGTGTAGAGGAGTCCCATCAATAGGCGACCCCGGTGAAGAAGGAGGCGCTGCTGACAGCTGCCCAGCTGGCAGTCGATGCGACACTAGTAAGTGTTTGATATTCTGCTATACTTCCAATGCCTGGGCATCCCTTTGATATTTGTTGTCTGCAAACCCTAGCCGACCTGAGTCAGCAGGCGGTGGCTCAGCTACAGGTTGAGAATGACCCGGTTGACTAACTGCAGCAGTTGGAGGCGTGGATAGCGCAACTAGAGGCCTAGACGTGAGAGCTGGAGCAGGAGTGCTCCGAAGCCGCGAGGAAGCGCGCCAAAGAGAAGTGTGGTGAGTTTATTTCTATGTCCTTGTGGTTTTTTAGTTGGAGGGTTGCGCCGAGCTGACTCGATGGTCTTGTCGCAGAGCTACTTAAGGTGAACCACCAGGTGGCCTAGGAGTTCAAGGTGACCGTGGCGGCCAATGAAGAGCTACATCTGCTCCACGAGGGTGTGAAATGCCGGGAGGCCAACACGGAGGGCAAGCTCCAAATGGAGAAGTAGCACCATGAAGGTAGTGGCCCTATCTTGGATGAGCCGAGTTGTTGGTGCATTCGTGCAGCAATGGGCTGACACATTTATTTTTGTAGAGCTGGAGTTGCACCTGGCTGAGTCGAGGTCAGCCCTGGACCAAGTGATCGTCAAGGTGGACTCCATTCTGGTGGTGTTTGAGCCAAAAGGAGTCGCCCTCGCCGAGGAGATGCAGGCCTACATGGATGCTGCTCAGGATCACCTCAAGACGTTCGTCAAGCAGGCCGTCGGGGACTCGGTGCAGTTTGCCATGGCCCTCATGAAGTCCCATATCCCGAAGGCGGACCTAGGTCCAGTAGGGGATGGCGTCGCGCCAGACTGCACTGATGATGAGTGGGCGGTGCACTTCGACTCCGCTAAGCCTCTGGCCGACTGCATCATGACCTAAATTGACCTGTAGGTTGTTTAAACAAGTTGAATTGGAACGATTGGTGGCCTTCTGGAGGCGAAAAACAATGTTTATTTTGCGTTTAATTAAGTTGTCATTTTTATTGGTCCTGAGCCGAGTAGTTTCCGATTTAGCCGAGTGGTTAGGATACCGACTCCGCGATGTGCTCTGCCCCATTGTGTTGAGAGCGGATCATCATGCACGTGATGGGTGGGAGTGACGCGAAGTGGATCCAGGACGCATAAAGTTGTGATCAGTTACATAGTCGGTCGGGGTTAGCCAAAACAATACGGGTTGATTTTTGGCGAGTCGGCATGGCCGAGGCGTAGCCCCCGAGCATACGGAATGACTCGGTGGGGTAGTTAGAAAGTTATATGTATTTGTTTTAGCAAGATAGAGAATAATTAAAATTGAGGACATGAATTTTTATTCATTTGAAGTGGGTTGGGTACATAGCTGGTAAGTCTTCTACGGGTAGAAGCGTTGAAGGTGTTCAATGTTCCATGGACTCCCAACTTTCATGCCATCTTCCCGCTGGAGTCGATAGGTCCCTAGGACCACCACGCCGCTGACAATGAAAGGACCTTCCCAGGAGGAAGATGGCTTGTGGACACTGGTGGTGGACTGGACGCGGCGTAGGACCATGTCGCCCACGTTGAAGTCTCGCCCATGTACATTTTGATCGTGGTAGCGCCAGAGCTGCTGCTCATACCGAGTGTGTTGAAGGGCCGCAGTCGTCTGAGTTGATGTCTTGGTGCTAAGTCGTTTCGGCCTCACCCTCTTTGTAGTTCTGGATGCGTGGAGCACCGAAGGCAATGTCGCTCGGAAGGACAGCCTCAGAACCGTAGGCCAGAAAGAAGGGAGAGTTGCTTGTAGCTCGGCTTTTCTGGGTGTGTAGGCCCAGACAATTTATGGCAGCTCTTGGGGCCACTTGGGTCCGTACTTCTCGATTGGGTCAAAAATTCATGCACTTGCCATCGAGGAGCCGATCCAGGTCCTCCTGGTTGAGGGAAGTGTGTTGTCAGGGTCGATCTGCTATGGTGACAGTGTTCTCAGGGCCGCGTTTGCGATCTTGGTTCTTGGACAACTCGAGCCAGTCGTGGTTCTTGTTGGAGTTGTGCCGTCAGCCGTCGGTGCACTGACGATCATCGTGATGTGGCTTGGGACGGTCGTCGGAGTTGCAGTGGTCCTTGTGGTGGCAGTGGGCTTTCTCGGCGTCCTCCATGTCGGCATGCTTGTTGACCACCGCCATCATCTCGGAGACCATCTTAGGGTTGCTCTTGAAGATCTTGCGCTAGAGCTCGATGTTGTGCAGCCCTTGGTGGAAGTATTGGATGACATCCCTATCACAACCTCTATAATCATGTTATAGTTAGTGAAGTACCTCTTGTTGTAGTCATGGAGGGACTCGTTGGGCTATTGGCTGACACTGCCTAGATCCCATCTGGTTTTGGGACCCGGGCAGGATGACTGGAAGTGTGTTGGGTATTTTAACGACTATGAATAAATCCGCAAGCGCACGGATACCGTTGTAACTCTCACCCAAGAGTATTCAAGGGTATCGAATCCAAGGAAACATGTGTGCACTAACTTCTAACTTAGTCGATCCAAGGACACACCAAGATAAGTGGTGAGGATGGAGATGATTCCTGAGGTATAACTAGATAAGAGTTAAAGGTCGATCTCTCGGGCAGAAATACTCGCTTCGGGCACCGGCTTACCCCTAAAATGTTTAGGAGACTTCGGCCAACAGCAGTACGTTATATCCGAACATGGAGGATTACGAAGGACCAACAGGGTTGTCACAACCTGCGGCCTACCTCGAACAAACCATGGGATATAAGGCAAACGAAGGTAACCATTAGCCTAGACACCACGTCTACACTACTGATTGCTACCGTAGTCTGACTATGTTTGAATTCCCGTAGCAAATTACGACACTCTGTATAAATATAGAGCGACGAACCTGCGAGTAAGAGAACTAATCTCACTCAAATATAAGTACTATGCAAGATAGAAATCACAAATACTAACTTATACCATAGGAAGCCAGCATCCGTAGAGGTACATGGCCGGAGTAGAGTGCTGAGAGACTCAGCACTCCTCTGAGCTACTTCCTCTCTCCCCCCCTCTCTCTCCCTATTCTAAGCACTAGCCTAGGCAGGGCTTCAACATGGAGGGAGCGCTACATCTTCAAGTGAAGGTGATGGAGGTCTTGGTGGTGTGTGTGAATGAGGGGAGGGGAGGCCTCCTTTTATGGCCTCCAAGGGCGGTTCCCGCCATCTTTATATATGGAAACCTTAGCCATGGCCTTGAGGAAGCTTAGGGGGTACTCCACTTCAAAATGCACTAGATGGGAGTCCATCTGGGTTCGGCCCACCCTAGGGTTCGGCCGAATCCAGGTGGAGCCTCGATGGCTCTGCCTTCCTCTAGCTAGCTGACATGTGGGCCCTGGCAAGGATCCTTGGTGATTTGAGCCTTAGCGCACCCGTTTGGTCTGATTTATGGGCCCTTGAATCCATGTGCCGGCCTATGATTGTTTGGAGGTGTGTTTCTTTACTCTAGTGTGTTTTGAGCACATCTTCCTCCAATTGCAGACATGGCTTTTTGAAATCTATGGTTCACCAACACTTGTGGAATTCGTTAGTAACAACACCTACCACTACTGTTGATGTTCATTATTTATGTGTTCATGCAGGAGTTGACGGCATCTATTTTGCATTTAATAGCCTGCAACAGCACCCCCACACTTAGCCTTTGCTCGTCCTTGAGTGAAGGACAAAGGACTAAGGTGAAATGAAACTTCCAAAGGTATGAAGGGAGCATAAGAGATATTCCATACCTTATCTTGCACTTTTGAACTTTGAGGTGTCTATCATGCCATCTTGGGCAGTTGAGGGATGGAACGGTTTTGAATCAAGTCACCCAAACTCTTTATGTCAAGTAGCTTGGTATTTTTCAATGAGTTTTCAAAACAAACCTTGCTTTGCTCGTCATTTCATTCTCTCAGATCGCTCAAATGTGTATATATCCTGACCAAGGCATTTCACTTGCCTTTTCTTCATCCTACTTCTAACGGTGGCTATATGTGGAGCTCAAGGTAGGTATGATGGATAAGGCATACTTGCATCACATATATTGCAAAGTCAAAAACCGGATCCAAGGTGGAAAACTAGTCATACAATCAGATCAAGATGCGCATGTGTATGGATATAGTGGATGGTAAATGGTGGATGGAAACTTCTTTTGTGTGATCTCTACCTTCGTAAATATTTTTGAGAACATGGCTATCTTTTCTCTTTTTTTTCTTCCCTTTTTTCTTTTCTTTTTTTACCTTTGTGTGTCCAACACCTTTTTTCTTGAATGCTTGGACCCTCATGTGTCCATATATTGTTTTTTGATAGCCCCATGTCTCTTTTGTAAGGATACTTTTGGAGAGAGAGGTCACGACATATGTGGAGCTTTATTTGTTGAGTGGATGGATGGTACAATGCTAACTCTCATTTGAGCATATCAAGGGGTATATGGTATGCACTTTAATCTTGATCATGAAAGCATGAAAAAAATTCTCTCAAGGGTCACAACAATTTGACAAAGTCAATGCAGAGACAAGCAGCAAATGCATAAGGTTTTTTAGGTAACTCATCATATGACTTTGGTAGGACTTTGGCAAATCAAAAAGGAGCTTGCAAAGGCTTTTTAAGTTTTTTTCAAATAAATTTTCCCAGGCACTTAAGCATTTAGAGCGAAAATCGAATCCTGAAACCATATTGCACACATCAACTACTTAGATAAGCATGGTGTCCTAAAGATATTTGTTCACAAGCATCAAGATGATAAGCATGGAATAGAACTTATGCAGGCCAACCATAGAAAGTATGTAGAGCAAGTGGAGCATGTTGATTTATTTTTTTATTTGAGCTTGATTTAAAGGATCAGATTTAAAATTCATCAAAACTATTGGATCAGGGAGATTAGGAAGATTAAAGACACAAACTGATGTGGTAGATGAAGATGGGCCTGAGCGGGCCACCTCATGGGTCGGCCACACCTTGGGTTCGGACAAACCCCTGTGGGCCTGGCTTTGGCTCCCCTTTCCAATACGTGCTGGTGCAATGTGGTGTGCTCTTGGAAAGTGACTTATGCCTCCTTTGAATGTTGTGCAAATTTTATTGAAGTGTGCCCCGGGCCTTAGTTTATCTCTAGTATGAGTTCAGCTTGAGGACTTATGATAGAAGGTTGAATCCCAATCTTCCGAGAGGTACGAAAACTTGATTGGTGGAGAACTCGATGTTGATGATCCAAGGCTCCGAACAAACAGAACCCCGCAATCACTACACCACTTCTCCATTGGTTATCACCCGTGTCACACGAATGACCTCGCCACGAAGGCTTATCCCTACAAGCGCAATCAAGAACACAAGTAAGAACAGGAGATGCAATCAAACAGACTTGATTACGAGATGGAGTCTCACAAACTGATGAACGGCGTCACTGTTTGAGGACAGATTGAATCTAAGCAAAACCCAAACTCTAAAGTGGTGATGGCTACTGAATAAAAGGGACTTAGGGGCGTGCAAGTCTCCTGGACGCAATCGTAACGGGCTTCAACATGGTACACGGGCCAACAGCCCAAAAGACGGTGACACAACACCCTATTATATTCTGGATGCCCACTTGTGTTGACGATTCCTGTCGACTCAGAAGGAATTTTGAGGTGGAACCAGCACCATTGGAAGCTCTATGAAATTCTAGTTCCAACCATATATAGAACGTCCAAATCTGACTCCGTATGTGGCCAGGGCGTCAGTTTTGGTGAAGTAAGGTTCTGGAATCCGAGGTGGAGTCGAAGTCGAGTTGGACATGGACTCCTCCTTGGTGTGGATGTCCTAGCTCCTCCTCCTTGAGTCCTTGGCCTTCTCCAAGTCCTTGCTAGTCCTCTCCATTGTTCCTAATCAATAACACATGCATGGAACCAAGCGTAAGTTCTGAAAAACAATTGACAAGGTTAGAACGTACCTGGAGATCCAACTGTCGCGCACGTGCTCTAGTGATCAGTCCTTGCACTGTATGCAAAGGAGAGATGTCCTCATCAACTTACCCATCAATTTTAAAAAAATTTCTGCAGGGATTAGTCCACAAAGGATATGCATCCAAAGTCTATGAAAATATTAACTCTGACGTTCATCAATCAAAATTTGACACCATGTCCAATTTTGATTAAAGAAGGCTATTTAACCTAAGCACCATGCTTAATTTAAAAAGCCCATGGATGTACTAATTAAATACAACCAAACCAGAGCAGATGTCCAAAGACAAAGGAAGCATAAATTTGCATGATCAAGCTATGCTCAAATGGAGATAAAAATGAGTAAGGGATTGGTGGATTTTACCTTTGACGTACCTGAGTGTACTCTACTGCCAGCATATAGGATGGATGTCTCGAAATTGCTGTAGTCATGCCGTGATCACATATGGTTGTTGATCGATCCACCATTTCGCTGTGGACTATAGCAAAGGAAGACACTTTGATCACGCCAACTCAAGCGAGTGGTACGCATGCCTCATGTTTGGGAACCGTGTTCCTTTGGAGGCATGATTCATAGGCACAATGCTGTAGTATTGGAGACATAAAGTACGTCTCATTTTATGCATATAAGCAGGTGCCAAGCGGAGTCAAACAGCAGAGGCCTGGAAAAGAAGAGGAGAATTCCTCTAGCTTGGATGTGCGCAGGCGCTTGCTAGAGAGGGGCTATGCAAAGCTAGGATCAGAACTAGACTAAGCCAAGGTTTGCATGCATACGTGAGATCAAGGAAAGGTGGGGCGAAGTGGCAAAATGATCTCTACCAAGGTGTAAGGCCAAAGCTTGCAGGTACGCATAAATGGCGTCCTTTGATCTATGTAGGGCTTGCCGGCTCTCTCTCCCCTCTTCTTATCCCCTTTTTTGTTCATCGTTCATTTTTTCTCTCTTTTTTTAAGCTTCTCTCTCTCTCTCTCTCTTTTCACTTCTCTTTTCGCTTTTTTTTCAGCTTGTCTTTCTCTCTCTTTTTTTCACTCCTATTTTTCTAGCAAAGCAGAGCTGACATCACCTTTTAAACTAGGATAGCCTTTGATATGGATGGAACTTGCAATGAGATGCTCACCAATTTCCCCCCACACTTGAACTTTTGTGTAAAAGTCAAGTGTGAAATATCAGCATCTCCTTTCGAATGCGTTCCATCACTAAAGAGCTTCAAGGTATACAATTGATGTAGCTCCCATGTTTCTGGCATCGTATGTCCCCTGCTCTTCTTAATCTTAACCTTAGGACCAAGAATATCTGAAGGTGCATACTATCGTAAAAATATGTTCTTGCTTTTATTGTTTGGGAGAAAGCCTTTTTTATATTTATTTATAATTTTAAGATAATCCGGGCTATCTCCTGGTAGTGCTTGATCACAAGCTCGACCATATGGGATTCATTTTGCAGCTATCAAATGGTGATGTAGTTCCCAGCTTCAACACCATTTGTTGATTTATCATTGTTCAAGCTGCAAGGTTACTGCACAGAAACAACTACAAGCCCTGCATAGATATTATGATAAGTAAAACCAAACACAACCATCCTAAAGGGCGTCTATGGTGGGAAACCCTAAGGTGATCGTATGACTTGCACTGCCTTGGCACAAAGGATGATAGATCTTGGAGATATCAAGAATGAGCATGATCCTTATCATAAATCCGAACAAAACTTCATGCTCCTGGAGTGAGTGGCTTGATCTCTGGATAGAACAACTCAAGAACATTTATGGCCCCATAGTGAAAGAGCATGTGCAACACTGTGGGCCATATGAACGATTCCGAGTTCGGGTCACGAGGAAAATGAGTTTCTTTCAACCTATCCCCTCCTTGGGTAGAAAGCCTCATGTTTCATCAAAGATGAATGTGGTGGCAAAGCAATCCATCCTAAGCTTCCAATAGAAGTCCAAATGATATGAAGTGTGATTATAACTTCTATTGGGCATCAATCAAAATCAAGGAATAAGATGTGAGTTTTGAATCACTTGATTTGATTGGCATTGATCGATGATGAGGATATGAGTTTGCTTCACTTGATTTGATCGGCATGGCCCCTATGATCCCTTGACCAAAAAGATGAGCCCGACGGACTATGATACGGTGGTCAATGTCGAGGCATATTCCTTGGTGTATATGGGACACCTCGGATGTTACCTTGACACGGGAACAAGATGGGCTTTCTTATAGTACCTCTTCGAGGAAATTATGGTTGAAACAGACGAGTCATAAAGAATGATCCTTTTCTTTCAACCACTCCTTCCCCAACCTTCCTCGAGACATGGTGTTGAAGAAAATTAAGAAGAAAGCACCATAAGTGAATCTAGGGGTAGGATTCGCATGAAGTGCTCTTTCCCCAAGATTACTGCTGTTCAGGAGAGGTACCTTCAGCAGAATTTTAGATATAATTGAGATGAAAGCTCGAATTCTTCTGATGATAGTCCTCGGTTGCTCAATGCGCTCTCCTTCTAATGGGGCATCGTTATGCAGATCAATGAGGGGAGTAGTTTCTTGGATATGATCCAAGATTTCCTTCCTTTCAGTCGGATTCTTAAGCAAAAATGAGCCTTTGGAGAGGGCGTCAAGCTGTAGGCCAGCATCCTTGGAAAGTCCAAACCAAAAGTGTTGAAGCAACACATGCTCGGGTATGGACAAGACTGGGCACAATTTGCATAAGACCATGTTGTGCCTAGTGATTCCTCCTCTCATAGGTGATGATAGGGGTTCTCACAGCTTATCCCTGAGAAGGAATTTTTCTGAACTAGCTCTATGAGTGAGGGATGAATCTTGTAGCCAGATGAGGAACTGGGTCTAGAAAGGATGGCTCTAAAGGCTCACCCTAAAGGGTTGAAAGGTGTGTATGAGGATAACCTTCCAAGGGTAGCTGGGGAGAGGGTAGACGTAAGGAAAAACAAAAGATACGAGAATGAACTGGGTAGCGGGGGTGAGTGTCGGTGTTTTACCGGCTGCCCACCGAGGGGTATACCCGTGGTGGTAAGTTTAGGTGAGGAGACGCCGAGATCAGGAACTCGAAGGTGCAAGGAACACAAGATTTAGACAAATTTGGGCTGCGATGTGCGTAATACCCTATGTCCTGTATGGTGGTTTGTATTGCCTTGGGTGTCGATGTTGTGTTTTGAGGGGGTCCCTATCCCCCCTTGTATATCCGGAAGGACAGGGTTATATGAATCCTAGTCCAATACTAGCCAAGGAATCGTACTCGAGTACAACTCGAGTAGTTTCCTTATGTACCAACTAGACCTACTCTCACACGAGTAGAAAACAACATAAATAAGAGATAAGACAAGCCTTATCTCCTAATCCTGTTTAAACTACGTTATGTACATAGTCCCGTAGCCCCGGGTCTGACAAGCCCCCGAGCTCTTCGTAGCTGAGTACTGCAGGCTTCTCGAGTACTTTTCGAAGCAGTCTTCAGCTTCTTTTGAAGCTCCGTCCTAAAGTTCTTCTTCGAGTACTTTCTTGGCTGCATCGAAGCTATGAGGTGCTCATGCCCGGAATTACTTCTTTGGTATGGTGTGCGATTGAAAAATCGCACTCCATATGGAGTAGCCCCCGAGCCTTAGGTTGAATCGGAGAATCAGGCTGAGGGTCACATTAGTCTTGAATCTTCCTTACTTACTTTTCAAATAAATTCGAAAAAATAAGTAGTCGATGCCACGTATCCCGCAGCCCCCGAGCCTTGAATCCAAATCTCTCAGGTTTGGAAATAAGGATCCAAAGGTCGTGGCATGCAGTAAAAAAATATTCCCGTGATAAATAATTAGTGTGATGGTACGAATGATGGAAGTTAGATCTGAAATTTGAAAAACCCCTTTTTTCGGGACAATCAACCCTGAAAAAATGATTAATCAAATATTTTATCTAAACAATCCACCAAACGACCCCTCATCTTCAGAATATTCCCTGAAACGACTCTTCAACTTCGAAACAATAAAACTATATCCGGCAGCTGGTTATTTAACCCCCTGGTAACGCTAAGTAAAATCTGTGCTTCCAATCTGCAATCCACCAAGAAGTTTCCGAACCCCCACTCAAATCCACGCTCCACATTCACCCCCTTGGAGAGCCCCAACCTAGCCAAATCTCTCCGCTCCTTTCTCCGCAGCCCCCGAGCAACTCGTGGCGAGCAGAGCTAGAAAATGGCGCCCAAGAGATCCAACGAGAAGGATGGGAAGGGCAAGGAGTCGCAGCCGCCGCCAGGGAGTGGACTCACTGTAAGTGCTCCAACAATGATCTCATGAAACTTGTTTCCGAGGGTTTGCTCCAAGAAAAAAGTCTTGTCAACTGGCACCCCTCTTTTCGCGAACCTCTTCCCATGGAAAATGTAGACGAAATCGTCAGATTTTACCATTTTGCTGAACGGGGTTTGGCCCTCCCCTCTTGCTCTTTCTTCCGAGGCCTTCTTTATTTCTACGGGCTTGAGCTCCATCACCTCAACCTGAATTCCATTTTCCACATTGCCATCTTCATCCATTTCTGTGAAGCTTTCCTTGGAATTGAACCCCAATGGGATCTTTTCCGCTTCCTTTTCCGAGTAAAGCCACAACCCACTTCCAAAAATCCATCCATCATAGTGGGCGCCGGCATCCAGCTTAGACAATAAGCCGGTGATAGGTACATTTCCTACAAATTCCCCTCTAATATTCCTGGATGGAAGAACCATTGATTCTACATCGGAAACCATGCCCCCCAGCTCCCTGAGAAATCTAGAAAACCCCCTATCGTAAGGCCAGAGTGGAACATCGAACTCTCCAGAGGAGACCTGGACCAAGTCGACGAGTTGCTAGCCATCATAGCAGCTCACAAAGAAATAGGAGTGACCGGAGCGTCTGTGATGTTGTCCTTCTTCAAACGCCGGATCCAGCCAATCCAACAACGCCACACACTAGGCTTCGAGTACATAGGCACTGAAGATCCCTCTCGGATGTGCGTAGAGGAATTGACTGACGACGCCGCACTCATCCGGGTCAAGCGAGTGCTGCTGGACGTGGACGCAGTTCCCTACATCCCGCAGTTGTTTTCGGCGCAAAATCCTCCGAAACCGGTAAGTATTCGACTACTTATTTTAAAACGTGTTCTGTTGTTCTGCCACTGCTAACTAAAAATCTTCTGCCTACACACAGAGTTGTACCGGAGCTATCCACCACAACCCGACATCCCCCGGCCAGACCACCTTCTTCCCAGCGCCACGGCAGAAGCAAAGAGGGCTCAAGCATCTAAAGCTCAACAAAGTGACGAAACAACAGAAAGCGAGAGCCCCCTGGCAGAAAGGGAAACTGAAGGGAAGGCGAGAAGGAACAACTCCCCCGAACCATCCGTGGAGTTGACCGAAACTCTACCTTTGGTCCCGCAGGGTCGTCGGGTTGTGCGCAAATGGAAAGCACATGTAGTCGAATCCTCCAGGTATGAAGTTGCTGCCTTGTTAAATTGTCAAATATCAGAATTGTTGCATGCTAACACTATCTTTCTTGCAGTCCTTTTGCTTCTTCTCCTGACCCCAAGCGCCAAGAGGTGGCCGAGACCGGACTTGCTGGGAATGATGTTCTAGCAGATGAAGCCGCAGAAACTGCTGGGATTGACCCGTCAACTACTTCCGCAGGAGTGGTAACCATTGCCGTGGCGGGCACCGTGCACCCCACCTCTCTGAAATGAGGTGCCTTGCCAATCTTGAGCAGTTCACGGATCTCCTGCAGCTTCTTATCATCTTTCTGATGCTGCCTAATCTCCGCCTCTAGAGTGGGTTCTGCCTCGAATGATGCACTCGAGGTGTGATGCAAGAAACCCAGACTCAACTGCTCAAATTCCTCACATAACTCCTGAGGCATCTGAAAAGCCACGGCCATGTTAACATAGCTCTTCCTGCTCAGAGCATCTACTACAATATTGGCCTTGCCCGAATGATAGTGAATCTCCAGGTCATAATCCTTGACCAACTCTAGCCATCTTCTCTGCCGCATGTTCAGCTCATTCTGAGTAAAAATATACTTGAGGCTCTTGTGATCAGTGTAAATATCACACCTCTGCCCAAACAAGTAATGCCTCCATATCTTCAGAGCATGCACAACTGCGGCTAACTCCAGATCATGAGTGGGATAATTCAGCTCGTGCCAGCGCAACTGCCGCGAAGCATAAGCTATCACTCTGCCTTCCTGCATCAGAACGCAACCAAGACCATCTCTCGAAGCATCACAATATACTGTGAACATCTTGCTCTGGTCTGGCAGAGTAAGGACTGGTGCCGTAGTCAACCTCTTCTTCAGCTCCTCGAAGGCCTTCTGACGCTCATCAGTCCAAGAGAAATCCACACCCTTCTCTAGCAAGGAAGACAAAGGCTTTGCAATCTTAGAGAAATTCTCAATGAACCTCCGATAATATCCTGCTAAGCCCAGAAAAGAGCGGACTTCCTTCACCGTCTGTGGCACAACCCAGTCAAGCACATCCTTCACCTTTCCGGGGTCCACAGCAATACCTCCCTTGGAGATGACATGACCAAGGAACGGAACCTCATCAATCCAGAATTCGCACTTGCTGAGCTTGGCATACAGCTTGTGCTCTCTGAGTCTTTGCAACACAAGCCTCAGATGCTTCTCATGCTCTGCCTCTGACTTGGAATATATTAGGATATCATCAATGAATATCACCACAAAGGTGTCCAGATAATCCATGAAAACCTTGTTCATCAGATGCATGAAGAAAGCCGGAGCATTGGTCAAGCCAAAGGACATGACCGTATACTCGTATAGCCCATACTTGCAGGTGAATGCCGTCTTCGGAATATCCTCGGAATGAATCTTCAGCTGGTGATAACACGAACGCAGATCAATCTTCGAGAATACACAAGCACCCTGAAGCAGATCAAAAAGATCCTCGATGCGAGGCAATGGATGCTTGTTCTTGATGGTGACTGCATTCAGATCCCGATAATCGACGCACATTCTCTTCGCGCCATCCTTCTTCTCTACAAGCAATACAGGAAAAGCCCAAGGAGAGAAACTACGACGGATATAACCCTTGGCTAGCAACTCATCGACAGTCTTCTTAACTTCTTCATGCTCAACGGGTGCCATACGATAGGGCCGCTTAGCAATAGGAGCTGTGCCAGGCAAGAGATCAATAAAAAACTCAATGTCGCGATCAGGCGGCATACCTGGCAAATCATCCGGAAAGACATCCGGGAATTCAGACACCACGCGAATACCTTCCGTGGGTCTAGCCTCCATCTAACAAAGAAGTCCAGAAGGCTCCAAAGCACTGACTGTGACCTCCTGTCCATCTGGTGCTAACAAGTGGACAGTCCTCTGAGCACAGTCAATCTTGACACCCCATCTAACAAGGGTCTCCATTTCCAAGATCACATGGATACCCTTGGTGTCTAGCACCATCAGATTAGCACTGAACTCTACCCCCCTTATGACAACACTGACCCTGGGACAGAAGATATGAGACCTCAACTGCCCTCCCGTTGAAGATACTAACATGCCCCTCTTCAATGTGCTAGTATGAATGCCATGATGCTCAACAAAAGACTGAGTAATGAAGGAATGCGTAGCACCAGTATCAAAAAGCACTGCAGCAGGGTGAGTATTCACCATGAACGTACCAATAATCACGTTGGAAGCCTCGGCCGCTGACTCGGCCGTCACGTGGTTCACCCTGCCCTGGGCTGGCGCCTTGGGCTGAGCTGGGCGCCCCTGCTGTCCAGACTGCGCCTTCCGAGGACAGACGTTGGCGTAGTGTCCCGGCTCGCCACAGTGAAAGCACGCTCGTGGGAGTGCTGGAGCCTGCTGCCCGGCAGGAGGAGTAGGCACTCCCTGCCGCGGAGCTGGTGGAGCCGGTGGAGCAGAGCGTGCCGGGGGCGCTGGAAGCCTCTGGCCCTGTCCCGCCTGCTGCTGCTGCTGAGGACGAGGCGTGTACTGCTGCTGGTGCTGCTGGTACTGCTGGATCTGCCTCTGGTGGTGGTGCTGCTGCTGCGGGTACTGGTACCGAGGCCGGGTGTTGCTGCCAGACGCAGTAGGAACCATCTTCCTCTTCTTGTCCTCAATCTCCCGGCGCTTGCGCTCGGTGTTGAGGGAAGCGTCAACCAGCTGGTTGAAGTTGTCGAAGCGGTGGTTCATGAGCGCGTACTCCAGGTGGTCATCGAGTCCCTCCCTGAAGCGCTCCTGCTTATCGCCATCATGGGCGACCTCAGCGGGGGCGTAGCGAGCGAGCTGGAGGAAATGGTCACGGTACTCGGTCACCGTCATAGCTCCCTGAAACGATAATCACCGGAAAAAGGAGAATGGAAATTACTCAGCATTTCCAATTCCACGAAGATAAACAAGGGTGGGCTTGAGCTCAAATAGGAATTGCGGAAAGATTTTACTCTAATTTACCTGCTTAAGGGCAAGGAACTCCTTGTGCTTCATCTTCATCACTCCAGCAGGAATGTGGTGGTTCCTGAAACGCTCCCGGAACTGGACCCAAGTGAGGGCGTCACGGTCCCGAGCTGGGTAGGACTCCCACCAATCAAGAGCTGAGCCTCGCAGCTGCCCTGCTGTGTACGGATCCTGCTCCCTGTGGTCGCACTGAGCGACATCCAACTTGCACCCCACTGAACGAAGCCAGTCGTCAGCCTGGAGTGGATCGGCCGCATGAGAGAACGACGGCGGGTGACCCCTCAGAAAGTCCGCGCGCCTGTCGCGGGGCTGCTGCGGTGGAGGAGGTGGCGGCTGGGCGTGGATCTGCTGCAGCGTCTGAACAGTGTTGTTCAGAGTGGCCATCATCTACATCTGGAGCTGGAAGAACTAGTCCAGAGTCAGAGGTGGAGGCATCGGCAGCGGTTGGTCGGTACTCTGGTTGTTCTGCCCCTGCTGGCCAGAACCGGTGCCGGTGCTCCTGGTGTTCACCATCTGTTTGCAGCATAGTGAAATTCATAAGAGATAGATACTGTACAACTTCCGGAAAGAAAGCTTCGACAGGATAAAATAGAGAGAAAAGAATGTACGGTTTTACCCCCAACGTTCTAACTCAATTTCGATTATTTAATTCAGGTTTGAATTAAAATCATTTTGCATGAACAAGCTTAACTTCTAAACTATGCAATCAACCAAAAATCCAAATCAAACATTTTGCACAATCACAAACATTCAATATTCAAACGTTAGCCGAGTTTATCACTCCACTCGACTAAAACAAACAGGTGCTCTAGCGTATTTTTTTTTTGCAAAGGCATCCTAGACTTATGAGGACAGTCAGAAAATTGCAGGGCACGTCTACTGAAAATATCAGACCAATTATCGGAAATACAGAGAAGATTAGCAAAATCGAGGTTTAGAGCTCAAGGAATAGGAGCAGAAATGAATGTTTGAGTTTTGCGGAAGCAGAGCAAGCGGAAGGAAATCCCTAACCTCGACCATCCCCATCTAGGCTTCGTCCTACAGTCGACACGGCTCTGATACCAATTCTGTCACACCTGATTTATAGGAACATAAATCGAGCAATCATACATGCGCCAGGATCAAGTCACGCATATATACAACTGAATCATCAAGATATCACAACACGTATCTCGGATAAATGCGTATAAATTATAAATGAATATCTTTATTACAACTTAATCAAGAATCAGTTCAAGGAATGCGGAAGCGTAAAATAAATACATGCAGGGTAGGGCACCATAGGGACGTCAACTAGGAGACAACGCCTAGAAATCGTCGAGTCCGCTGATGTAGTTCTCCACGTCGCCTGGTACTGAGCAGCAGTCGAAGATATCCCCGAAAGAACAGAAGAGTAGAGAAGGCAAGTGTGAGTACACAACTTGTACTCAACAAGTATAACACGGATTATGAGGCTCTAAGGTTAGCTGACTCAACTGCATTAGCTTTTAATCTTTGCAAATTTTATTAAAGCTAATTACTACAAGTGGATGAATTACCGTAACCCAAGTTGCATAATAATTAATCAAGATTTAACATGAGACTACTGAAAACCAAGCCAAACCACCAAAGTACAGCCCCACTAATCAGACGGAGGTTCTGGGCCGCTCATGACCGTGAGCACGGCTAGTATACCAGTTTTACACTCTCGAGAGGTTGCACAACTTTACCCACAAGTCGTGAGCTATGCTAGTTGTTCATCACACTTCCTTAGGTGAGATGGCTAGCAAGCACACTACGAGACCGTTACAAAGGATCATGTTGGTAAGGTGTAACCGCTAAGGATTCTGGATCAGCAACGATGGGGCCCACCTCCGAGGGTACAAACACACAGCACAGACCAAGCCGGAGGAGCAGGGACCATTGAAGCCTACCACCCCTCTTGCCCACGCAGGTAAGTTACTCCCAAACCAACATGACCTAATTAGTAAGTCAAGACCCGTCCCATTCCAGTCTTGTGGTTGCGCGGTTGTCCCAGGTTGTCGCTCTATGAACCGGTCCTTATGGGGAGTGGCCAACCAAGCACTAAGCACCGTGCTGGCCCCCTAAACCATGTTTCTAACAAAAACACCTTTTATTGAGACGTGAGCCGCTCAAGCACACAACACAGAGGGCCACTCTCAGAATTAAGTTGCATATACCATTAATCAAATTTAATTAAAAGGACCATAATGTGTGAGAGCGCAACACCTAGCACAACTAACCAAAATACAACCCAAGGTATTTATAATAAGGATAAAAGGTGGCTAGGAAGTCCTTATAGGCATACAGAATTAAAATGCAGTATGAAATTGTATTTAAAAGTTATAGGATGCTCATGTTATACTTGCCTTCCTTGAAGGTCTCCTGCTGCTGCTCAAACTGCTCTGCAGAAAGTAGCTCCTGGTACTCGTCCAAAGGCTCAGCGTCTACTCACGATCGCAACACCCAAAACATGGTCCAGCACATGCACATACATGCAAATAAAGACAAAAGATGAGAAACAGTACAACATTACATAAAAACAGCACACAAAACTATGATAGAACTGTCCTACGGGTTATAACGATCGCGTGAGCGCAAAAACCACCTAAAACGGAGCTAAGACGCGAAATCTAGAGCTAAAACAGGGTCCAGGGACCTTTCTGTAAGAAAACAGGAGGTTCTAAGGGGTTATGGGCGAAAACTGGGGACCTAAATGTAATTAAAGGCTAGATCTGGGGTCTAACCCGCAAAAACACCGGGGATGGATGGCGGATTCTTCTAAAGAAACCAGGGGTCTAAACACTAAAAACTGGGCTGATCTACCAATACTTCTGAACGGCATAGGACTGCGGGTTGATTCCAGGAGAGTCCAGGGACTCTTTAGCAAAATGACCAGGCTGAACCGGTATGTTCTAATCAGGACCGTTGGATTGGGATCTGGCGGTACGGATCAAAGGGGATGGGGGTTGGGGGTCCGGGCGGCGGCGATTGCTCGCCGGAGACCACTCCTGTGGCGGCAGCTCCCCGGAGATGGCCGATCTTGGCCGTCCGGGCCGCATTTTGGACGAGATCAGGCCCTAGAGGAAGCTCGCGGCGTGCGTAACACATCTGGGCGGTTGGCACGGGTCTACAGCGGCTGAGACGGTACGCTCGGCGGTGGAGGCGGGTCGGTGCGGCGACGCTGGTCGGTGCGCACGCGTTCGGGCTGCTCGGGCTCGGAGCGTTTGCGAACAGGTACTGAGTGCGTGCATGGTGCTAAGCAAGCCGGAAACAGGGCATGCCCGATGGTGTAGGGGGCTCGCCACGGCGGCCTGCGGTTCGGCACGGCGGCGGTCACTGGTGAGCAGCGGTCCGGTCATTGCGGGGAGCTAGGGACCACAACAACTAGCGCAAAAAGATCCTAGGGATGATGGGATGCTCACCGGGGCTGGAATTGGCCGGAGGCAAGGCGAAGCTGCCGGACCACCACGGAACAGAGGCGGCTCCGCTGAGCTTCAATGCGTGGCGGCGGCGGCTAGGGTTCGCGGCGCTTCGGTGGGCTGGGGTTCAGAGGCGTGTGCTGGGGCCAATTAAGGGCCGGAGCGGGAGCTGGGCGTGCGTGCCCGGGCTGGCGTGGAAATCACGGCGCTGACCGTGGCGTGCGGAGGAAGCTGATCGAGCACAACGGCGGGCCCTGGTTGGTAGAGAGGGAAAGGGAGATAGGAGGCGCTCTGTTAGCTTTGGGCGGGGCAAGCGCTCAGCCCAGGAGATGGGGAGAGCGGGGAGGAGCGAGCGCACGTGGGCCGGGCCGGCTGAGCGCGAGAGAAAAGGAAAGGGAGAGGGGGAGAATGGACCCGCGCGAGGGAGGGCCGGCCCAAGGGGAGAAGGGAGCAGGCCGGGCTGCCTGGGCTGGGATCTGAGTTTGCTCTTTTATTTCCTTCTCTTTTCCTTTTCTACTCCTTTTGAAACTCAAATCTATTTGGATGTCAAAGGAACTTTTGAATTCAAACCTTGTGCACTTATTCCAATAAAACATATGCACCAGCATGAATGCACAAACATGTTGTTCCTAAAATAAATTTTTAATTACTTGTGATATAAAATTAATTTAAAAGCAAGGTAATTTAAGGAAAACCTTAGAAATTTTATTTAAGCCAAAATAAATTCATTAAAATTTAGGAAAATTACATTAGGTGTTACACCCATGGCCCCCTAAAGCTCCCCAACCTCCCCACACTGCCCCTCCCTCGCTGGAGCGCCATCGAGTCAAGCCGCCGGCTGCCGGCCAGCACTGCACCGCCGCGGATGACCTTCCTCGCCGAATTTTGGCCAGAAACTGTGGCAGAACCGCTCGAATTATTCCGGCTCAAGTGCGCTATTGATCGCCGTACAACTGCAATCAGCTTAACGCACTTCAAACGGAACAATCCTTTGGTCTGTCGGGTCTCCGCCCGATTCAACCACGGTTCAGCAGGATCGAAGCAGGTTTACCTCGCACGATGGCGAGTTCACATCACAGAATAGCTCATCAACTTTAATTTACAGCCATATATATACATTATTACAAAACGAGTTCAAAGAGAAGTAAATTTATACAACCATGTTCAAACTGACAAGCGTAACAGCTTGTCTAAACTCACAGCGGAAGAAAAAGTTTTACGCGACTACACACGTCGCGAAGGCGAACGCCAAGCTTAGCCCAGGGCTTGGTGTCACTCCGGAGGGTCAGTGCCGGCCGGGGATGGGTCCCACTCCACGGACCAGCCAAAAGGAACGGACGTTGGCCACACAAGGTTGTCCGTGGGATTCTCGTAGGTTATACCTAAAACAGATATTGGCAAGGCTGAGTATTCTAATACTCAGCAAGGCTTACCCGGGGCTGGGTATACTTAGACCATAACTAGACTCATGAAGGCATTGCAAAGGCTCTGGGTTTATTTTCAGCTGAAAAGTAACAAAGAGTATGAACTATTTTCACGTTTTAGCTTTCATTTTCTAGTTGAGTATTTATTCTAGATTAGCACCTACACTAAGCAAGCAAGGTAGTGATTATCATCCATCAAGATTATCCATCATTAGTTCCACTTTTTACTCAATGTGGTAAAAGGGATAAGCAATCTCAATCCTCGTGAGAGGCGGACGATTCGAATCGAATTTAACCTTGCAAGGTAAACCTAACACACACGCTTGGAAGATCCAACGATCGTTCCGAAGCAACCGTTTGCCTTTCATTCCCGATCGTGGATCAGGTCCACCACAAGCGACTGCAGGACCGTACGCACACCCAATGTGTGCAGGACATACGTCTGTAGCGCGACTACAAAACCCGTATTCCTGTCTGCCTTGCAGAACGTACTCCCACACGTCGGTGCGTGTGAACGTAACATAAAATCGAGTGGTGGGAGGTATGTCCACTTGCCGGGCCGATTGGTTACTAGGCTTACCACTTACCATATTTCGCGGCATGTGGCTAGTACTTTCAAAAACTTAGCCACCACTACCACACATTCCGACCTTAAGACTTTTATCAAAACAGACAGGGTAAAACCTCAGGTCATGATACAACACATGACCCTGTCCGTCATCCTTATAGTGGTTGCAGAAATGTAAACATGCAATTCCTATATCGCGCGAGTGACAGGAAATCACCCGACTTCTACCGGTCCTATTAGCGGAGCATCTATCCGATAAGGACTCGGGAGCATTACATTGGATTCCTAGGATTTATGCATCTAGAGTTTCACTTCAATTCCTAGACTTAATGCAAGATATAATATAGATAGATATAGATTGCAGTGTAAATAAAATAGTGGGATATGTCCGGGGCTTGCCTTCTGGAGTGGGGGTGGGGGCAGGAGAGTCAGAAGCTTCCGAACTCGGGTTCGGGGCTTGAGTTAGTCCTTCGATGACTTGCCTTGGTCTTGTCCTAAGACCAGTTCGTAATCCCCGTCGTCGAGTGTCGTAGATTCTATATGAGATGCAATAAATTAAATAAGGTGAAATTTAAATTTAGAATTTCACATTTCAAATATTATAACTCATCAAGTTAACACACAAACATACATAAAATAAAGAGGTTTTAGATTTAAACACTATTTATATAGATATGGTAGAGTTTATTGTAATACAAATTAAATATTTGTATTAAATTTGAAATGAACTAAAGTTTGAATTCAAAACTCTAAATAAAAGATTATAGAAATTTGATTATACATTAAACATTATAAAGTATCACATTAGTGGATGATGAAAAATTCCAATTAGAGAAGGCTATACATTAGGTGTCTTTTAAATTTGAAAAATTTCAAAATAAAAGAGGTTAAGTTAAATCAAAATTAAGTTTGTAACTTGCACAAAGTTATTTAGAGTTCATAGAACCTTTATGCCAAACTGCATAAGGAACCAAACATGAAATGACAATGTCAAGTGTACATTACCCCCTTAATCTTAGATTTAAAATACAGGTAGAAATATTTTGTTTCAAACTAAACTCTATTAACAAAAGTCATAGAGTTTGAAATCTATTTTCTAATAAAACTGGTTTTGCTATTTTTGGATTTTTCTGTGAATTGTTATGGATTTTACAAAGCAGCAAACACACACACATGAAATAATAGACACACTAAGGGGGGGTTTTGAATATTTGCACTGGGGTCCCTGAAAGAAGGTTTCTTCTCACAAACAGGCCCTTGCCAGGTCTCGACACGGTTGGAGGCTCGGCCTCCGGTGTGTTCCCACCAGCGGCGAGGTCGCCGGCGGTGAGGAGCCGGTCAAGCACGACCATTAGGGGGTGAGGAACACAAAGGGCCAGGAAGAACTCCACTGGTAGAAAGAAATTCCCACCGACGGCGAGAAGAGGCGGCGGCCGTGTCGGCACGACGCCGTTCCCGGCGAACGGCCGGCGAACATGGAGACTTAAAGCACGCACGAGCAACACGGGAGCACGGGGAAACTAATTCCATACGTGGCTTGGTCGGAGAGGCGGCGAGACGGGCTGTCGACGGTAGAGCCGAGCTCGGCGGCGCCAATGGAGGGGCGGCTCGGGGTGGAGCAAATCCGGCGGGAGAAGGGGTCGGGGCTGGACTGGATCAGGATGTAGGGCAAGGGGAGGAGGTGGGGAGACTCTGGGTTAGCGGGATTTGGGCGAGGTGGAGTGTTTGCGGCGTATGCCGGTGAGGAGTGCGGGCGGCTCCGGTGACGCAGGGAAGAAGAAAGGGGAAAAGCAGGCGAGGGCTGGGGTTTGGCAAGCGAACAAGCGAAGGAAAACAAAGCAATGTGGAGTTGCTGATCTCACTGAGTAGACGAGAGGGAAGGATAAGGCAAGCCGGTGGAAAATTGCGGCGGCGGCAGGCACTCCGGCGTGCAGTGCTGGCAGTCGGGGGAGAACGTGGCGCTCGGGTGGGGCGCCAGCAGCAGAGGGCTAGGGCGGTGAGGAGCAGGGAAGCAACGCGTGGACGGGGAGGCACAGGAGATGGCCGGCGGTGAGCCAGAGCAGCGTATTATTCCGGCGGCAGAGGAACCAGGGGAGGCAGAGTAGGGGGAGCAGAGGCGCCAGGAGGAAGGAAGGGGATGAACTGATTTGTGGACTGATCTGTAAATTCAAAGAAAGGTAGGGACCTTACTGTAAAGGACTTGCAACTTTTAAACCAGTGCTCAAATGAAGATGGTCCAAAAAGCAAAAGTGCATGGTTTTTCAAACTCTACAACTTCTCTTTAAGGTTCATCTGCATTTGAGCAATAGTTTTGGAAATTAAATAGACTTAGTAAAAATTTCACATTTTATGTAAATCCTATGGGTAAAATTACTTTTACATGTATACCCAAGGGTAATTTCACATATTTTTGCAATTTAACCACAGATATCACTTTTTGCAAAATAACCCTCAAGTTTTTAAACTTTTCCCTCTACTTCTATCTATTTTGCATAAAAGGACCTCTAGTTAAATTTAATTACATAAACATCACTTTTTCCACAACATTGCACATATTAAACACACATTTTGTCATACTTTGGACATAAAAACATATAAAAAATCTAAGGTATGACCAAACTAATTACCTGAGTGTCACAGAAACAACCCAGCTCCGGCCAGGGGCAACATTGCAAATCCCCAAATCTTTCTAGGGCCTTTAGTGCCAAACCTCAAGGACCTGTTCATAAGAGAAAAGCTGAGTTATTGTTGTTTGAATCTACAATTGTAAATTTGATCTAAAATTGTGGAAAAAATTTGAAAAATCCAAACTAGAATGCTTTGGGTTCCCTGTAACTATATCTACAACTTTAATTGCATGCAAACTTTAAAATTTGGAATGGTTTCTGAACCAGCTTAAATATTAGATTTATGAGCTTTTGAATGTAACTCATGCTCTAGTCTAGTACGATACTTGATTTTTGGGCAGTAGGCTAGTATGTAAATCTTGAGACCTGTGTAAATATTTCAAGGCAATCTAAGGTCTCTAGATATAGATTTTGATTTAATCTTGATCTAAGATCTAGATTGCTAGATGTGTTCATCCATGATGTTGTACTGTAGATCTGAATGTGAAACTTTTACAGTAGTGTCTATTTGTTACAAGAATGATATGGTAAAATTTTGAGGCACATTGCTACTGTTTATCGTGCTCTTTGATTTTGATCATGTATAGGAGCATTAAACCAAGATACATAGTTTTAAATTAAGATATTTTTACCAGAGGACACATGTGAGTAGTAGATCATGCTAGTGAAATTTAAAGTACAGAAACTCAGTAGATCTACTGATAAGGATGAATCTTTAATAGTGTTGATATATTTTGCTCTATTTTCTATGCTCCGTAACTTGCACAATAAAATCTGAAAAAATATTCAAAGTAGACTCACCATAAGTTTATAAGCACTCAGTAAAAATTTGAGAACCAGTGCTAGCACAGTTTGTTCTGTATAAATGAATCTAAGTCCTAGCAGTACCATACTATTTTATTTTTCATGATAAATCTACTGCACAAAAAGAGCTGAAATGTTTACTATAACTTGGTCACTAGGAGAGGTATTGTGTGTAAATATATCAATGTTAGAAACTTCACTTAGCTTCAGTAATAAAAATCACATTGTCACATTGGATTATTCTTGAAAATATGAAATAATGCAAGTAGTAAAATAAGAAGACCCCACTTGCTTGATGAGTTTAGTAAAATTTGACTACTACTCACTTATTGATTGCCCAAGTAAACTTATTAAAGTTCTTTCATAAATGTAACTTGAGTTTTGTTGAATTACAACTTTATAGTGAAAGTAACGTTATCTCTTTCCACCATAAACTCATCCATATGCATCTCATGTAGATGGTACCGCTCTTGCTGACGGACCGTACAAGTTGATGCCCAAGTCTGAGAGTGAGCAGCGCGAAGCTCAAGTTAATCGAACTGAAGTAGTTGAAGACCCAAACCAAAGTTCGGAAGAGGCCAAGGCTAGCTTTACTTAGGAAGGCAAGCCCTAGAGTATAGCCCCTATTTCTAAACTTATGCAACTTTTATTTACGTATGGTATTGTGCATTAAGTTTGTAGAAGTTGATTGAGACCCTAGATGCATGATCCTAGGTACCTATGATATGAACACTAGTCTGTGTCGGTCGCTAGATTGCCATGCTAATAGGACTCCGGTAAAAGTCAAGTGATTTCCTATCACTCGCGAGATATAGGAGTTGTTTGTTTACTTATGTTGGAATCGTAAGATCGATGAATGGGGCTATGTTACGATATTCCTGCTGATGATTGAGGCTCCATCTGTTTAGC
Source organism: Panicum hallii (assembly GCF_002211085.1). Classification (NCBI taxonomy): domain Eukaryota; kingdom Viridiplantae; phylum Streptophyta; class Magnoliopsida; order Poales; family Poaceae; genus Panicum; species Panicum hallii. The sequence goes on along the minus strand of NC_038046.1, from coordinate 44,017,317 downwards.
AAAAATGCAACGATCGTAGTGTGTGGTAGTGGTGGTTAAGTTTTTGAACGTACTAACCACATGCCGAGAATACCATCAAGTACCTGATTGGACCGGCAAGTGGAATTACCTCACCCTCTTGATTTTGTTCCCATGGGCACATGGTGAGTGCAAGAGCAGCCACATCCCAGCTTCATTCCATGGTTCCTGGACCTCTGTACTCGAGGGGGATGGCCCTAATCCACAACCCAGGAAGAAAGGGGAAAAGTTGTATGGATGACTCGTCCGGGCCCATGCGTGTGTTTAGATTTCCCCTTGCAAGGTTAAGAAATTTGATTCAAATCATCCATTTTTCACGGCCATTGAGACTGCTTAACCCTTTTACCATATAGAGTAAGAAGTGGAACAATGATGATGGTGATAAATATCGTTGGCTGCTTAAATTAATTCTTTCCACCATGTGTGAGGTTGGATAGTTGCTCATCTAGAATGGTTAATGAACTAGAATTTGATGCTAAAACTTGAAAGCAAGGACTCACTCTTAGTTTCTTTTTGGAAAACAAACCCCTTAAGCCAAAAGCCTTACATGTCTAGGAGTCAGCTAACTATATTCCACTAGTTGGGTAAGCCTTGCTAAGTATTAGTATACTCAGCCTTGCTTGTGGCTTTATTTTTAGGTGAGACCTTTGAGGACATGGTTGCTAGTTGGACTTGGCCGTGTACTCTTCCTTCTGGTTGGTCGGTGGAATGGGATGTGTCCCCGGCCAATGATGATCGTGCTGAATGATGTCATGTTGGCTTTATCATGATATCTTGTATCGTCGTTAGAACTTCTGCTTATTTTTTCGCTGCACTGTTGAACTCTGAAAGTACTTGTTTATGAATTTGAACTTGAATTGTAAAAATAATTACTATTGAACTCTGTGATGTAAAATTTGTGGATTGTTGTAATCTCTGGGCACACCTTCATGTGGGTTGTATGTATGCATTGTTTCGATCAAAATTCTAGTGGTTGCATCGGGATGTTACCTGACAAATTGTTGTTTTACTCCGTTTTAAGTGTACGTTATCTCGGATTGCCTCTAGGGTGATGGTTAGCGCTCTTGAGCCGGATTAATTCAGGCGGTTCTGCCACACGAAGGACAGTGACGACAACATCCACACCAAAACTTGGAACATTGAGTAGTTATGACGCTTCTTCACCTAAATTCAATCCTTTCATACGCTTTTATTCGAATGACAACTCCTACAGTGCCCCAGCCCGAGCACTCTCGGCCCAGGTCACTCGGGGGCCCCATGGGGGTACACCGCCACGCGCACCATTACCCCCTCTTTCTTCTAAAAACTCACGTATAGAAAAGCAACCTCTTTTCGCCTAAACGAAAGGGCAACCCGTTCCTCTAGCTCTATCTAAGTGATTTCTATTGGGCCACCTAACCTACCGAGCCCTCGTCACAACCTATGGAAAACTAGCAGCTGACGCCACTCAGGCCAGCCCTAGGCTACATGCTGCAACCTACAGTTAGCCAGTAGTTTCGAAAGGGAAAGTGCGAAGGCAAAAAATCATTCTAGGAAACAAAGGGGTACGGTCGGGACACACTTCCCAAACAACATTAAAACAAACATCAGCTAAAGTAACTACAAACACTTAAGGATGTTCACTCGGGGGCTCCTTTAAGCCTCTTGCACCAAGTTTCTAAAAACAAAAGCTAATCATAAAACTTTCTACTATGGCGCCTCGTCCGTGTTGGCCGACGATGCAGACAAGAGGAACCGCGTTGCAGGGTTGACTGGAGGATTTCCCTAATCAAGAGCTAGCTCAGCTGGGGCAGTGCTCAACCCGGCTTCTGTAGATTGGACGCCACCTCTGCCCCGAGTCGCTTCCCTCCCCACGCGTCGAGCCTCCTTCACCCACTCCGCGGTGGTCGTCTCTGCTATCGCCATCGCGACCAGCTCCAAGCTCTATCCGAGTTCACAGAGCTGGTCGGTGGACCACCTGGTGGCGTAGCCCCTCTCGATTGCCCCAAAGTCCAGGGTTGGGCAGTGCGACACCACTAACATCAACACCCCGAAGGTGCCGTGGAAGACTCCATTAGGGATGAGCCCCGCCACCTCACCCGGGATCTGTGAGAGGTCAGTGATAGGTGCGTTGGACCCTAGACGAGGCCTGAGCACATCCGTGACCACCGATCACGATGCGCCTCATAGCTGACTAAGATCTTCTTCGAGGACCCTATTCCTTCCCAAAGAATCTGCCAGCGCCTGTGTGTTCCGTGCCATCGATTTTTTGGCACTGGCTAGCTCAGTTCGGCGGCACGGTAAGGATCTTCCAACCTTTGTAGAGCGCGCTTTAGGAGACCGTTCCTCATTCCCAGCTCTGAACATAAATAAAGCAAAGGTTAGAAGCCACAGAACACCAAATAGAATTAAGGGGATGGGAGGAAAGAACCACTCACCGGTCGTGGCCACCTCTAAAATCTTGATCCCCTCTTCCCTCTAGGACAACATCACATCCAACTCGGTGATACGCTGTCCCCTGGACTGACCCTGCCCTTCAGCAAAGGCTTGGGCTGCTTGCTCCACTCCCAGCACCGCCTGCTCAGTGCCCAGAGCTGATTGGGACGTGGCAAGTTCCTGCTCGGCAGCAGTAGCGCGGCCACGCTTGTGTAGCACCGACGCCCAAGCAGCCTCTAATTCGTGGGTCAGCTCCATGACCCATTGCTACGCCACTGCCTCCTGCACAAGCCGAGCATGCTCCTCCTGAAGGAACCAGGATTTATTCAATGAAATCCTCTCCAAGTTCTTCAAAATAGAAGTAAAAAATGCCAAGTCAGGCTACCCACCAAAAACTAGGAAGGGACCATTAAGACTCACCAGAGCAAGACTCAATAGTTCGTCGGACATGGTCCGCCGAGCGACCTTGACCCTACGAAAGGCTTCCTCGAGCCCGGGCTCTATGGCGGTGAGCTCATCACAGTCCAACTGCCTGCTTTGCTCGAGACGATCCCAAAGTTTCACCTCCCGTTCATCGCATAGGACAAATCGAGCCTCACCCGGTTTGCTAGGGTTGAGCCACACCCACTCTCTGACCGACCTGCTCGTTGAGCCGGACGGATAGGAAACAGGGACCATTGCCTACTCCTAACTTCCCCCCAGCGCTGCCTGCTGTGCCGAGGGACCGCTTGCTTGGGCGAGGCGCTTGTCTGCCTGACCCTGAGCCTCCTCACACCCGGCGTCAGCGACCACGTTTGTGGACGCCAGCGTAACCCCTTCATCCTCTTCCAACTCAGACCACGTGGGTGAACTGTATGCTCCTCCGCTCTGGGACTCGGGGGCCACGATCTTGTTCTCCTTTCCCACAGTTAACGGGAAAGGTGCTGCCATGGTCACCTCCGCACCGGACTGTAAGCGGATCACCTCCACCACCTGTGGCCTGCCCGTTGAAACTAGTTCCCGACCACCTCCTCGAATTGGAGTGAACCATGCCAGGCTGGGTCTCCATGGCACATGCTCGACATTGTCCCCAAGGGTGATCGTCATCAAGTTGCTGCAATGAAAAGCGGAATAAACAAAAAACATCATGAAACAAGAGCCAAAACCACAAAAGCGGTACTCTTACCTCGACGCCCATCCAATCGGAGGAGGTCCAAGCTTCCCGAGCCTCCGGACGCCCGGCGTGGACCGCAAACCATGCCCCATCGCGTGGCTCAAGCCCGAGGCTGACCCTGCCGACTCCCAAGGCACGGTGCTTTGCAGGTCGCGGGGCGGGTCAGTCACGTTCATCATCATCGGGCACGCTTCCACCGGTACGCTGCCTCGACTCATCCTCACGCCGCTCCAAGGGAGATGGCATCTGCGGAGCCCCCGAATGTTTTCCACTCGGGCCTACTTCGCCCCATCCGTCGGTGCCGCATCATCCTCCGCGATGCACTTTCTCGCGTCTAGAGCGCTGGCGGACATCCTGGACCCCTCTGGGATCTCTGACCCCGCGGTGGTGAGAGGCTTTACTATGAATGAGTCGGCATCCCCTGACTCCAACTCTTCCTCCTCAGAACAGTCGCCATCATTGGAGTCGGTCCAGAGCTCCAACTCGTACTCTTCTTGGATGATGTCGCGATCCTCTCCCATCCAGAAAGGATGCACAATCTCCATCTCCTTCTCCTGCCTCCTCTTGGCCTTCTTGGCTTTCTTCTTTTTTCTAGCTAGGGAAGCCTCCACCTGTGCGGATTGCTTAGCCGCGCTCGCTGCCCCCTTAGGCAAATGCGGGCGGGATTGAGGATGACCGAATCCCTAGAAAATCGGGAGGAAGTTGCGAGCCAATCGGGCGCAAGAGTACCAACATGTAGAAGGGGAGGGGAAAAACTCACCAAATTCGGCAAGTGCCCCTTGTCAAAGGCGTCCGGACCACCAATGGTCTGCTGATTCCCCACCTTGAGGACCAACTCCACCCAAGACCACACCTCATCATCGGGCATTTCCTTCGGCGACACTCGGTCGGGATCCACGGGACCGGTGTACTCCCACATCCTGGTCATCCTCACGGCCAGAGGAACGACACGGCGGGCACGGATGGTGCTGAAGAGCTGCACCCCGTCGAGCCCCTCCTCCGTGATGCGCTTCTGCAATGCCCTCTCGAGAAATGCCACGTGCCATTCTCCGAGGACGGGGCCCCCCATGTCCAGCTATTCTGCTTCACTGGACGCGCCCCCATGAACGCCCAGAACGGCGCCTCCACTGGGTTCCTGATGTAGAACTAATATTCATGCCACCCTGGTTCAAATCCATGGGGGAGTACGCTGGGTAATCCCCCAATGAGCGAGACCTCTTTTGTAGGCCGAAGCCCCCAACCGGCGTGGGCAGAGGGTCCCCTTCACTGTTAGACCTCAACCATGGAAGAAGGCGTGGAATAGATTTGCATGCGGATCTATTCGAATTGAGGTGCTGTAGCTCCACCCCCCCACTCGTTCAGCAGGCCGAGCAGGAACAGGTGCACTGGGTGCCAGATGTCGCACTCGTGGAATGTGAGAAAGCTCATGATCTCGCCAGGATCCGGATGCGGCTCCTCGTGCTCCACCAGGGGAGCCCTCTGTCACACCCGATTTATAAGAACATAAACCGAGCAATCATATATGCGCGAGGATCAAGTCACGCATATATACAACAGATTATCAAGATATCACAACACATGTCAGGAATAACATTAATATAAATTGTAAATGAATCATAAATGAGTTATTTTATTACAACCGAATCAAGAATCGGTTCAAGAGTGCGGAAGCGTAAAAGAGATACATAAAGAGCTGGGCGCCACAGGGACGTCGACTGGGAGACAAACGCCTAGAAGTCGTCGAAGCCGCTGACGTAATCCTCCATGTTGCCGGGCACTGAGCAGCAGTAGAAGATATCCGAAAAGAACAGAGAGTAGAGAGGCAAGTGTGAGTACAAACTAGTACTCAACAAGTATAACACGAGTATGAGGCTCTAAGGTTAGCTGACTCAACTGCATTAGCTTTTAATCTTGGTAAATTTTATTAAAGCTAATTACTACAAGTGGATGAGTTACCATAACCCAAATTGCATAAGAATTAATCAATATTAATTAAGAACTACTAAGAACCATCCAAACCAAAACCACCCGGGGAATCTCCCTAACCAAAGGTTGATAACCCCACTAATCAGACGGAGGATCTGGGCCACTCATGACTGTGAGCACAGCTGATATATCAGTTTTACACTCTCGAGAGGTTGCACAACTTTACCCACAAGTCGTGAGCTACGCTAGTTGTTCATCACACTTCCTTAGGTGAGATGGCTAGCAAGCACACTACGAGACCGTTACAAAGGACACGTTGGTAAGGTGTAACCGCTAAGGATTCTGGATCAGCGACGATGGGGCCCACCTCCGGGGGTACAAGACACACAGCACAGACCAAGCCGGAGGAGCAGGGACCATTGAAGCTTACCACCCCTCTTGCCCACGCAGGTAAGTTACTCCCGAACCAACATGACCTAATTAGTAAGTCAAGACCGTCCCATTCCAGTCTTGTGGTTGCGCGGTTGTCCCAGGTTGTCGCTCTATGAACCGGTCCTTATGGAGAGTGGCCAACCAAGCACTAAGAACCGTGCTGGCCCCCTAAACCATGTTTCTAACAAAAACATCTTTTAAGGACGCACAAACCACTCAAGCACACAGCACAGAGGGTCGGCTCCAGAATTAAGTTGCATAAGACCATTAATCAAATTAATTAAAAAAAGACCAAGATTTGTTATAGCGCAGCAACCTAGCACAACTAACCAAAATGCAACCCATAGGATATATATAAGGATATAAAGGTGGCTAGGAAGTCCTTATAGGTATGCAGAATTAAAATGCAGTATGAAATTGTATTTAAAAGTGATAGGAGGTTCATGTTATACTTGCCTTCCTCGTACTCTTCCGGCTGCTGCTCGAACTGCTCGGAAAATGGCTGCTCCTGGTACTCGTCCAAAGGCTCCGCGTCTACTCACGATCATCAAACATAGTCCATACATACACACATGCACAAACAATGGCAAACTATAAGAAACAGTACACCAAGACAATGAAACAGCACATAAAACTGGCCTAGAACTATTCTACGCGTTACAACGATCGCGTGGATATAAAGAACACCTAAAACGGAGCTAAAACGCGTAAACTACGCTTAAAACAAGATCCAGGGACCTATTTGTAAGAACACTGGAGCTTCCAGGGTTTTCTGCGCGAAAACCGAGGGTCTAAATGTAAATAAACCCTAGACGCAAGGGCTAGCTGGTTAAAAAGCCTCAGGCTGGACGGCGGGTTCAAATTCCAGGAAACTCAGGGGCTTAAACGAATAAAACAGGACTAAAACATAAATACTTTTGAACTAAAGGGGTACTGCGGGTTGATTCGAGAAAACCTCAGGGGTTCTTTAGAAAGATTGCCAGGCCGAACCGATATGGGTGATGCTCGGCCGTTGGATCGCGATCAGAGGGCCCTGGTCGAAGGGGTATGCGGGTTCTATTCTGATCCGTTGATCGTGGATCGGGCGGCCAGGACAAAAGGGGAAAAGAAACAGGGGCCGGCGGCGGCTACTGCTCGCCGGAGGCGGCTTCCGCGGCGGCGTTTCGCCGGAGATGGCCGATCTCGGCCATCCGGGCTCTATTTCGGATGGGGTCAGGCCCCGGAGAACGCTCGCGACATGCGTAATCCACCTGGACAGATGGCGCGGGTCTACAGGGGTCGCAACAGCTCACGCCACGGCATGGGCGGCTCGGGTCGACAGAGCTCGCCGGCGTGCACGCGTTCCCGTGCCTACGGTGGCCTACGATCCACGACGGCTAGCGCTAGAGGTTCGGGGAGAAGATGGGGTGCTCACCAAGGTGCGGAACGGGCTGGAACGCGGCGGCGTGATGACTTCAACGGCGGACCAGCGGTGGAGGCGATCGGGGTTCGTGGGAGGAGCGGTTGCCGAGAGTCTCCAAGCTCCTGTTCACCGGAAACCAACGCGTAGGGGTCCTGTGAAGGCGTGCAGGGGGTCAGCTCGGCCCATGGTCTACCGGCGGTGAGCTAATGCCTGCGGCGGCGTGCGGCTTACCGGAACCCGAGCGGCGGAAGGGCAGCTGCAAAGACGGCGGTGGCTGGGGCTCGCGTGCTCCAGAGGGTTAGGGTCCAGGGGTGTGTTCGGGAGCTAATTAAGGGCCGGGCAGCAGCTGGTCATGCGTGCCCGCGGCAGGCGCGGAAAGCACGGCGAGGACCGTGGCGTGTGGAGGAACCGAATCGGCTCAACGGCTCTGCGCGGTACTGGCTCGGGTGGCGAAGGTTCTAGAGAGGAGGGGGAAGGCTCGGTCGCGGGCCATGGCGCGGGCTTGGGTGCGGGGCAGAGGAGGGGACCCAAGGTTCAGAGGCACGGCCGGCGGGGGAGGAAACAGAGGAGAGGGGATCGGGCGCTGGGAGGAAGGAGAAAGGGGAAGGCGCCGACAGGCGGGCCCGAGCTGGCAGCGAGAGAGAGAAGGGGGAAAGAGCGGGCGGCCGATGGGCTGAGCCGGCCGATGGGCTGGTGGGGAAAAGAGTGGGCCGACGTGGCCCATGCGGGGAAGGGGAGAGGGAGAGGGTGTGCTGGGCCTCGGGAGAGAAGGGGGGGGGAGGGAAAGGAGCCCAAGGGAGAAAAGGAGAGTGGGCCGGGCTGCCTGGTTTTATTCCTTTCCTTTTTCCTTTACTCAATCTATTCAAACAAACTATTTGAATTCAAAATACAATTTGAATTCAAACCCATAAACCCCACACAAATAAAACAATGCTGCAGCATGAATGCACAAACATTTTAATCCTATGATAAATTTTATTTACTTGCGTTATAAAATTACTTTAAATGCGAGGTAAATTAGGAAAAATGCTGGAGAATTTATTTAAGCCCAACATAAATTTATTAAAATTAGGAAAAATTACCTTAGGGTGTTACACCCTCCAATCAGCCATCGCCTTTGGCGGCAGCAATCCTTTCACCGTGAGATTCTCCAGCTGCGACTCCTCCACGATCGACGGCCTCCAGTACGACATCGCAATTGGGAAAGAGGAGTTGGAATGGCTTCTCTCTTCTCCCTCTCTCTCCCTCTACCTCCCCAGGCACGACGGGGGTGGAGAAGGGGAGGGGCAATCGCGATTGGAAAACGGGGGGGAAGAAGGCCTGCGACGGCGATTGGAATGAGACAAGCGGAAAGATAAGGAAGACGACGATCCCCGGTCCTCCCTCTTTAAAGAGAGGCACCTTGCGGAAGCCCAACCGATGGGCCACGGCGCGCGGCGTGGGGGCCCACCACAACCATGGCGTGGGCACGAAAAGTGGGGCAGCGCTCCAACTTCCCTAGTAAGTCCCCCTGGGCCACGCACCCGAACAACATTTAACAGCAGATGGGATGAACCCCTTAAACATCATCAAACTAAAAAATGATTAATTTTAGTTGCCCACTCGGGGGTACTTCAAGTCCCCTGCACACATTACTTCAACTGCAAGAGCTGCCTACGCACCATTCTGGCCCGGGTCAGCACCCCTCGTGAGGATGTCGTCGACGTCGACCTCCACGGCGATGATGGTAGCGGCTCTGGCAAACACGGTCACGAGCGCCCTCCGCTCCTGGGGGCCTGTCGCTGTAGGGAACCCAGGCTCCAGCCAGGCCAAAGCCCAGCCGGATCGAACCCGCGCCGAGGCCAGCACGCTGGCAGCCCCCCGGCGAACACCTAACGCCACCGCGTCCCTAACCTAGCGCGGCAGGGACCAGAGATGGTTGGGCAATAGGTGCCCCTCCGGCCTCACCACCCTTACCGCGTCAAGCACCGCATGGGCGAGAGCCTCATGGCGGTCTTCCAGGTTGTACAGGCAGCAGCGCAGCTCGACCGCCTCAAGATGAGAAGCGGCCGCCTCCTCCTCCAAACCTAAAACACAGAGGGTTAAGGACGCTACAACCACTTTGGAAATAAAAAATGGAAGCTCTCGCTATAAGGAACGCACCTGCTGCCCGGCGTGGACGGCTTCACGGCGGCGAGATCGGCCTCCAGCCCGCCCACCTCTCGTGTCGCGTCCGAATACCAGCCACTTGCCTCGGACGCCTCATGATCAAGGTCCCATATCTCCCTGCACCGGCTCGCGTCGAACTCGGATGAGGAGGGCGACCCCTACGACACTGACGCCGCGGCCGCAAAGGGTCCCCCAACCGCTCCATGTGCAATGATGAAGTCTTGAGGACCTATGGAGATAGCCCTGCATGAACAACCAACCGCAACCAAGGAGCGCAGTGACAGGGTGAGTAACACTTACCCCTGACGGCGCAGAGTCTCCCGAAGGGGCGGCGGAACCCGAGGCGGAGCGCTGGAGCCCTCATCTGCCGGGCGCTTCTCTCCCAGCATCTCACTAAAGGGCAAGGAAGACGGGAGGACCTTTCCTCTTCTTCTGAACGAAAAAACAAGCGCTCGCCAGTGAAAATGTTTGCCTAGGATGGTAGAGTTTTATAATGGGACCTTGGCACCATGAGGCGCATGACACCTCGGTTTCCACGGGAAGAGGAAAAGGTACGAACTGTCTCCCCTTCTGTTCAAATTAAATTGTGACAGGAAATGGCGCTAGGCACGGTTTGTGGCAGAACCAATCCGCTTGAATTATTCCAGCTCAAGTGCGCTAGTCATCACTATACAGGCGATACTAACTCAACGCACTTCAAACGGAACAACCCATTGGTCTGTCGGGTCACCGCCCGATTCAACTACGATTACACAGGATCGAGGTAGGTTTACCTCACACGAAGGCGAGTTTACAATCACACAACAGCTCACCAACTTTTAATTCACAGAAATATTAAACATTATTACAATCTGTTTCAAACTTAAAGTAAACTTATATAAACATTGTTCAATACCACAAGCTATGCAAGCTTGTTCAGAGTTACAGTGGAAGAAATTAACACGCGACTACACACGTCGCGAAAGTTGACACCACGCTCAGCCCAAAACATGGCGTCATTCCGGAGGGTCATTGCCAGCCGGGGACGGATCCCACTCCACGGACCAGCTAAACAAAACAGAGAATGGCCAGGCTGGACTATCCGTTTGGTTCTCATAGGCCATACCTGAAAGATAGACCAGCAAGACTGAATATGCTAATACTCAGCAAGACTTAACCAAGATTGGGTATACTTAGCCCGAAGCTAGACCATGGAGGATTGAGAGGTTCTGGTTTTGTTTTTGCTGAAAAGCAACAAAGAGTATGATCTAACTTTCATATTTTAGCTTTCAGATTTTAGTTTCTTTAACCATTCTAGGTAAGCACCTATACTAGACAAGCAAGATAGAGATTAGCATCCATCAAGATTATTCCAACAATAGTTACTATTCTTACTCTATGTGGCAGAAGGAGCAAGCAGTCTCAATCTCCGCGAGAAACGGATGATTCTGAATTGAGTTTCATAACCTTGCAAGGGATCCTAACTCACACGTTCAAAAACTTAACTTTCCGAACAACCGTTCCCATCATATTCCGGGTTATGGATCAGTGCCACCACAAGCGACTGTAGGACTATACGCATATCATGTGTGGGACTTACCTCTACAGCTCGACTGTATGACCGTACTCCCATCCGCTGTACGGAACATATTCCCACACGTCGGTGCATGTGTGCAACAGAAACCAATATATCGAGTGGTGGGGATAAGTCCATTCGCCGGGCAAATCAGGTAATAGGCTTACCGCGTACCATATTTACGGCATGTGGCTAGTACTTTCAAACATGTGGCAGAACCGCCTGAATTATTTCGGCTCAAGTGCGCTAGTCATCGCTGTCCAGCCAATACTAACTCAACGGACTTCAAATGGAACAATCCATTGGTCTGTCGGGTCTCCGCCCGATACAACCACGGCTCAACAGGACCGAAGCAGGTTTACCTCACACGAAGGCAAGTTTACAATTACAGCACAGCTCATCAACTTTTAAGTTACAGAAACGCAAATATTATTACAAACCTTTTTCAAACACAATGTAAATTTATACAAACAATATTTAACACGACAAAGCTACACAGCTTGTCTAGGTTCTCAGCGGAAGGAAAATAAATTCACGACTACACACGTCGCGAATGTTGACACCATGCTCAGCCCAAGGCCTGGTGTCACTCAGGAGGGTCACTGCCAGCTGGGGACGGATCCCACTCCACGGACCAGCCATACGGAACAGAAGTTGGCCATGCAGAGCTATCCGTGGGGTTCTCGAAGGTCATACCTGAAAAGTTTACTGGCAAGACTGAGTATACTAATACTCAGCAAGACTTACCCGCTTCATGGTATACTTAGCCAGGTAATTAGACTCATGAAGGCATGGCAAAGGTTCTGGGTTTATTTTTAGCTGAAAAGCAACAAAGAGTATGATCTATTTTCAAATTTTAGCTTTCAAATTTTAGTTGATTATCCATTCTAGGTGAGCACCTACACTAAGCAAGCAAGGTTGAGATTAGCTTGCATCAAGATAATTCCGTTAATAGTTACACTTCTTACTCTATGTGGCAGAAGGAATAAGCAGTCTCAATTTCCGCGAGAGACGGACGATTCTGAATCGATTTTCAAACCTTGCAAGGCAAACCTAACTCACACGCTTGGAACACCAAAAGGTCATTCCAAAGCAACCGTTTGCCTTTCATTCCGGGTTATGGAACAGGGCCACCACAAGCGACTGTAGGACCGTACTCACACCAATTGTGCAGGACATACATCTGTAGCGCGACTACATAACCGTACTCCTGTCCACTATGCGGAACGTACTCTCGCACATCGGTGCGTGAGAAAAACCAAATTAAGAGTGGTGGGAGGTATGTCCACTTGCCGGGCCGATCGGTTACTAGGCTTGCCGCTTTACCATATTTCGCGGTATGTGGCTAGTACTTTCAAACGCTTAGCCACCACTACCACACACTGCGACCTTAACAACTTTTATCAAAATACACAGGGTAAACCTCCAGGTCATGATACCGCACATGACCCTGTCCATTATCCTTATAGTGATTGCAGAATAGTAAACATGCAACTCCTATATCGCGCGAGTGACAGGAAATCACTCGACTTTTACCGGTCCTATTTAGAAGAGCGTCTATGCGATAAGGACTCAGGTACAATACATTGGATTCCTAGGATTTATGCAACTAGGGTTTCATTTCAACTCCTAGATGTAATGCAAGATATATAGTATATAAGTGAAATGGTAATAATTTGAAATACTAGGGTATGCATCGGGGCTTGCCTTCTTGAGTGGGGTTGGGGGCAGGAGTGTCAGAGAATTCCGAACTTTGGTTCGGGGCTTCAGTTAGATTCTCGACGATGTTTGTCGAGTCTTCAGAAAACCCTTGGTCTTGTTCCAGGACTAACTCGTAGTCTCCGTCGTCGAGCGTCGTCGATTCTACATGATATGCAATGATTTAAGTGAGATGGTGCTTGAGTTAAAGATTTTATTTTACGATAAAGTTGCAATCCAATAATTAACACACATGAATTCATGAAACAAGGGGGGTTTAATTTCAAGTTACCGTTTACACTTAAGTTATGGTTATAGTATTGGAATTACTGAAAATAGAAACTAAAATATTTGAATTTGAATTCAAACTTCAAATTTAAATTCAAATCTTAGGTAAATAGAATTATAAAGTCTTGAAAATCTAATTATGAACTAATTATCAATATATTAGATTATGGAAAAAGATCTAAATAAATAAGCTTTAGGAATATGCTTAACTAAATTCAAACCCTTTCAAATTTGATTTGCACAAATTCAAAAGAACTTAAATTACAAATCAGCACTGAGCATGAAATTTTTTTACACTAGCTTACAGATGACCTAAAGAAGCTACGTACCAAAAATCACAAGAAACTAAGCTAGTATGTAGAAGTTATGCATACTATTCCCTTTTAACTTAAGTTTAAAATAGATTCAAAAGTATTTAGTTTCAAACCAAACTTCATTAATAAAAGTTGTAGAGTTTGAAATCTAGTTTCCAACAAAACTAGTTTGGCAATTTTTAGATTTTCCTACAATTTTCTACGAATTCTACAAGCCGGCAGCCTTGCTGACATGAAATAACAAAACCGTTTTGGGGGGGGGGGGGTCCTTAGTTTCTTGCATATGGGTCCCTAGAACAGGAAATATACTCGCAAATGTGCCTCTGCCAGCTCCCGACGGCGGCCAGCCGATCTGCTCCGGCACGTTCCCACCGGCGGCGAGGTCACCGGCGGGGATGGACTGGCTTGGCACGACCTTCGGGACCTAGGGTGCTGTTTGGGAGGGGATGTGCTCGATGGGCAGGGGCGGAACACGGCCGGCGGCGAGGAGGGGCAGCGGCCGTGACGGCGTGCTGGCGTTCCTGGCGAGGGGCCGGCGAACACGGGCAACCAAGGCGCACAAGAGCACCAGGGAGAGGTAATGGGGTGATTCCCGTACCCAAATTGGCCGAAGATGTGGCGGAAGAGGCTTGTTGGCGGTGAGGCGGTCCTCGGACGTCTCCGGCGAGGAATGGCATGTGGTCGGGGCAATTCCGGCTAAGGAAGGTCGGAAGCTCGGCCAGAGCAGGTCGGGGAGCTAGCGGAGGAGGTGAGGGAGCGCTGGAGGGCTGGAATTTGGGCGGGGTGGATCAGCCGTGGAGGAATCCGGCGAGGAGCGCGGCAGTTGGCTCGGTGGTTGCGAGGGGGAAGAAGAGGAAATCAAGCGAGGAAAAGTGGTTCAGGTCAAGCTTTATAGGAGTGCACTGCTTCGTAGAAGAGAGGGAGAGGGAGAGCAGTCACGGGGCCGGGCTCAGGTCGGCGGGTGGCGCCGGCGTGCCCTTTGGGTGCGTGGCGGTCGCTCGGCACCGGCGGCCCTACGTGGCAGGTCGAAGGGAGGCCAGCGGAGGCGGCGCGGGCGGTGGAAGAGGCAGCAAGGCGACACATGGGGCGAGAGGAGGGCGGCGCAGGCCTGCAGCGGCTCGGGAAGCAGCCGGCGGTGGTGGATCACGCGCGCGCGGCAGAGACAGAGGAGATCAGGGACCCGAGGAAGAAGACGAGGACCGATTTGCAAAATCTCAAAAGTGCGGGGACCCCACTGTAATGCTCTGATAACTTTCAAACGAGTGCTCAATTGGAGATGGGCCCAAAAGCAAAAATGTAGGGTTTTTCAAAATGTACAACTTTTCTTTAAGGTGCATTCATAGAAGAGCTAAGGATTTGAAGTTAATATAAAACTTAGCAAAGTTTCTAAACTTTACATAAATCCTATTTAAAAATTGCACTACATTTACATCCCATGTGTAGTTTCACCTACATTTGCGATTTAAAGACAAGTTCTTGACTTTTACAAAACAACCCTCATACATTTAAATTCTACCTCCCACTCTCATCCTTTTAACACTTAAGGACCTTTATTAATTTATAACTATTTAAACAACCCTTTTTCCCTAGCATTTAAATTTTTAAGCACACTTTTACCACATTTTGCACATAACTTCGTACCAAAATCTAGGGTGTGACAATAGTAATTACCTAAGTGTCACAAAACACTTGACCACAGCTACCACACACTACGACCTTATCAACTTTTGTCAACACAGACGGGGTAATCTTTCAAGACATCATACTGCACATGACCCCGTCCATCATCCTTATAGTGATTGCAGAATAGTAAACATTCAACTCCTATATCGCGCGATGACAGGAAATCACTCGACTTCTGTCGGTCCTATTAGCAGAGCATCTATTAGATAAGGACTCAGGCACAATACATAGGTTCCTAGGATCCATGCATCTAGGGTTCCATTTCAACTCCTACACTGAATGCATAATATAGATATATAAGTATAAAACTGTATAAGTGTAGTAATTTAAAATACTGGGTTATGCATCAGGGCTTGCCTTCTTGAGCGGGCTGGGGTCAGGGATGTCAAAGACTTCCGAACCTTGGTTTGGGGCCTCAGTTAAATCCTCAGCGACGTTCACCTGGTCTTCAGAAAACCCTTGCTCGGGCTCCTGGATTAGCTCGTAGACTCCGTCGTCGAGTGTCGCTGACTCTACATAATATGCAATGATTTGAATTAGGTGGTTCTTGAGTTAAGAATTTTACTTCATGATAAAGTTGCAACCTAACAAATTTATACACACAATTTCGTAAAAAAAATAAATTTGAATTCAAACCTACTATTTGTATCTTAATTCAATTATCATAATTAATTGGATTAATTGAATTAGGTTAATAAGTTTGATTTTTATTTTGAAATCCACAAAGGCTATGGCCTTGAATTTTTGTGGGTAAGCTTACTTCTAATAGATGAGCTTACTATGAATTTTTCATAAATTTCTGAAAACAGAAACTAAATCATTTGAATTAAGTTCAAATTTCAAGTTTAAATTCAAACCTTAGGCAAAACAGTGCCATAAATTCTTGAAAGATTTACTATGAACTACTCAATTATAGAACATCATATGACAGAAAGATCTAAGCATGAAAAACTTAGTAACATGCTTGAATAAATTTAAACCATTTCAAGCTTGATTTGCATAAGTTTAAATTAGTTCAAGCTACGGTTCAGTACTGCAAGTGAAGTTTTTACACAAGCTTACTTACAACTTAACTAGGCTACACACCAAAAATCACAAGCAATAGAGCTAGCATGCAAAAGTTACACATAAGATACCCTTTTGCTAAACTTTAAAATAACTCAAAACTCATTTGGTTTCGAACCAGACTCTAATAACCAAAGTTGTACAGCTAAACTTCTGGAGTACAACAAAACTGGTTTGATAATTTTTGGATTTTTCTACAAATTCCTATGGATTTTCAAGTTTGGCTAATTTGAAATGGGGGTACTAATTTTTCACAGAAAGGCCCCTGGAAAGATTGAAATCCTTACAATTGAGTCCTTAGCCAGGTTTTACAAAGAAGCTGATCGACAGTGACCAAATTCCGGTGAGGGGGCTCACCGCAGCGAGGGGAAAGTGGGGGAAAAGGTTCAGGAGCTCACATCGGTCACAGGGGTGGCCGGTGTTGAGGAAGAGAGGGGCTGAAACGGCGAGTCGACGGCGAACAGGGGCGGGCAGCGGGGCTCCGAGGGATGACGGCAGCGTTCCGGTGGGCGGAGTGCTTGGCAGGGGTTGAGAGGCGGCGGAGCGTCGGGACGACGGCGAGATCGAGCGGCGGTGGAGCTCGAGCTCACTGGCGCTGTGGTACGGGCTGCTCGAGTGCGGAAAAGTAAAATTGGACAGGTCTGTGAGCCTCAGTGGGTTGCGGCGGTGCTACTGGAGCACTGGATCGCGGGTGGGAAGCGGTGGAGGCGGCTGATGACAGCGGGCAGGAGCTGCGGCGGAGCTCCGGTGAGGAGTAGCGCTCGGGAAGAAGGAAGACAGTGGAAATGTGAGTCCGTGAAGGCAAGAGTGAGTTCACTGGGAGCTCAGGGATGTGCTTGAAGTTGAGGAGGAGGCACTGTAACACCCTAAGGTAAAATTTTGAGATTTATAATGAACTTAATTGGGCTCCAGTAATTTTCTAAGGATTTATTTTGCCTAGCTTGCATTTATTTATAATTTAATTCACAAAGAATTAAAATTTATTTTAGGTTCAACATGTTTGTGCATTCATGCTGGTGCATAAGTTTTATTTGGTTGAGTGCATAGGGGTTGAATTCAAATAGAATCGAGTTGGTTTGAAAAAAAAAGGGAGGAAACAGGAAAGTAGGTCAGTCATTCCTTCTATTCTCAGTCATTCCTTCTATTCTCAGTCATTTCTTCTATTCTCAGTCATTCCTTCTTTTCTCTCAGTCATTCCTTCTATTCTTAGAAATTCCTTCTATTCTCAGTCATTCCTTCTTTCTCAGTCATTTCCCCAGCTCGACCCCACCTGTCGGCCCCTTCTTCCTTCTTCCTCTACCGGCCACGCAACGACCGCCCGAAATCTCCGGCGAGCCCTCATGCCAGCCCGCACGCCGAGGTTGCCCCATCGCCCCACAAATAGGATCCCCCAACCCCCTGCGCCCTTACCCCTACCCCGCTGCAGCCACCCCGAACCCTAGCGCCGCCGCCACTTGCTCTGCCGCGCAAAGCTTCCTGCTTCACCGTGGGCCGGCCGCCCTGCTGCGCCCCAGCCCCAGCCAACCCCCACCTGAGCTTCGCCTCACCGCCAGGAAGCTTCCCAAGCTCTTCCCTCGTGACTCCGGCCCGTGCACTTGTCGGAATTTGAACGGGACCCGCCGCCGGTGAGAAGCTCCGCCATCCCGATTCCTCGCCGCCATTAGCCCTACGACCCTCTTAACCCCTGTGGCACCTCTACAGGAACACCCCGAGCCGACCCGTGGTGATCAGAAGCCGGAGGACCCCCTGCAGCAGCCTTCCCCACGAGCGCCGCCTGTTCCGCCGCTCGGACCTTGTAGCCGACCATCTTGCGCTGCCTCTCCGGCCCGTTCAGGCCCTCGGTGAGCACCACATCGTTCCCCTGGTCGTCTTGCGCTAGATGTCGTAGACCAAAGCTCGCTCTTGTGGCCGGAACGCGCGCGCCGGCGATGCGCCGCCGTGCCGACCCGCCCCCGTCATCGTGCGCACAGCCTGAGCCCTTCCCGCGTCCCGCCTTATCCTTAGGTGGTTTCCCCAGGTCGCGATGAACCTTCCAGACCTAAGCCCCGTTCGATTTGACCCCCGGAGCATTGATTTCGCCTAGCTCCGGCGGCGCGCCGCCGCGGAAACCGATCTCTGGCGACCCCCCCCCCCGCCGGCCGCGTTCTACCGGATCGGACCAGTCCGAACCACGCTGTCCAGATCGGACCGTCCGGACCCCCGCTGTTCAGATCGGACTGTCCGAACTGGAATGCGTCCGAACCGTTTGATTTAGATCCAACCGCCCAGATTAGAAGCCGTGTACCCCTTCAGCCTGGCCTTCTTGCTAAAGAGCCCCTGTCTTTTAGAGAAATAAACCCGCAGTCCTAGTTAGTTGAGAAATAATTCCAGAACGACCCAGAATCTTGCACGGACCCCCCTGAGCTTTCCAAATTTGAGGTCCGAAGTCCAGCCCGGCTGTTTTAGCGTGTTAGCCCTCAGATCTTTCTGGTTTTTGCCTAGAACCCCCTGGAAGCTCTGTTTTTCTCGCAGATAGGTCCCTGGATCTTGTTTCAAGCGTAGTTTTCGCGTCTTAGCTCCATTTTAGGTGTTCTTTATGTCCACGCGATCGTTGTAATGCGTAGAATAGTTCTAGGCTAGTTTTGTGTGCTGTTCTATTGTATTGGTGTACTGTTTTCTTATAGTTTGCTATTGTCTGTGCATGTGTGTATGTGTGGATCATGCTTGATGATCGTGAGTAGACGCGGAGCCTTTGGACCAGTACGAGGAGCCACCATCTTCTGAAGCTTTTGAGCATCAGCAGGAGAGTTTCGAGGAAGGCAAGTATAACATGAATATCCTATCACTTTTAATACAATTTCATACTTCATTTTAATACTGTATGCCTATAAGGACTTGCCTAGCCACTTTATATCCTATATATATCCTTTGGGTTGCATTATGGTTAGTTGTGCTAGGTTGCTGCGCTATAACACACTTGGTCCTTTTTAATTAAATTTGATTAATGGTCTTATGCAACTTAATCCTGAGCGTGGCCCTCTGTGCTGTGTGCTTGAGTGGCTCACGTCTCCGTAAAAGATGTTTTGTTAGAAACTTGGTTTAGGGGGCCAGCACGGTGCTTAGTGCTTGGTTGGCCACTCTCCATAAGGACCGGTTCATAGAGCGACAACCTGGGACAACCGCGCAACCACAAGACTGGAATGGGACGGTCTTGACTTACTAATTAGGTCATGTTGGTTCGGGAGTAACTTACCTGCGTGGGCAAGAGGGGTTGTAGGCTTCAATGGTCCCTGCTCCTCCGGCTTGGTCTGTGCTGTGTGTCTTGTACCCCCGGAGGTGGGCCCCATCGTTGCTGATCCAGAATCCTTAGCGGTTACACCTTACCAGCGTGATCCTTTGTAACGGTCTCGTAGTGTGCTTGCTAGCCATCTCACCTAAGGAAGTGTGATGAACAACTAGCGTAGCTCACGACTTGTGGGTAAAGTTGTGCAACCTCTCGAGAGTGTAAAACTGATATATCAGCTGTGCTCACAGTCATGAGCGGCCCAGATCCTCCTTTTGATTAGTGGGGTTATCAACCTTTGATTAGGGAGATTCCCCGGGTGGTTTTGGTTTGGTTGGTTTCTCAGTAGTTCTTAACTAATATTGATTAATTTCTTATGCAATATGGGTTTATGGTAATCCATCCACTCATATTAAATAGTTTTAATAAAATTTGCCAAGATTAAAAGCTACTGCAGTTGAGTCAGCTAACCCTAGAGCCTCATGCTCGTGTTATACTTGTTGAGTACAAGTTGTGTACTCACACTTGGCTCTTCCTCTCTTCTGTTCTCTTTGGGATGTCTTCGACTGCTGCTCAGTACCAGGCGACGTGGAGGACTACATCGGCGGACTCGACGATTTCTAGGCGTTGTCTCCAGGTTGACGTCCCTGTGGCGCCCTACTCTTCATGTATTTATTTTACGCTTCCGCATCCCTTGAACTGATTTTTGATTCAGTTGTAATAAAGACATTCCTTTTATAATTTATACATTTTTATTCGTGACATGTGTTGTGATATCTTGATAATCTGTTGTATATATGCGTGACTTGATCCTGGCGCATATATGATTGCTCGATTTATGTTCTTTATAAATCGGGTGTGACAGGCACGGCGAGCGAGAGCAGGTGCTGGGAAGCCGGCGGGAGGCATGGCACTCTCGGGCGTCGCCGGCGCGACGTGGAGGGGCGAGGAGGGGCCAGCGGAGGCCGGGCAGGTGGTGGGCACGGCGCAGAGAGAAAACAGAGAGAGGGAGGGGCTGGAGGTAGATGATGAGGACTAGCCTGCAATTTTCCAAAAATGCAGGGACTCCACTGTAAAGCCAAAACAACTTTCAAACCATAGCTCAAATAAAATGTGCCCAAAAGCAAAAGTGTAGAGCTTAACAAGAACTACAACTTTGCTTTAAGATTTAGTTTCAAAAGAGTTAAGGATTTGAATCTATTTTAAAACTTGGCAAAATTTTAAACTTCAGAGAAATTCTATTTAAAATCTACACTCCAATTGAATCCTTAGGGTAGTTTCACTTCTATCTGTGGTTTAAAAGTAAGTTCTTACCTTTTTGCAAAACAACCTTCACATGTTTTGATTTTTCCTACCACTCACACACATTTTGCACAAAAGGACCTGAATGTCATAGCCTTCCCCCCTAAAAAGAATCTCATCCCGAGATTCCGGAACAGGATGGAATCGGACGATAAGATTTGGGAGTTGGCTTGAAGGAAGTCTGGAAAGTTACACTGAAGATATGACTCGGTTTCCCAAGTCGCTTCTTCTTCAGTGTGATGGTCCCATTGAATTTTGAACATCCTGATGGTTTCTCTTCTAGTACTTCTCTTTTTGGTGTCTAGTACTTTGATCGGATGCTCGGTATAAGATAGATCCGGTTGGATTTCACTAGATTGGGAATTGATGATCTCGGTAGGAATTTTGACGCACTTCCTAAGTTGAGATACATGGAAGATATCATGAATGGCCACTAGTTGAGGAGGAAGTTGAAGATGATAAGCTACGGGTCCACAAACTTTGATGATTTCAAAGGGTCCAATATATCGAGGAGCAAGCTTCCCTTTTATGCCAAACCGTTGAATACCTTGAGTAGAAGATACTCGAAGATATACCAAGTTTCCAACCTGGAACTGTAATGGTCTCCTTCGTATGTCAGCGTAGCTTTTTGTCGAGATTGGGTTGCTTTTAGATTATTCTGAATAGTCTTCACCTTTTTCTCTGCTTCAGTGACAAGGTCGGGTCCAAAGATTTTACGCTCGCCGGTTTGTGACCAACTCAAAGGAGTT
Source organism: Panicum hallii (assembly GCF_002211085.1). NCBI lineage: Eukaryota > Viridiplantae > Streptophyta > Magnoliopsida > Poales > Poaceae > Panicum > Panicum hallii. The sequence goes on along the minus strand of NC_038046.1, from coordinate 43,995,907 downwards.
CGGCATCGGGGACCGTATAATGCTTCAAATGGAGCCATCTTGAGACTTGTCTGATAACTATTGTTGTAGGAAAATTCTGCCAGTGACAAGCATTTGTCCCAATTCTTGTCGTACTGAAGTACGCAGGTTCTAAGCATATCTTCTAGAATCTGATTTATCCTTTCCATTTGCCCGTCTGTCTGAGGATGATATGCGGAGCTTTGGATTAACTTAGTTCCAAGAGCATGTTGAAGTTGCTCCCAGAATCGAGCGATGAATTGTGCTCCATGATCAGAAATGATTGTCTTATGCACTCCATGGAGATGAACGATTTGATCTGGATAGATCTCAACATACTTTTTGGCGTTGTAAGTAGTATGCACGGGAAGGAAATGGGCGGTCTTGGTTAATCGATCAACTATTACCAAATAGAGTCATGCCTTTGGGAGGTGTTGGGTAAGCTAACGATGAAATCCATGCTGATATCCTCCCACTTCCAAGAGGGAATGGATAAAGGTTGAAGAATACCAGCAGTTTTTAGATGACTGGCCTTAACCCTTTGGCAGATATCACACTCCGAGACATATCTTGCAATTTCTTGCTTCATGCGAGTCCACCAGAAGTTCTGTTTCAAATCCTGGTACATCTTGGTACTACCGGGGTGCATAGAGAATTTGGACAGATGGGCCTCGTCCAATATCTGCTTATGAAGCTTATGGTCCTTGGGTACAACGACACGCTCGTTAAACCATAGAATCCCTTCGTGATCTACTCGAAAGCACTTGTACTTTTCTTCTCCTTGTGCTAACTTCTGCTTGATGATTTTGACCCCTTTGTCATGCTGTTGTGCCAGGACGATGTTATCCCTAAGTGTAGCTTCAATTGAGAGATGGTTCAAGCTACCTTGAGGAATGATCTCTAGATTGAGCTTCCTCATCTCCCAACAAAGAGTCTCATTGAAAGCCTCTACTGACAAGTAAGAGCAATGTACCTTGCGGTTAAGTGCATCCGCAACGACGTTGGCCTTACTTGGATGATAGTGTACTTCTGGATCATAATCCTTGATAAGCTCTAGCCAACGTCTTTGCCTCATATTTAGATCTGCTTACGTGAAGATGTACTTGAGGCTTTTATGGTCAGTATAGATATGGCACTTTGTACCCATCAGATGATGTCTCCAAATCTTAAGTGCATGGATAACAGCTGCGAGTTCAAGATCATGTGTAGGATAGTTCTATTCATGAGTCCTGAGTGCTCGCGATGCATAAGCAATCACTCGGTTGTCTTGCATAAGCACACAACCAAGTCCGATTCCCGAAGCATCACAATAGATGTCAAAAGGTTTGGAAACATCCGGTTGAGCCAGAACTGGGGCAGTAGTGAGATGTGCTCTAAGGGTGTGGAATGCATCTTCACATTTCTAATCCCAGGAGAATTTAACTCCTTTCTTTAGCAGTTCAGTCATAGGCTTGGCTATTCTTGAGAAGTCAGGAATGAAACGACAATAATAGCTAGCTAGACTAAGAAAACTACGGATCTGATAGACTGACGTAGGAGGTTTCCAGTCCAGCACTCCTTGGACTTTACTAGGATCAATGGATATACCGTCACTGGAGATAGTGTGACCTAGAAATTTAACGGTATCCAGCCAAAACTCGCATTTGGAGAATTTGGCGTACAAGTGGTGGTCTCTTAGTCTCTAAAGAACAATATGGAGATGGTTCGCATGATCTTCCGGATTTTTGGAATAAATTAGAATGTCATCAATGAAAACCACTATGAATTTGTCGAGTTCTTGCATGAAGACAGAGTTCATGAGATACATGAAGTATGCTGGTGCATTGGTAAGATCAAACGACATGACCAGATATTCATAGAGTCCATATCTGGTGGAAAATGATGTTTTTGGAATGTCACTTGGCCTGATCTTGATTTGATGATATCCAGAGCAGAGGTCAATCTTAGAGAATACCCGGGCTCCGGCTAACTGATCGAACAGAATGTCAATGCGGGGCAGAAGATACTTGTTTTTGATGGTTACCGCATTGAGGGGACGATAATCTACACATAGCCTTAAGCTATTGTCCTTTTTCTTCACGAATAGGGCTGGACAACCCCATGGTGAAGCACTCAGATGAACGAAACCCTTATAAGGAGGTCCTGGAGTTGGATTTTTAACTCTGCCAGCTCATTGGGTGGCATACGATACGGCCTCTTAGAGATGGGGGCTGTGCCGGGTTGTAGTTCTATGACAAATTCAATATCCCTATCCGGGGGCATTCCAGGCAAATTATCTGGAAAAACATCTGGGTATTCGCAAATAATAGGGATGCCCTTTAACTTGATCCCTTCTACAGCATAGGCACAAGAGTTGTTGCACTCCCGTCGTGGAAGATAGAGAATAGTAGTTTCATGATCGGGTGAATCTATCTCCACGGCTCAGGAAGAGATATCTAATGACACTCGGTGCCTAGTCATACAATCCATGCCTAGGAGGACATCCATTCCTTCTAGGTCAATAACAGTAAATCTGTTTTTATCAGGTTGCTACCAAACTGAATTGGCACCTTTCTATAAATTTTATTTGATGCAATTTTACTGCCAGGAGTCGCTATCATATAGGCTCCTTTAGTAGGATAGAAATCCAGGCCTACTTTTTTTCCACATTTTGAACTGATAAAACTATGGGTTGCACCAGAATCAAAAAGTATAATCACGGGTTGATGGTTTATGGAGAAAGTACCCGTCATTATTGGCGCACCCTCGGGGAGTTTGGAGAGAGTTGTGAAGTTCACCCTCCCCTGGCGGACTTGTACCACTTGCTTCTTGCCCTTGCCCTTGTTGTTCAGGCTGGATGTTTGCCCTTGGAAAGATTTCCTGGGTTAAGGACAATCCCGGATGAAATGGGATGAGCTGCTGCAGTTGAAACAACGATTGTTGTTGTTTCCTTGATTGGACGGCGGAAAGCTCGGCCTCGGGCCTTGCTGCTGTTGCTGCTGGGGTTGTGGTGTCGGCGGACGATTGAATCGAGCCTGCTAGGGAGGCCTAGCTACCCATCTGCCTGGTAGATTGTTTCGAGGCGGGGCTCGGGTAGCGGTGTTCTGCACCAACCGATACCTTGGCGGTTGCGCATTTGAAGGTCCCGTGGGTGTCTTCCGTTTCTTTTCTGCCCGGTGGGCTGAGATGCAATCCTCTTGAGTAATGGCCATATTGACCAGTTCGTTGAAGTTGTCGGCCCTTACCAGGTTAAGCCGTTCCTTAAGCTTTGTGTTTAGGCCTCGATGGAAGCGATCCCGTTTATGGGCGTCAGTGTTCGCATGATAACCCGCGTACTGGCACAGGTGATTGAAGGCCTGTGCATACTGCATGACAGTGCGGGTTCCCTGGGTCAAAGTCAGGAATTCATTGAGCTTTCGCTCAATGAGTCCTTCTGGAATGTGGTGCGCTCTGAAAGCGGTCCGGAATTCGTCCCATGTGACAACATGACTAGCCGACTGCATGGCGTAGTAATGGTCCCAGCATATGCGGGCGGTGCCGTGAAGTTGTTGAGCCACAAAGAGTGCCTTGTTCGCGTCTGAGCATGGTGCAGACAACAATGTGAACTTGGACTCTATAGTGCGGAGCCATGCATCAACATCGAGGGGCTCATCTGTTTTATGGAACAATGGGGGCTGGGTGCTGAAAAAGTCTTGGTAGCCAGCCGATGGATGTTCATCACGGCCTTGGGACGGGTGATGAAACTGGTTCATCTGGGCCTGTACTAGCTGATTAAGGAGTTCCGTCTATCGTGCCATGACCTCAGCTAGGTTTGGCAGTGCTGGTGGCGGTTGTTGGCAACCGCTAGCTTGGTCTGGCCTGAAACCTTCCGGGGTTCCACGTGTAGCTCCAACCATCTGAAACAAAGGAGGTGTCCATTATTAACAACATATTCTTGCTCCCACTTTCAGAAGATATACCGCCGCTAAACAGATATGTAATTCACATATTCTGTTTAATCAACTCATTCAAAGGGCAAGGATATCGATATGAACAACAGGACTCAAAGCTTAGATTTAAAGCAGAAACTGGTTATCCTTAACATATTACATCAGGGTGGTCTGCTTGCTAACAGTCTAGCCACACGTACACATGCCAAATATATTACAGCAAGTGGCCCTGGGTCCAGGTAGACTAATCACTACCTATGTCACAACATTCTACACTAGTTACATCTAAAAGATCGACGATTTGGATGGACTAGAAATCGTCGAGGTCGCCTACGGAGGACTAGCTGCCGGAAGAGGAGTGATCTGGCTGAGGCTTAGGCTCTGGGTTTTCGTGCTCGGAGTCGAGATCACAAACTCCTTCAATTTCCTCCGGTTCTTCTTCTTCACCTTCAAGTGCTTCAGGTATAGCAGGAGGTGCTGGCTGTTGCTGAAGTTCATTAATGTGAGCGAGGGCGTCGTCAACCTTAAGGATGAGGTCGTGGACTTGCTCCTGGAGGAACTCGATAATCGTGTTACGTTGAGTGATTATTGCATCACTCTCATTGATCTGATCCTCCCGGTGGACAATGGTCTCATCTCGCTCTGCGATAATTTCCTCTTTTTCCGTGACCAATGCTTGAAGCTCTTCTATCTGAGTGACCTGTCGATCAGCATTTCTGTAGTGACCTTGAGCTATACCGGTCAACAGACTCATACCACGGCGCAGCAAGATCTGATACTGGTGCTGGGCATTCATGAACCTGATGGTACCATGGAGCGTCTCTTCGGCTAAATCTCCCAGCATGTGGCCATAATGGGCTATCCGGAAATTCCACTCAGGATCACTGGAATTTATTGCAGGGAATAGGCCGATAGGATGCCCGGCAACTTCTGCGGTATGCTGGTCGCAGAAAGTGTGGATGGCCTCAAGAGCTGCGGTCTCAAAGGTGTCGAGGAGACGATAGCCAACCACATCGACCTTGATGGGCTGCCACTGAGAGCGAAAAGCGTGCTGAGGAATGGTCATCTTAACTCTGCACCGAGGAACACCTTCCTCCCTATATTCCACTCCATCATACTGGTGGGGGCTCGGTGTAGAAGAATAACCTAAGTGACTCCCACAAGAGACGGGAAAAACCCTCCCAGTGCAAGGCATTGGTATGGAGATGCCCTGCGTGATCCCAAAAGACATTTGGAGGAGCTGCCATCTGAAGCAAGAATTTAGATGGTGAAATTGCAGGTTTTCAACAAAATGGTTGAAATGACTGCACAAATAAAGGTGATTCAAAAGTATGGAATGGCTGGATTGCATGTACCCTGCTGAGAACTCACAAGGTAAATGGAATGAGACAACAGATTCTGATAACAGCGAAGGCTGGAAATCAGATGGATGTTAAGATACTCATCTCTAAGAATGTCTCAAGGAGCAAAGCAAGATGGTATTTGGGATGTCCTTACTGAACACTCTTTCAACTTATTTACTTATTTTGTTCGTGAATTATGCATGCACGTACTACTCGACCTCACAACCAAAAACAATTGGCAAATATTTTTGGACTTACGTGGTTAGTCTCGGTTGCACAATATTTACGTCTTTCTCTAATAACTAGTCGATAAGTCCTATCCGTCTTAACCTCTTAATCGTGGTTAGTGTACCTGCAGAAGACCATATTTATATAACATGAACCTTTCATGGCAGCACAACATGAAAGCGTCCCCAAACAGTACTGTTCACTATAGAAACAGTATCCGTACAATTTCCACCGTACGGACGACGTTAGCATACGTTACATCTGCAATGTATTCACAGGGGTACCGTATAAAATGGGGGTATGAACAACGATCACCATACCCTGTGCCGAACCATATACTCCCAATATGATCAACTAATCGTTGATATATTGGCAGCATCTCAAGTAAGCCACTGCTTGAGAAACAGCGTTCGGTTCGCATCACCGACGAGAAGGCCAATCTCCCTCAGTTGGCTGAGGATCCTTACCTTCTTACCTTCTTGTCTGAACGTTGAGAAACAAGACAATACGAATAGATATCTAGGGTTGGTTGTGCTCGAAAGTAAGTTTTGACAGAAAGTAGTGCTGTAAGTTAGAGCTGAACTATACACATATACATACTAGTAGCCACCTGATTACTCCCATATAAACCCCTAAGGCTTTACGATCTAAGCACCAACCTTAACAAATCCAACGCACTTTGCAAATTCTTTTGTTAAGCCAATTTTATACTGAAAACATTTTTAAGAGCTGCTGTAGTTTTAGTGCCGATTGTAAGAGTAAACCTACAGCTCTGATACCAGCTGTGGCAGAACCAATCCGCTTGAATTATTCCGGCTCAAGTGCGATAGTCATCACTATACAGGCGATACTAACTCAACGCACTTCAAACGGAACAACCCATTGGTCTATCAGGTCACCGCCCAATTCAACCATGGTTACACAGGATCGACGTAGGTTTACCTCGCACGAAGGCGAGTTTACAATCACACAACAGCTCACCAACTTTTAATTCACAGAAATATTAAATATTATTACAATCTGTTTTAAACTTAAAGTAAACTTATATAAACATTGTTTAATACCACAAGCTATGCAAGCTTGTTCAGAGTTACAGCAGAAGAAATTAACATGTGACTACACACGTCGCGAAAGTTGACACCATGCTCAGCCCGAAACATGGCGTCATTCCGGAGGGTCATTGTCCACCGGGGATGGATCCCACTCCACGGACCAGCCAAATGGAACAGAGAATGGCCAGGCTGGACTATCCATTTGGTTCTCACAGGCCATACCTGAAAGATAGACTAGCAAGACTGAGTATGCTAATACTCAGCAAGACTTAACCGAGATTGGTTTTCTTTTTGCTGAAAAGCAACAAAAAGTATGATCTAACTTTCATGTTTTAGCTTTCAGATTCCAGTTTCTTTAACCATTCTAGGTAAGCACCTATACTAGACAAGCAAGGTAGAGATTAGCATCCATCAAGATTATTCCAACAATAGTTACTGTTCTTACTTTATGTGGCAGAAGGAGCAAGCAGTCTCAATCTCCGCGAGAAACGGACGATTCTGAATCGAGTTTCATAACCTTGCAAGGATCCTAACTCACACGTTCAGAAACTTAACTTTCCGAACAACCGTTCCCATCATATTCTGGGTTATGGATCAGGGCCACCACAAGCGACTGTAGGACCATACGCACATCATGTGCGGGACGTACCTTTACAGCGCGACTGTATGACCGTACTCCCGTCTGCTGTACGGAACGTATTCCCACACGTCGGTTTGTGTGTGCAACAGAAACCAATATATCGAGTGGTGTGGATAAGTCCATTCTCCAGGCAAATCAGGTAATAGGCTTACCGCGTACCATATTTACAGCATGTGGCTAGTACTTTCAAACACTTGACCACAACTACCACACACTGTAACCTTATCAACTTTTATCAACACAGACGGGGTAACCTTTCAAGTCATGATACTGCACATGACCCCGTCCATCATCCTTATAGTGATTGCAGAATAGTAAACATTCAACTCCTATATCGCGCGAGTGACAGGAAATCACTCGACTTCTGTCGGTCCTATTAGCAGAGCATCTATTCGATAAGGACTCAGGCACAATACATAGGTTCCTAGGATCGATGCATCTAGGGTTCCATTTCAACTCCTAGACTTAATGCATAATATAGATATATAAGTATAAAACTGTATAAGTGTAGTAATTTAAAATACTAGGTTATGCATCGGGGCTTGCCTTCTTGAGCGGGGCTGGGGTCAGGGATGTCAAAGACTTCCGAACCTTGGTTCAGGGCTTCAGTTAAATCCTCAGCGACGTTCACCTGGTCTTAAGAAAACCCTTGCTCGGGCTCCTGGATTAGCTCGTAGACTCTGTCGTCGAGTGTCGCTGACTCTACATGATATGCAATGATTTGAATTAGGTGGTTCTTGAGTTAAGAATTTTACTTCGCGATAAAGTTGCAATCTAAAAAATTGATAAACACAACTTCATAAAACAACAAATTTGAATTCAAACCTACTATTTGTATCTTAATTCAATTATCATAATTAATTGGATTAATTGAATTAGGTTAACAAGTTTGATTTTTAATTTGAAATCCACAAAGGCTATGGCCTTGAAATTTTCGTGGGTAAGATTACTTCTAACAGATGAGCTTACTATGAATTTTTCATAAATTTCTGAAAACAGAAACTAAAGCATTTGAATTAAGTTCAAATTTCAAGTTTAAATTCAAACCTTAGGCAAAATAGTGCCATAAATTCTTGAAAGATTTACTATGAACTACTCAATTACAGAATATCACATGGTACAAAGATCTAAGCCTGAAAACCTTAGTAACATGCTTGAATAAATTTAAACCATTTCAAGCTTGACTTGCATAAGTTTAAATTAGTTCAAGCTAGGGTTCAGTACTACAAGTGAAGTTTTTACACAAGCTTACATACAACTTAACCAGGCTACACACCAAAAAATCACAAGCAATAGAGCTAGCATGCAAAAGTTACACATAAGATACCCTTTTGCTAAACTTTGAAATAACTCAAAAAGCATTTCGTTTCAAACTAGACTCTAATAGCTAAAGTTGTAGAGCTATACTTCTGGAGTACAACAAAACTAGTTTGACAATTTTTGGATTTTTCTACAAATTCCTATGGATTTTCAAAGTTGGCTGATTTGAAATGGGGGTACTGATTTTTCACAGAAAGGCCCCTAGAATGATTGAAATCCTTGCAATTGAATCCTTGGCCGGGTTTTACAGAGAAGCCGATCGACGGTGACCAAATTCCAGTGAGGGGGCTCACCGGCGGCGAGGGGAAAGTGGGGGAAAAGGTTCAGGAGCTCACGGCAGTCACGGGGGTGGCCGGTGTTGAGGAAGAGAGGGGCTGAAACGGCGAGTCGACAGCGAACATGGGCGGGCGGGGGGCTCTGAGGGACGATGGCGGCATTCCGGTGGCCAGAGTGCAGGAGAGCAGCGGGGAAGTGGCTAGAAAGCTTCCACGCGATGATGTGGTGCTGGTGGTGTGCTTGGCAGGGGCCGAGAGGCGGCGGAGTGTCGGGCGAGACCGAGCGGCGGCGGAGCTCGAGCTCACCGGCGCTGTGGTCCGGGCTGCTCCAGTGTGGAAAAGTGAAATTGGACGGGTCTGTGAGCCTCAGTGGGTTGCGACGGTGCTACTGGAGCACTAGATCACGGGTGGGAAGCGGCGGAGGAGGCTGATGACGGCGGGCAGGAGCTGCGGTGGAGCTCCGGCGAGGAGTAGCGCTCGGGAAGAAGGAAGACAGTGGAAATGTGAGTGCGTGAAGGCAAGAGTGAGTTCACTGGGAGCTCAGGGACGTGCTTGAAGTTGAGGAGGAGGCACGGCGAGCGAGAGCAGGTGCTGGCAAGCCGGCGGGAGGCGTGGCGCTCTCGGGCGTCGCCGGCGCGACGTGGAGGGGCGAGGAGGGTCCAGTGGAGGCCGGGCAGGCGGTGGGTGCAGCACAGAGAGAAAACAGAGAGAGGGAGGGGCTGGAGGTAGATGATGAGGACTAGCCTGCAATTTTCAAAAAATGCAGGGACTCCACTGTAAAGCCAAAACAACTTTCAAACCATAGCTCAAATGAAAATGTGCCAAAAAGCAAAAGTGTAGAGCTTAACAAGATCTACAACTTTGCTTTAAGGTTCAGTTTTAGAAGAGTTAAGGATTTGAATCTATTTTAAAACTTGGCAAAATATTAAACTTCACAGAAATCCTATTTAAAATCTACACTTCAATTGAATCCTTAGGGTAGTGTCACTTCTTTCTGTGGTTTAAAAGTAAGTTCTTGTCTTTTTGTGAAACAACCTTCACATATTTTGATTTTTCCTACCACTCACACACATTTTGCACAAAAGGACCTGAACTTTTCATGATTACAAAAATACCCTTTTCTCTTTGCATTTAAGTCTTTAAACACACATACAAGATCAAACACATAAACTTCATACTAGAATCTAGTGTGTTTTAATCCCAAGTACCTGAATGTCACACGGTTACACTCCACCGATCTCGGAAATCATGGCGACGTGGGCACCCCATTATCTTCCGTGACGTGGTAGGTCGCTCCCGACGCACACCCCCGAAAAAACTGCACCGGTACTCCAACTCCCCGGGTAAGCCTTAGTAGGCCACATCCTCATTCGATATATTTGATTGCTCAGTTTTCAAAGTACTTAGAAACCCAAAAGCACGCCGTTGGGTCCCAACTAGGGAATCCGACTGACTGAGGTTTAAAGGCAAGTCTCCGGAGAATTTATCGGTGTTTTACCGCCACGCCCACCGAAGGATACCCCTGAGGTGGTGACTTTGTAGGTAGGGTGTCATCGAGATCAGGAACTTGATTGTGTAAGGGACACAAAGTTTCAACAGGTTTGGGCCACCGAGAGCATAGTACCCTACGTCCTGTGTGGTTTGTATTGCCTTAGATGGTGATCGGGTGATCTCCTGTTTGGAGGTGATCCCTGTCAGCCCTTATATAGTCTATGGGGATAGGGTTACATGGTTGTTTCCTACTGTCTCTGACTAGTTTTACTACTATATAAGTAGTTCTACTACGCTACGAGTAGTTACAATAGATGTAGGGTGTGGGCCATGTCCCATCCCTTATCCTAAGATATGTACGCTATGTGCACAGTCCTGTGGGCTTAGATCAGACAAGCCCCCGAGCTCTTTATAGTCGAGTCCTGCAGGCGTCCAAGGACTTCTGAAGGTGTCTTCGAGTTCTCCTGAACTCCATCTTGTAGGTGTCTTCCGAGTACTTCCTTGGCTGCATCAAGGCTGTGAGGTGCTCATGCCCCGAGTAATTGTCAAGTCTTCTTTTATATGGGGTGCGATTGAACTCGTACTCCATATGGAGTAGCCCCTGAGCCTTAGGTTGACTCATAGAATCCGGCTGAGGGTCAATTTAGTCTTGAGTCTTCTATCCTTATCTTCCAAAAGATTTGAAAAATAAGTCACTGATGACACATGTCCCTGCAACCCCCGAGCCTTGAATCCAAATCCTCAAGGATTTGAATAAAGGATCCAAAGAATCGTGACATGCAATATATGACAGTGAAAATTTGATGGTTAAAATGGGCAAATTTGTTTAGAAATTTGAAAACCGCTCTTTTCGGGATGAATTCCCTGAAAAAATGGTTGAACAAATAACTTCACCAAAAAGTCCCCGAAGTTACCGCTCAAATCAAACCATGATCGCTGAGAGCCGTGTCATATCCAGCCCCCGAGCCTAGGACCTAGATGAATCGCATAGTATATGCCTAGTAGTCCGTGGCGCCAGCCCAGCCTAGGCATAGGCCAAGTTCCCGCTGGATCTTGAACTGTTGATGAAGTTGACTAGTCAAAGTCGATTCCGACTAGATTTGTAGGCGAGATGAGTAGTCGAAGTAGTTGAACACGCGTAAAACTAGTCGGGAACTAGTAAACGCCTTGTTGTGGGAGCGAGTCTCCTTCAGTAACATAGAGTACTAGTCGAGAACTAGTAATCCGAGCGTTACTGGAACTATAGGAGCAAGGCCCCTTTAGTAAACATGCACGGATACCAGTTGTGAACCAGTAAACAGAGCTGTACTGGAAGAATGGGAGCGAAACCCTTTCAGTAACATAATACTAGTCGGAAACTAGTAATCAGAGCGTTACTAGAACTATGGGAGCGAGGCCCCTGCAGTAAACTTGCACAGATACTAGTTGTAAGCTAGTAAATGGAGTTGTATTGGAAGTATGGAAGCAATACCCCTTCAGTAACATAGCATACTAGTCAGAAACTATTAATCTACTACTCAAACTATGGGAGCGAGGCCCCTTCAGCAAACTTGCACGTCATACCAGTCGTGAACCAGTAGATGGAGTTGTATTGGAAGTATGGGAGCGAGGCCCCTTCAGTAACATAGCATACTAGTCAGAAACTAGTTATCTGTTACTGGAAGTATGGGAGCGAGGCCCCTTCAGCAAACTTGGACGGATACCAGTCGTAAACTAGTAAATGGAGTTGTACTAGAGTATGGGAGTGAGGCTTCTTCAGTAACATAGCATACTAGTCGGAAAGTAGTATTCTATTGCTAGAAGTATGGGAGCGAGGCCCCTTCAGCAAACTTGCATTGAATACCAATCGTAAACCAGTAAATGGAGTTGTACTGGAAGTATGAGAGCGAGGCCCCTTCAGCAAACTTGCACGTAATATTGGTCATAAACAAGAAGAACAGAGTTGTACTGAAAGTATGGGAGCGAGGCCCCTTCAGTAACATAGTATACTAGTCAGAAACTAGTAATCTATTACTTGAAGTATAGGAGTGAGGCCCCTTCAGCAAACTTGCGCGTAATACCGGTTGTAAACCAGTAGATCGGAGTTGTACTAGAAGTACGGGAGCGAGGCCCCTTCACTAACATAGTATATTAGTCGGAAACTAGTAATCTTTTACTGGAAGTATGCCAGCGAGGCCCCTTTAGCAAACTTGCGCGTAATACCGGTTGTAAACCAGTAAACGGAGTTCTACTAAAAGGAGCGAGGCCCCTTCAGTAACATAGCATACTAGTCGGAAATTAGTAATCTGGTACTGGAAGTATGGGAGCGAAGCCCCTTCAGTAACATAGCATACTAGTCGGAAACTAGTAATCTGTTACTGGAAGTATGGGAGGAACGCCCATGTAGTGAACTCGATGTAGTACTAGTCGTGAACCAGTAGACAGAGTAGTATTGGAGGTTTTGGAGCAATGCCCATGCAGCAAACTCAACGTAGTACCAGTCATGAACCAATAGATGGAGTAGTACTGGAAGTATGGGAGCAAGGCCCATGCAGTAAACTAGACGTACTACTAGTCATAAACCAGTAGATGGAGTAGTACTAGAATGATGAGAGCAAGGCCCATGCAGTAAACTCGATGTAGTACTAGTCGTAAACCAGTAGATGGAGTAGGACTAGAATGATGAGAGCAAGGCCCATGCAGTAAACTCGACGTAGTACCAGTCGTAAGCAAGTAGACGGAGTAGTACTAGGAGTATGTGAGTGTTGTCGGTCAAAACCCACCGGCGAGTAGCGACAGGCAACACGAGGAGCCGGGACGCTTCCGGAACTGCTGGTGGGTTCCAGTCCCTCGGTCAACGGCCCAGAAGTCCGACACACGCCCTGGCTTGATGAAGTGCTAGGCGTGCCACCTGACCTGTACCTGATCAGGAAGGTGTAGAAGTCGTTGTCAATTATTTTCCTGCATGCATAGCCATGTCAAACGTTAGTCCGAGCCGCGAGGGGCTCTTAACATAACTCCGAAGATTGGCTAGAAGAGCCGATGGAGCCTCTGCACTAGGCCAAACCTGTCTTCGTACTAGGTTGGACCTTCGAATACCTCTCAGAATCGGCTGAAAGATGCCGATTGCCCCGTTTAACAGATCGGATCTATTAATATTTAAGCGTCTTATACAAATCCGATAGAAAAAGATAAAAGCGTGCTTTGTAATTACCAGATAATCCAATCCACAAGAGTAAAGGTTTTCACCGTGTAACCGGAACATCCTACGCGCAGTTAAGCCTAATGAACATGAAAGATGACAAGACGGTAACCTAAAAAGAGGCCTAAAAACCAACTAACAAGTCGATTCCTGGAACAATCCCTCCTTAGATTA